>NW_017731574.1:163760-187217 GCF_001890085.2 Hipposideros armiger
CCCAAGGCCGTCCTCTCCTCACCAGGTCAGAGCCGCCAATGCCAATGTTGATGACGTCCGTGATGGGCTTGCCCGAGTACCCCTTCCAGTCACCGCTTCGTACTTGCTGGCAGAGAGAGGGAGATGTGATAAGCCTAACCCTCTAAGGATAAGCTGCTGCTCAAAAACATCATTGACTTTTGCATCCTTAGGCCTCAGTCCCAACTTTCAGGCCCTCACGGGGGCCTGCTGAGTGGCAGATCAATAGGTGGCAGATCCCTGTCACACCCAGGCTCAACTATTTCATCATTAGCAAAGTGGGGTGACATCCCCACCTCACAGTAACATTGTCAGTATTTACATAACAAGGGTGAACGCTCAGAAGAGCCTAGTACATCAGAGACCAAGAGATGTGAAATGCCAACCACTGGGGTTGTCTGTGCTGGAAACAGGCATATCAGACATGCAGCCAACCTCCACATGGAGCCCAGTGATTCTTGCCTCCTGGTATGCACACTCCGGTATAGTCCCCCACGCTGAACAGGGCTGACCTGTGCATCCATTAGGATACTGCAAACATGACGGAGCATGACTTCAGAAGCTGGGGCATGAGAGACCTTGCAGCTTCTGCCTTGCTCTCTTGTATCGCCCACTTTGGGGGGAGCTATCTACTATGTTGTGAGGACACACAAAGAGTCACATGAAGAAGCCCATGTGGTGAGGACTCTTCTTTCGGCTGCCAGCGTCGATTCATCATTCATGAATAGGAACCACTTTGGAAGAAGATCCTCCAGAATCCACCAAACCTTCAGCTAAGCGCAGCCCTGGCCAACGTCTTGACCACAACCTCAAGAGACCCCCAAACCAAGACCAACCAGCAGTTAACACTCCCGAATTTCTGACCTATAGAGCCGATGTGAGATCATAAATGTTTACTGTTGTTTTAAACCAAGGTTGGGTGTAATCTGTTATATAATGACAAATAACTAACACAGATTTGGCTACCAGAAATCCCTACCAAAGTAGGGTATTGTCATATCAAAAACCAAAAACTTGTGAGCAAAGCCCAAAGAACCTTGAGGAGAGAGTTAGTGAAAACCTAAAAAAACACTGGGAGAGACTGGTTAACAGAAATTTCACAGTCCTCGAAGAGGCTGCTAGTGTGGATTGAAAGAAAAGGGAGGAAAACATTATCGGAAATTGGAGAAAAAGAATCCTTGTTACGTAGCGACAGAAAGTTTAACAACACTTGCCTGCATTAACAGGGAGAGTAAAAGATATACTTATTATGATCTGGATAATTTAGCTACAGAGGTTTTCACTGGGTCAAAGCAACTGCCGGGCTTTTCAATGCTTACAGTAAAATGTAAGAGGAGAGAAATAAGTTAAAGCAAAAACTTTTAAACAAAAGGAAGCCAGGAATTGCTGGGTTTGAAAATTCCCAGCCTCTCCAGGCAACAAGTGATACTAAAATTAAGAGCTAAGCCTTGGCAAAGCTCAAATGCAGGGCACTGTCACAAAAGCATAGTAAAAAGATAAAGTTGAGAGTAGCTGCAAAATCCTTTGTTAAGACCTGTGAAAGAGCTAAGGTGGTAACTCAGAGACCCTTTAAGGCTTCTAAGAAGCTCAAGGGTACTGTCTCTGTGGTCCCAGAAGCAGTGGTAGAAAGGGACTTATTTCGAAGAACTTTGTGGGTATGGCTTTTGTCTAATGGAGTGAATCCCTCTCCCCAATAAGCTTCATAGGAGGCCCACAAATTTTTTTAAGATAACTGCATTGTCAGAAACACCACCGGCTTGGAATAAAAGGGACAGAGATGGTACATAGAGAAAAGAAGACTTTTGATACCCACATTTCTATAGGCAGTAGCAGGCTGGGAAAACTATGCAGTTACAAGAAAGGCTACCCTTCATGTAAAAAGCATGAATGAAGGCAACGCCAGAAGCCCTGAGGAATGATTCCCAGGGCTAACCAAGCAACTGACAACATGGGTCCTGCTGGATTTCAGAATTGCTTCGGGCCAGTGGATCCTGTGTGCCTCCCATTTTTCCCCTTTCTGAAAAGGAATTATTCTGTATCAGCTAACCTGTGCCTATTCCACCATTGTATGTTGGGTGTGTGAGTGGTAAATAACTTATCTCTTTAATTCACATGTCCTCGTGTCCTCAGATCAAAAGGAACTGTATTTGGGCGGCCAGTTGGCTCAGTTGGTTAGAGCGAAGTGCTCATAACACCAGGGTTGCTGGTTCAATTCCCACATGGGCCAGTGAACTGCACTCTCCACAACTAGATTGAAGACAACTTGCCTTGGAGCTGAGCTGTGCCCTCCACAGCTACATTGGAGACAACTTGGAGCTGATGGGTCCAGGAGAAACACATTGTTTCCCAATAAAATGTATATAAAAAAAGGAACTGTATTTGAGTTGTATTAAAGGGAATGCAGGTACAACTATCCCTGTACCTAATTTAGATGATGAGGTTGACTTCTAGCTGATACTGCAATGGGATAGCACCTTAGGAGAAGGTCAGTGGGGTATGCTGTATGCAGAAGGAACACGACGAATCATTGGGAGCCAGGGGGCAGACTATGGTAGCCACCTTCCAAGATGGTTCCCAATGATCCTCACCTCCCGGCACTGCATTCATGTCCTTCTGTAGTCCCCTCTCACTCTGGTCAGAGCCTACTTGTAAAACCAATGGGTATTACAGAAATCAAAGAGTGTGATTTCTGGTGCTAGCTCATAAAAGACCTGGAGGCACTCTGCCTTTCTCTGTTTGGATAACTTACTCAGAGAAAAACCAGCTGCCTTGTCATGAGGACATTCAAATAGCCTGTGGGGAGGCCCACCGGGTAGGAATGGAGGGCTCCCAAAAGCCCGCACTAACTGTTAGTGAGCCCCTTGGAAACAGATCCTGCAGCTCCCATCAAGCCTTCAGATGAGTGTCACCTTGGGCCAACATCTTGACTACAACCCCTTAATGCAGCGGTTCTCAACCTGTAGGTCGCGACCCCTTTGGGGGTCGAACGACCCTTTCACAGGGGTCGCCTAAGACCATCGGAAAACAAAAAGATACTTACATTACGATTCATAACAGTAGCAAAATTACAGTTATAGAGTAGCCATGAAAATAATTTTATGGTTGGGGGTCACCACAACATGAGGAACTGTATTAAGGGGTCGCGGCATTAGGAAGGTTGAGAACCGCTGCCTCAGTGAGACCTGAGGCAGAGCCAGCCAGCACAGATAATTGCAAATTCCTGACCCACAGAGATGGCGGTGGTTGTTTTCAGCTGCTAAGTTTCGGAGTCATTTGAAGACCCAGCAACTTTTATTTTTGCTTTAAGTAAGAAAGCAATCAGCCTATGGAAGATTTTCCATCAATTCAGAAAGGAAATAAGTTGCCCATCTCCTCAACCCTCAATCTCACCATTAAAATGTTAATATAATAAAGCATCTCAGAGGGGGAAATGTATATATCTTTAACGTAACACACACATACACACACACACACACACACACACACACACTTTATTTGAACAGATGGTCACTGTTTTACGACACAGGCCAATTCTGTAACTTCCTTTTTTAACTTCATAGTATATCCTGAACAGCATGGCAGGTCGATGCAACCTGTAGTTCCCTAATTCCTAATGATGCTCGGGACTACAGTATATGAACATATACTGATTTTTACTGATCAGTCCCCTCTGATAAATAAGCTCAGGTTGTTTCGGTTTTTGCCACTACAACCAAGGTCACGGCAAACATCCTCCCCTAATCTTGGAGAACTTTTAAGAGTACAGCCATGGGGGGCCGGCCAAGTGGCTCAGTTGGTTAAGAGCTCGCTCAAGAGTTTGAGCTCTGAGCAATAGCGGTTCGATTCCCAGCCCGAGCTGAGTTGCCGCTGAGCTGCCAACAGGTGGCAGGATGGCTCAGCTAAAAAAAGAAAAAAACCAAAAGAGTACAGCCATGGGGACTGTTCCTCACCACGGAATTGCTGCCATTCAGCAGCTCTCTTGAACTATAAATATCCCATCTGTCTGAGTCAGGTACTCCAGCAGCCAGCCGTAAGGGAAGGCTTTCCTGGAAACAGTTCCCCAAAGGCCAGTGGCACACTCTCCAAGCGGCGTGCCCAAGCACACAAGGGTTGATCCAACAGAGCACCAGGCTTCCGAGGCACGTCAGCTCTGCCCATCACTCACAGCAGATGGCTGGAAATGCACCCCCTCCCCCCCAAGGCCCATCACATGTACCAGTCACTGTTAAGGGGCATCTGGACTCCAGGTTCCCATCAGGATCCCAAGCCTTCCTCACCCTGGGAAGTCCCACTCCCTCCGCTGCCAGACCAGATCACTTCCTGCCATTTCAGGTCTGAAAATGGCTCTGAGCCAAAGCAACCGGACTTTGACCAGCCACACATGGGGGCCACTGCTCTCAGGCACAAGCTGACCAGAGCCCAGATTATCACTCCCAGAGCACACATAACCCATGCATACAGATGTGCACACACCCACACGGACAAACCAACCCACAGAAACCACCCTTGTGCTCTAGGCTCAAGGCCGTCCGCTGCCCATTGCAGAATCCCCCCGGGATAGAAATGGGGCAACAGCGGTTGATGTGGGGAAACCTCTAGCTGGTCTCTGAGGCTAAACCCCTACACCCCCACACAGGAAAGTTATGCGCACTGACACCGACAGAGGGACAACTCTTCTATATATTTGTAAGTACAAATAAGCTGCAGAAGAGTGGGTAAAAATGAACCCGTGTGTGTTTGTGTTTGTGTGTGTGTATACACATGGGCATGTGTATATTCCAAAAAGGAGATGACAGATGTATGTGTATGCTAGTACATACAAAGGAAGCCTGTGGAGAGTTGTTTGGGGGTGTGGTCAAGGAAACTTTAAAACACGTATTTTATCTAGTTCTAGACTAGGCAGTAAGGGGTTATGACTAAAGAGATTAGAAAAAGCAAGATTCGCCTCCACTGTCCCATCCCTTAGGGGCCTCACTTTTCAGATCTCGGCTACTGGCCAGACTGTCACCGTGAGCCCACAGGAGTCTATAGTTCAGGAAGGGGGCTGCTCCACTGCTGCCAGAACAGGGTCAGGAAAACTCGTGCCTTAGCAGAGCCTCCCAAGGGCCCACAATCACAGATCACCGCCTCCCCCGCTCCACCTTACATTGAAGGCCTGAGTCCTCTCCAAGGAAAGTGGAGGGGTGGCCCATCAAGGCCCCCAGAATCCCCAAATACATGCACACATATGGCCAAAGGGAAGTCCAGCCCAGCAGCTGCTTACCTGGCAGAAAGACTTCATTTTCTCCAGGACCCTGTTCACCTCTGGCATCACATCCTTGCCATCCACTAGAATGGGTGTGTTTGACCGGTTCCGCAGAGCAATGTGCAGCACTGCCCGATCCTGGGGACAAGAGTCGGAATGAGGAGATCCCCACCCCAGGGCGGCCACACTCTGAGCATGGTGCAGTCAGCTCAACCCCCTACCCACTGGACATGCCAGTCCTGAGGTCTCTGTCAGTACCTACTGACAGAGAACCTACTATGTGCTTCTGGAAGGAGCGGCTACCCCAGGGCCCAGGGGGAAGGCAAGGCATGTGCCATTCCCTTATGTGCTGCAGATGGTCGGTTCCAAGGGGAGGGAGACCAGAATCAGCCTACGATAGGTCCCAAGGGCCGATAGGTGTTTAGGGTCTGAAAAGCCAAGGAAAGAGGCACAAAGGTAGAGAGCGGTAACAACCCAGGTCCGAGACAAGCAATAAATGGCTTCAGAGGACCAGGCCTCGTTAGGCCTAAAGTAGTCTCATCTTCCTGATGAGAGTGCATGGTGTTTGCTGGCATCTTTTCAAAAGTGCCCCCAGCTGCTGGGATGTGGAGCAAAGCAGGCAACTCAAGCTTTCCTCAAGTGGCCCCCATCACATCAACTGCCAGAAACAAACCAGACCCTAAGATTGTGACAGGTGCCAGGCAGGCAGCTGGCCTTGTCATGTGAGAGCAACAGTCCCATCAAGCTGAAGCCGGTAGAGGAGCCCTTGACAGAAAACAGGTCTAAAGATGCCAGGTTTGGCAGAAAAGGGATGGTCTCAGGACTCCAACCCACCCCTGTCCCATATGCCATAGGCAAATGCACTCCTGCAGGAAGCCCTCCTTGATTGCAGCCTCTCTCAGCCTAGCCCAGCAGTGCAAGACAGGTTGGGTTTGAATCCTGGTTCTGCCTTTTACAGATGGGACATCTTGGACCTCTGAGCCTCAGGTTCCTCATATGTAAAAGGAGGATAATAACATTGTGAGGAGGCTCCTCTGAGTGCAGTAATTATAGTGCCTCCAAGGCTTCCACAGCAATTCAGGAACACCCAAGGCCTGGCCTTACCACTGCTTCTTACTGACTCCAACCACTGAAAAGGTTGATCTTCTGACAGAAGATTCTTCTTTTTCATTAATAAAACTTGTAGCAAAGCTAGATCTGAGTTAAGTTCTCCCGACCCGCCCTGAGAAGCTTTCTCCATGCAGGCTTGAGATGTGTTCTCCCTAGGCAGACACTGGGAGCCACTCCACGTTCACCAGATCCAGACTGCCAATCTTGGGGAAGACACATCCCAAGGCCCTGCAACCCACTGGAGGAAACAGGCCTTCAGGCCTCTCATTAAGCAAAAGCATTGCTTAAGAGGAGGAGTGAAGACATGGTGAGGCTAACGGTCATATGAACACCAAAGGGAAGGAAGAGGCCCTGGAAGACCAGCTGAGTCCTGCTCACCTCGGTGAAATTGATCTTCTCGCCATTGAACATGCGCTCCCGGGCGGCCTCCACACCCCTGGACTTGGCCTGAGAAGAGAAGACACTGAAGCATGGTCCCACCCACGCTGGCCACCAAGAGTCCAAGCTCCCAAGCACAAGGCTTGGTGCAGCCCCGGGGCAGGCATGACAGATGGCTGCAGCCTGGCGCCCTCCCCCACTGCCTGGGGAAGGGTCAGCTCAGAACCTGAGCCAGGGCCAGGAGCTCAGAGCCCTGCACCGGCACACAGGCAGTCACTGAGGTCCACGGAGAGAAGGAAGTAAAGATGCTCAAGGACACGGGGGTGCCCAGGAGCCCAGCTTGCCCACCACACCTTGGGTCACAGGTGAAGCTGCCCATAGAACATTACCAGATCCACCAGCATCTGCATCACCCCCTCTGTCACAAGGTTCTTGGAGTAATCCAGCAGAATACGCCCATGGTTGGTGTTCAGTGTCAAGCTGCAGAAAGATGACAGAAGTATTGACCACACCCTCAGGTTCCCCCAGTCTGCTCCTTGATCAGACCAGCCTCCAGGAAAAAACAAAAATCCTCCTTGTGCCACACCCCAAACAGGCCTCAGCTGCCCAGCACAGTGGTGGTGTCTGTCACCTGCCTGTCCACCAGGCTGACCTGTAGCGGCAGCAGCACAGTGAAAAGGGCCATTCTCTGAATGGAGAGGCAGACCCTGGGTGAGGAGCCATTCCTCTGCTAAACCTGAGCTGGGGGATGGGAAGACAGAGAGCTGCGTGCCCTGCCCCAGCCTAACCCAGTGACCACCTCCTCCCAGAGCTTCCACTCTGCGGTTCAACTTACTCAGGGAAGGACCCAAACGACAGGGCTGGCTATCGGGGACTTCCAGTCCGGAGCCACAGACCTCTCCTCCCCAAAACACCTGCATCAGTGCCCGGAGCACGCTTGGCCCCATTCCCGCTCCCCAAGGCTTCCTCCAACAGACTCCTTTCCATTTCCTGGTCCTTCACAGGTCGCCGGAAGGCATCATGCCCCCACATCTCTACTAAGCTCCCCGCAAATCCCCCGGGTCTACCCCACTCTGACCGCATCCCGCACACGGTCCCAAGCCCATTCTCGTCCGGGAGGGGGTGGAAGGAGGCAGCCCTTCCCCGCCTGCTGCGTCAGCGAGGGCCCCTCCGCACAACAGCGGAAGGAGTCCATTCTCAAACCGCGGGGGCTGAGGGGCGGAGACCGGAGGAGGGTGAGGGACATGTCTCCGTGGAGGGAAAGCCGTGAAAGGGCCCACTTCTTACTAAGCAGCCAGCCCCGGACCCGGACCCCCGGCAAGTCCCCAGGAACCTGCTTCAAGGAGGCGTCAAGGACGAAGTGCGGCCTGATTCCGATCCGTGGCCAGGGGCCCCTGGGGACCTCCAGCTCGGCCCCCGGCTTTGTCCCTGCACACCCTGAGCTAATACGCTAAGGCCCGGGGCACCCCAATCCCGGCTGGCACGTCCCGCCAGTCTCTGGCCCCGCGCGCACCTGAAGTGATTGAAACGTTCCTTGTCCGCTTCAAAAAGGCGGCGCAAGTTGAGGTCAGATCCGTGCTCGCGATGCCATTCCTGCAGCTTCTGGAACTGAGGATTTTTGGTGAGCGCGGCCATGGCGAGAGCAGCAGCGTGCACGGGATGGGTCGTGAGGCGAGGAGGAAGAGGTATCGCCGGCGTGCAGCAAGCTCCCCCCGAGCTGCGGTCTTTATGGCGCAGGCGCTCAGCCCCGCCCCTCCCGTCCGGCCCCGCCCCGCCCTCAGCACCCGCCCCGCGACTTCGTCTGCGGTCGGGCTCTGGGGTCCTCCACGGGTCTCCTTACTACAGGCAGCCACTTATGCTGCTGCTCTGCAACCTCTGCCTGGAAGTGACTGGGGGACAGAGGCCGAGCTCCCCATGCCCCGGTCTGCTTCATTCGTTCGTTCATTCATTCATTTAACACAACTTCTTCAAACACCTTCCATGTTACAGGTAGCATCCCAGATGCTGCAGATACATAAGCAAATATATAAGCAAAATATACGGTATATCAGATGCTGGTGTTACTGAGAAAAGGGAAGCTGGAAAGGGTGCTGGGAATGGGGATTGCAATTTTGAATAGAATGGTCAAGGGAAAACTCACTCATGAGGTGGCATCTGAGCAAAAGCCTGAAGAAGGTGAGGAAGCAAGCCAGTGGGATATCTGGGGGGAAAGTGTTCAGGCAAAGGGAAGAACAACTGCAAAATTCCCGAGAGCAGCATGCTTAGGTGTTTCAGAAGCAGAAGGAGGCAAGATGGCTGGAGTGGAGTGAAGCAGAGGAGAATGATAGAAGGTGAGGTCAGAGAGGGTAGGAAGGCACCAAGATCACATAGACTTTGTAAGCCATTGTGAGAACTTGGGTTTTTACTCTGAGAGAGACGGAAAGCCACTGAAGGGTTCTAAGCAGCAGAGGGACGTCATCTGGCATCTTTTACAAAGGATGGACAACGCAGCAGGAATGCAAGTAAGGACAACAGATAGAAGGCTACTGCAATAATGCAGGCCAGGGATGAAGGTGACTTGGGTCAAGGTAGTATGAGTTGGGCATGGTGATCTGAATATATCTTGAGTGAAGAATTGACAATTTCCTGGTTAGAGAGGGATAAAGAACAGTCAAGGGCGACATCCAGTTTTCTAACTGAATTCCTAGAAAAATGGAATTGTCATTTCATCTTACAGAAATGCAAGTTTTGAGGCAAGATCATGATCTTGTTTTTGGATATGTTAAATTTTCAAAACCTATTAGACACCTAAGTGGAGGTGTTCAGTTGGGTATTCACATCTGGAGAAAAGGTTCAAGCTGGAGGAAAAACTTGGGAGTCATCAGTGAATAGATAGCTTTTGAGTGAGACTCTAGATGAGAGGGAATGAAGATAGTCAGAGAGAAGAGGTCCAAAACCTGGGCACTCAGATTGAGCTTCTCCATCCCCCTGTTCCCCCAGAAAAGCCAGCCGTCCAGGAGTTTCCCCTGTGCTGTTGCAATCCTAAGCTTAAGTCTTCCTCCTTCTCACCTCCCATCTCTATGCAGTCAATGCCGCCACTGGCCTCTGCAATTGGCTTTTCTCTCCCTGCCCAGATTGACTGGGGTCCTAAAGATGAAGAAGGAAAATAGGGAGGGGCTGAAGACCGAAGAAATGAGTGGTCATAGGACTTTGCAGGGAACAACCCTGTCCACACGGCCCTTTTTTACTAAGAGGAATTTTGGGTCAACTATCAACTCTGAGATTTAACAGTGCTTCCCATACCTAGCGCAACCGTGACAGTGCTGAACAGCATCTGTTCTGTTGGCGTTCCTGAGAAACATGCCAACCAGAGTTTTTCATCCAAGCCAGTTACTTGTCTGCACAGAACAGCACTCCTACCCCTAAATCCTGTGTTTCAGTACAGAACCTCATCCAATAGGAAGGCCAGTCTCAGTAGCAACTGCACCATCATCTACTTGCCCTATGATTCCTTGGATGACTTCTAGCCCAATGATAGCCACTAACTCCTTTTTTCTAGTAGGCTCTTTTTTGTGACTATGGTGGACATCCTGTGTCTTTGTCCAAAACCACTACCTCCCACCCGTGTGTTTCTTTCTCTGTCTCCTTGATGGCATCAGAGATGTGTACATGACCTCAGCCAGTCAGCCACACACGGTCCCTTTCTGGGACTCAGCTGCCAGCAGCAGATACTCAGCTTTTTGCAGTGTTAAGTTGCCTTTCTGCAAGGACAAACCTGAGGTTCAGTCCCTGGTCTCAAGAAAAACAATGGAGAGAATGACCCCCAGAGATGCCAGAGTGAACCCCACAGGGCCCAAGTTCCTGGGGCTGGGCCACCTCTGTCTGCAGCTGATACACAAATCAGTGATTTCTCTTAGTGTTGGTGTTGTTTTGAGCTGAGCTGTCATTTACAACTCTGTCCTTCCAAATGTTTTAGTGTCTTCTCCAACATTTTCTTTTGTCCACTCAAAACCCAAAGGAGCAGCTTAGGGTACTGCAGAAGCCTCTGATGATTGCCTGTTTGAAGGTTTCATCTTTTTGACGTTCTTGTTTTGTTTTATTTTTATTTTGACGTTCTTTAATGTACACCTTCAGCAGTTTGGCCTCGATTTCCAGCAGCTTCAACTATTCTGGATTTCCCCCCATAGTAGTTTATGTTTAACACTGTACTTTGAAATTCCAAATTACATGGATTTTCTACATTAGCAGAAAACTAGTTCCTACCTGGAGGGTCCTAACACACAGTACCTAAGGAGAGAAAATGCAAGCAGAACAAGGAAGATAGTTATACATTGAAAGCTATTTGTCGTCCAAATGTCATGGTTACTTCTCCTGCCAGTTTACTGTGTGCAAAGCTCTGCTAAATTCTCTCATAAGCAGTCCTCACAGCAGCCCTATTGTTGATCTTGTTGTCTTTCCCGTTTAACAGAGAGGTTAAGAAATCTGAAAACAGCCACTCTGCAACTAAGTAAAAAATCAACCCATGGTGGTCTGAATCTTGAGCACTCGTCCTCATCAAACCCTGTCCTGCCTGCCATTTCCTGGCTGTTCCCCCATCATCTCAGTTTTTAACATCAGTTAGGTCTCTGATTGACAGGGTAGAATTTTACAAGTGGAAATGGCCAAGAATGGCGTCTCAAGACGCAAAGGACAACAGCATGGCAAAGGCAGAGAGTTAGGAGAAGCCAGCCACTTGCATTAGCACCCAGGTCTCAGGATCTGTGTAGGGCAGTAGACAGAAACCCACCAGGGAAAGTGTGGTACGCGGGAGAGTGATTAACCCCTTGAGTGTGAGGGTGGCATCTCATAAAATCTTGGAGAATCTGTAAGTGGGATCTATAATTAAAAAAAATATATCAGTGTAAGGTAATCTTATATTCTGACCAAAGTTAAACCTACCATTTTCTACCACCATCACGACAATCCGCACCATATGTTGTCCCAAGCCCGGTCTACAAACTTGAGCATAGGGTTCAGAATCCGGGGATCCTGAGGGCAGTGAAGCTCCGAGGGGTCGTATGTGCCCAGACCAGAGGCTGACTAACCACAACCGAAAGAAAACCTGGCTCAGAACGTTCAAGAGACCGTGCTTCAGCGCTGGGCACCTTCACGTGCTCTCAGCTAGCCTGGCCCCGGGGAGAGTGGATTGGAGGGTGGACCTGACTGCGGAGACAAATTAGGGAGTCCAGGGACAGTTGTAACTCTTGATAAAGGTTAATTCTGGCGCCTAGCACAGCCTTGGAAAACCAACTGGCTTCCACTGAATATTTGTGAAATTAGCACTTACTTAGCCTGTGGTGGGCACAGTTCCAAACAAGAGCCCTGTTCTACAGTCAGGAAACTGAGGCATGAGCATTTTGGTAAGTCAGGCCTTAATTTTGGACCACTGGACTCCTGTCCAGGCAGGAGTCGGAGACCAGGGGATCAGGGGGTAAGGGCGGGGGAAGAGGGACCGGAGTGGGGCAGTTCTGGGGCCTGAGCCGAAGAAGCCCACGGGAGGTCGGGCGATCCACAACGATGGATTTTCTCTAGTTGTTCGGGGAGACGCCCGCACCGGGGATGCTGACTCACGGTGAGCAGGCCAGGGCTCGGGGACCGCGCCTCCCTGGAACTCTGCGCAGCTCAGGGCACTGGCAACCACTCTCCCGAGGGGCGGTGCGCACGTGTCTACACGCAGGGAAGGCGGGATCGGAGCATGTGAGGGGCGGGGCAGCGCACGCATCTGCGTGTGGGCGCGCACGTCCGGTGCTCGTGTGTGCGCATGTCCCCGCGCCGAGTCGGGAGCCGGGCTGCAGCGAGAAATCCCAAACGCCTCCGTCCGCACGTCTGGGATGAACGTGCGCGCACTTGTGCGCATACTCTGCGTGGGGACGGGAGTGCGCATGCGCAAGCGAGGAGCAGTCCGCAAGGGGGCACCAGCGCCCCCAGGAGGCCCCGAGTTTGTTCTGCGTCGCCGTGAAGGTTCTAGATGTTGCCCCTCGATTTTCCGTGTGAATCCATTTTAGGTTCTTTTTTTTAAAAAGTCCCCACTGCACATATTCTCGTGGGTTTCACGAGGATAGAGATTTCTATGCTTACTAACTAAAAGGCTATGTAGTCCTACGAGCAATTTCTAATGTGAGTCCCTCCTTGCAGTCTAGTACAAACTCTGGTCATCATGTATTGAGTCCGAAATAAGAGGCGATTTCATTTTAAGTCTCATTCTATTTTTTACTCTGTATTAGAATTTGCCTCTGGCCCCAGCTGGTTCGCGCTGTTCTGCCTCCTGGCTATGTGGCCATGAATAAGACCTGCTCCTTGCTCTCATGAAGCCTTGGTTCTACTGAGTGACAAACGCAAACACACATTCCAGGGGAGTGCTAATTGCTGTAATGAAAAACAACGCCGGGTAGAGGCTGGGTTCTAGCTCAAGAGAGCTGATGGAGAGACCCAAACAGGGAGCAGCCTCGGAGAGCAACAGGCAGGTGGGCACCCGGTAAGCAGATGTCGATAAGCCGATGTGGAGGTAGCAGGGGTGCATGGGAAACCCTGAGGCCAGAGCGGAAGAGGCAGGAGCCAGATGAGGGCCAGGTTGACGGCAATGGAGATGTAATAGCATGGAATTTAAATGTGCGTGGAGATACACTTAAACTTCCTGATTAATTGAACGAGGAAAGAAAATCAATGATGTACTCTAGGATTTCTGCTTGAGCAACTGGTGGTACCTCTTACCAAGGATGGGAAAGATGGGGTTGTCTTCCCTAAAAGACTGAGTTTTAAAGGCTGAAAACTGCATCTCCTTTGCAGCCCTGGCTCCTAGCAAGGGCCTTGCTCCTAGGTAATATTAGTAAATCTTGAAATGAACATGACACTCCTGAAACAATCCTTCCTCCTCAGCTAGGCCTATATCCTGAACTCAGTCCCAATAAAAGCCACATCCAGTCCCTTCATAGACAAACAGAAGCCTGGGCCCAGCCAGCCTACCCTGTAGAATCATAAGGCCAATTACGTGTGTTACTTTCAGGAGCTTGCCCCTGGAGGTTCCTTTGACTCCCAGGCACATGTGGTTGGGAGCCTGCCAAGCATGCTGTCCACTTACAGGGCTTTTTGGCAGTCAAGGAGTTGGCCATTGGGATGGTTTACTTCCTCTTTGTCTCCAGATCAGGGAGCAGATCACAACAGGGGTCACACAGTGCAGAGGGTCACCCCTTCCCAGTGCCATAGTTGGCATGCAGCCTTTCAGCTACACTCCTAGAGCTGGATACCCCACTATCCCAGGATCCCCCAAGTGTGAAAGGAGTATCAACAGTCTCACAAGGACCTCACCTGCCTCTTTGTCCTTCTCTACTCAGCTGGGCCCAGGCCTCCATCCCCATCCATCTAGCTTCCATCCCCACCCATCTAGCACTTAGGCTGGGGCTACAGGACTCCTGTCTCCACCACTGCGAATCAGGTCAGTGAACAGCACTGGGTACGTGTGTTAAATAGGAACACGCTTGGATAAATGTGTTTTCCAGATAGTTGTTTTTTTTTAAAGAAATTTTATTGGGGGAACATTGTTTTTTTTCCCAGGACCCATCAGCTCCAAGTCAAGTAGCTGTCTTCAATCTAGTTGTGGAGGGTGCAGCTCCTTGGCCCATGTGGGAATTGAACCGGCAACCTTGGTGTTATGAGCCTGCGCTCTAACCACCTGAGCTAACTGGCTGCCCCGTTAGCTACCTTAATATGAACTTTCAGTGTATTCCTTAACAGACTTATGCAACATGACTAAGCAACCCTTCCTGAGGTGCACCTGGAAGGCTCTGGACCTGGTCCCCATGCTCTGCTTCTGGGCATCTCAGCAGAAAGAAGCCTGAATGGTACTTACTATATAGTACTTATGGTACTTATTAATATATATGTTATATATTAATGTTCACATACTGTTTTCCTAAGGTCATAAAAAAAGTTTCAAACAAGTGCTCTCTCTTGCTCAAATGAAAATGAATTGAAATTCCTTTGTAACTCACCCTATGCGGTTCCCATTGTATAATCTTTCCTTCTGCCTAGCAGGATGGTGTCATCCAGTGAGATTAGTCTTTGTCCCCGAGGTAGGGTCTCTGCCACATATTGGGTTCCTGGTGGAGTGGTGGGAGACCTCATCTCTGGGTCTGCTCCTTGGAAAGGCTGCCTGGACAGCTGACAGCACCCATACTTGGTGGAATGAGGGTATTGGCAGACCACAACCCAAGGAGAGAGCTTGCATCCTTCCAGGAGGTCTCTTTCACCACGACATTGGCTCTGCCTGCACAGGGCCTCTGAGCTTTGGCCTTCGGGAAGCCAATAGGAGAGATGTGTAGGTTGTCTTGCTTCCTGTCCACCCATCCCGGTTCATCCTATACCCCCAGTGGTCTTTCCCCTTGCAAGTTCTCAGAGTCAGAGAAACCCACCCAGGTGCAGCTTTTCAAAGTAGTGAATCAGGCAGGGCTTCTGAGAGACATGGTGTCTGTTGCAGTTCATTTTACACAGAGATACAAAATATTATTAAATGTATATTTTTAATAAAGCCAATAGTTATTTTACTTATAGGAGCTTTAAAAGATACAAAACGTATAGTTCCAGTTTGGAAGCGTTGTAACTATTCACACGGTGTCCTGCTGATGCCTGAGCAAGGCAGCCACGCCCGGCCACGCAACGGACACACACACTCACACACATGCGCTTTGGCGAGACGATTGCCAAGCGCAGCACCTGGAATTACCAGTGTTCAGAGCAAGGTGGTACTGAGAACACAGCACCTACCAGGAGACCACACACAAACAACTTCACACAGTCTCACAGCCCATGGAGATGCAATTACAAAACGTCTTAAGAAAAACAGACTAGAAAGGGACGATGAGCAATGTTGATGTCAGCTGCACTGGGGCATCAAGGACGGACCTCTGACCAGGGTGAGGTCTTGGGGAGGCACTATTAAAACAAGAGTACTTCAGTCTAATAGAACTGGAAATACAGGGTACTGTGAACACGTTACTGAAGGAAATAGAAAACTATCTTACAAGTCAAACAGCCACGGACAACTTCAACAGAGATTAGTGCACACACTGTGACATCGAACACGGACAAGAGCCACGCAGGGTTGGTGCAAAGCACGTGCCTGAACAAGTCTATGTACAAAATAGTTCTCTGTAAACATGGTGAGGTGAATGTTTAGAACCCACGGTGAAAGGATCATAAGCACAGGCAGCAATGGCATCCCCACACAGCACAAGACAACACCCGAGGCCTGGAAACAGCCTGGCAACACAGTACTGAAAATTCAGATGGCTGGGCTCAGACACCCTAAGGGTCCTTTATAATTAGTGTGTATACATATATATATATATTTTTTTTCTTTTTGGTATTTTTAAATATAAATTTACTTATGTCCGTAGAAAAATGAGAACATAAATGTGTTATTACAATCTTTGCTGGAAAAGCTTATATGGAGTTAGAAAGAATAAACCATTTATTAGTAGTTAACATATATTAAAATGGTTTAATGATTTAAGAAAATATAAAAAAAATATTAATACTGTCAAACTTTCATACCAGAAAATATTATGGATTTTTCTCAATTAGACTTTTTCAAAGATGAAATATGAAAAATTTAAATAAGTTTTATATAAAGAACTTCTGTAACCTCAATTAATATACAGTGGGATATGTCTACTCTATATAGATATATTTATTATTATTTCTCAATTTAAGCACCATTCAATTCTTCTGGATCCATTCTGGCTGGAAAATATCCCTAAATCCACAGGATGTTATCTATTTAATGGCACATGCTAACTAAAAATGAGGTGGTTTTCTTTTTCTTTTTTGTCTTTTGAAGAAAATACTTTAAATTCTTACCTATATCTTAACTGGTTTGTCTTGAGCCAGCTCATAAATGTTACTGCAGTTCCAAGTGCAGGTGTCTCTGTGCAGCCCTTGACCACACCCCGAAGTTCTGAGACCATGCTGAAGCCCCTGGCCCTATGTGGAAGGAGCTGAGGGCAGCGGGTATAGCTTTATCCTGCACGCAGACAGCAGCTAGCTGGCTCATTTCCATGCACCATCATGAATATGCCTCTGACATCAGTTTTATGATCCTGCTTTTGTAAATCCAGTAAAGGCTGCACCCCCTGGGTGCTGCGGGGGTGCTGAGGGGCTGCCCACCCACAGAAAACCCAGGTGATTGCTCCTGATCACGAATAGTCTATATGTTGTCTATTTTGTATAAGCTTAAATAAAAAATAGTGTTGAACAAACCTCCAGCTGCTATATTTGTTAACCTCCAAATACTCAAAGCATTTTAGGCAGGAGATGTTTTAACTAAAAACCTATATGAAAAATAGCTATAAAATACAGTGATTGGTGTGGTCATCACTCAATGTGTTTAGGAGGGGGAAAGGGAAGGTTTCAAAAGAATGGTCAGTTTTGCTCTCAGCCTTCAGGTCTGATGCCTTCCCAGCACACACACACAGTGGGACTACAAACTTGAGAGCTGTGTTTCTCAAAGTGTGGCCCGTGGCCCACCTGCATCAGAATCACCAGAAGGGCTCATTAAGCTCGAAGATCCCCCGCATTTCCCTGAGGAGGGTCAGAGACCTCAGCCTGCAGCTGGCCCTTCAGGGCTCTGATGCCTCCAAAGTGTGAGAAGCCAGGCCTGAAAGACTTAGAGCTGCCAACCACCCCCATGCCCAAGGATCCCTGCCTGGGACAGGGGTGCACTGGTCCTCTGGGGGGCTAGTGCCAGCTAGTCAGCCCTGGGGTAGGGTCACTGTCCCCAAAAGCTTTGGGCAGGCAGGTGGGCTGACCTGGGTCAGTACTGGGGCAAGTAGGCCGGCCTGCGCTCAGCCTTCCCGGGGAAGGCCTTGAAGCCCTTGGATGCTGCCTTGTGTGCTGGTGGGGGTGGGGCCTGCGGTGGACTCTGCACGTAGGCGAAGGAGGCGGTGCTACAATCGCTGGTCGCAGCCCACACTGGGGACTGCAGCATCTGCATGGTGTCGTTCCACTGGCTGCCAGGGCTGGCGACTGCATAGAGTGGTGCACTTGGGCTAGGCAGTGTGCTGGGCAGCGGGGAAGGGTGTTGCCAGGGTGCTTTGGGTGGCCATGTTTTGGTTTTGTTATCCTGAGAGACAAAAGAGGATTCTTAGTGGCATTTCTGGTGATTTATCGTCTTTCCCCACCTCCCCAGATCTCTGGCCCTGTTCTGACCTGGGAGACAGGGTGAGTCCTCCCCTTCCCCACAGCCCTGGAATACCACCGTCCAACAGAACGTGCATTGACAGAAATGCTCTGTGTCTGCACTGTTCAATACAGTAGCCACACGTGGTTAGTGGCTGTCGTATCGGACAGCACAGTCCCAGAGCTGCTTCTGCATAGGACTCTCAGCTGAGATGGCTAATCATTTAGACAAAATCATGGGGAAAAATGTCTTAAATAAAGAAGCCCTATTTCTCTAAGGCCCTCTTAAAACTTAAGCTTTGAAACCTCCTCGCTCATGATCTGTATCCCCTAGAGCCAGCTGTCCACGGCCAGAGCAGACCCACGATACCTGATTCACGTCCTCCACTGTGGTAAGAAGAGGTGGTGAGGGCAGTGTGCTGGTCTCCTGCTCTCCGCTGCTGTGTTTCCTGAAAGAACCGAGAGCTCAGTGCAGTGGTTGCTGGGCTTGCTGCCCAGCTTACCCCCAGGGGGCACCCTAGCCACTTGGCTCTGGTGTCTCAGGGAGCTGGTTCTAGGTGGGGGGGCCTTGGGTCCAAGGCGTGCAAGGGGCTACTGTGGGTGACGGTCGAATGGTGCACTCCCACAAGCCATCACAGGGCTGGGGTGGGGTAGGAGTGGCAGGCATGAGGACAGGCACTGGCTGCTTCCACTGCTGAATCCACCAGTTCTGGACATTTGTTAATTTATTCAACAGATAGTGACTATTTACCACACACTGAGAATGTGACTAAAAATCTACAAGCTGTTAGTTTTACTACTGACATGAAAAAATTGGTTATAATGTTGAATGAAAAAGGCAGGCTGTAGCTGGCTCACAGCCAGGTAAACCGTCTGTCGGCGCTCCTGCATGCAGATAGCAGTTGCTGCAGAGGTGGTGCTACAGGTGACTTCTTAAATGTCTTCTCAGCCTCTCCCATTTCCCTTGTCTCAAACAGAAGTCTTAAACTCCACGCCTGGCTCCACCCTGCTGCTCCTGCATGCCTCCCCGTCTCGGTTCATGGCACCCTCTTTCACACTGATGCTCAGGCCCAAAACTGTGTACCATCCCTGATTCTTCTCTCTCACACATACACCAGTGCCAATTCCTCACCAGCTGTTCCCTCATTTTGTTCAGCTTCCTGCTCATCAGAGGCCTCCCTGGCTCCCATTCTGAAAACAGAAAATTCACCTGTGCCCTGCAATCTCTCCCCTTATACCTGCTTTATTTTTTTTTTCACAGCACCTAACCCTACCTGACATATCTGTTTTTGTTTGTTTTTTGCTTTTTTGATCTGCCTTCCCTCAATTGAATATAAATTCCACAAGGAAGGGGACTTTGCTATATCACCAATGCCTGGTACATTATAGCTGCCAATGAATAAATGAATGAATGAATGAATCTAACTTTTCTGAGCCTTAGTTCCCTCACCTGTGAACTGGGGATAAAACAGTACTTATATAATAAGGTGCTTGCTATGGGATGAATTGTGTCACCCCCTAATTTATATGTTGACCCCAAATTTATATACTGAAGTCTTTTTCCCAGTACCTCAGGCGGTGACTGTATTTAGAGAGGTGTTTAAACAAGTAATTAAGTTAAAATGAAATCATTAGGGTGGGCTCTAATCCTATATGACTGGTGTCCTTCTAAGAAGAGAAGATTAGGACATAGACACACACAGAGGGAAGACCACGTGAGGACACAGAGAGATGGCCATCTGTAAGCAAAGAAGAGCGAGGCCTCAGAGGGAACCAACCCTGCCAACAGCGGGATCTTGGACTTCTGGCCTCCAGGACTGTGAGGAAATACATTTTTGTTGTTTAATCCCTGCCAGCCTGTGGTACTTTGTTATGGTAGCCCTAGCAAATACAGTGGTTGTGAGAATTAAGTGAGAAAATGTACGTAACTGCTTAGCCCAGGGCCTGGCACACAGAAAGCACCCTAGCTGGTATTAGCAATCACTGCCATCACCGCCGTTACTACTCTGTGCATCCTGACTCAGGTACCAGTCTGTCTTCATCTACCCGCTCCCCACTGCTTAGCCAACGAAGCCTGACTCTGTCACACGAGGACTGTGTACCCTGGCCTCCCTTTCCACTCCATAGCATGCGTGGGCATCCTCCTCATGCCCAGGCAGCCCGGAATGCTGCTTCCTGCCCACATCCTTCAAACTGCCACCTCTGGGCCTCTACTCCTTCCTAACCAAATTCTTGTCTTAATTGCAGGGCCCATTTTAAGTTTTGTGACTACTGTTGAAAACTTCTTAGATCTGAATATACTATATTACTATTTATTTCCACTTTGAAATACCATTCGGAGGTCATTTTATCCAGTTCCACCTTTGACAAAGGAACTGAGGGTCAGTCTGAGCCAGGCCCTTGTTCGGAGCTACAAAGCCTGTCGGTGAGTCCTGATTAGAGCTTGGTTGTCCTGGTCCTGCTCCACCCACAGAAAGGGCTGCCTCCTGCAAGGCACAGACCAACACTAGCAGGCCCTGTCTCAGAATCCTCCCTTGCCTGCCTGTCATACTGGCATTGTTGGCTACCACTGGCATGAGACTGTTCTGCCAGCAAACCTCAACCCAATGTTCAGTCACCTGGGCTATTAGCCTGTGTGGTGGCCCCACTGGGGCCTCAGCAAGTCAGGGCAGAAAGAGGCCTCTGCCTTTCTCAGACAAGACCAACTGGGAGTGATGGGGCTCCCGAGCTTTCCAGAGTTATGAATAAGCTGTGGGGCACATTCACATGCCCCTCTATCATTTGATTTAGAAATCTCTTCATACCTTCTCTGCTTGACAGCAGCAACGAGGTCAGGCCCTGAAAACATGGAGAACAGGCTGTCTCCATTGGCGGAGGACGTCTCGTCACTCGAGCTGGCCGAGTCTCCCTGAGTACCCGACCAGCCGCTGTGCAGGCCATCCCTGAAAGCCAAGGAGAGAAGCTGATCCCAGGCCTCCTGGAGCCAGCCTGGCCACTGGCTGGATAGCCCCAAGGCCATCCCCAACCCCCCACCCAAGTCCTAAAAGAACAGTCTTTACCCTGTACTCATCTCACAACCAAAAAGTGGTCTCTTGTCTCTTGTACGAAGGTCAAACCTGTGTTGGTAAAGGGTCAATTGTATTTTCGATCCACAACTGGGAATCCATGTATGTGCAGGGCCAACTTAAGTTGTTGGTGGATTTTCGACTGCTCGGTGGGTTGATGCCCCTAACCCCTGAGTTGTTCAAGGGTCAGCAGTAATACATATGCACCACTGCCCTTTACTCCTCTCAGAAGCCTGTGGTTTCTATATGAAATTCACTTTAGGGCAAACAAAAAGTTGAGATGGTCTTTAGCTGCCCAGATGTGAAAAATCAATCCCAAGTTGTGTTTATGATGAAAATCCACAGGTCTCTCCATACATTGGAATCTGAACTGTGTACCTTTGACTTTTGTAGGCTACAAGGGTCACATTCCATCAATCACATGGGTTTCATAGACACGCTCATTTCAGCATAAAGACCATGTTAAACATGCAATTACTTCACAAACACTATCAAACAAGATCCTTGTCGAGTGCAGCAGAGTCTATCTTGAAAATCAATTTATACCAATGGTGTGTTCACAGGGACACGTCATGACACCTGGCATCCTACGGTCAATCACAAAACTCTTGACGCCCTGAAGATTTGACTACGTGTCACTCTCACATGCAGGCTTGAAATCAAATTGCTTGGTACGAGTATGTAAAGGCCCACGGAGGACACCCAGGTCCCAAGCCTGGCTTTCCCACCACACCCGGTGAAGTACTCACCCTTCTGTGAAGTACTCTGGGAAAGGCCAGGTCCGATGGGCATCATCCATGGGTGGCCAGTGTCCCCGGGGGTTGCCTGGGCGGCGACCATGTTGGACTTGCCGCTTCTGCTGCATTGCTTGGCTCACTCCTGCCACATAGCGTGCAAACTCGGGGTCTGAACCCACTGTGTAAAGACAAAGGGACAAACAGGGTTTGGAGCCAAACTGGCCTCATTTCCTTTGCTACCTTCTGAGGATGTGCTGGACACACACAAAGTGAAAAGTGGCGAGGAGCCGCCAGGCCTGTGGCCCTGAGCTGGCTGCAGGGTTTGCCTGTAATGGTGAGGGGGGACTGAAGTGCAGGTATGGTGTGTGCAGAGGGACTGTCAGGAAGGGTTATGCCCAGGACACAAGCAGGCTGAATGTAAACAAACCACAGAGAACACAAAAGGTTTGCTTTATCCATGACCAAATATTAAAGACAACTACCAGTTACTTAAAAATTTCCCAATGTCTGATGCTATGGACTGAACAACTTAGAAAATCAGATGACAACTTCAGCCAAATGAAAATCTAGAAGTTATCAAAGCATCAGGCCAGGGTTAGCCAGATGGAGAATACTATATGCCATTCCCACTTGGGCCCAACTGTGATCCAGTATTTTCCTGGATATTGGATGGCACACCTGTTCATTCAGTCTGAAGATAATAAGAGTGGCAATAAATAACATGAGATGTCAGAATATATTAAGAGGTGACTGGAAACATATTGGACAGAGCTGAGTAAGGATCTGCAGGGCAGCAAAAGTGGGGGGGAAAAACCACACAGAAGGCATTTAGAGAAAGAATCAAAAAGATATGGCGGGAAAGTATCTATGGGACATGAGCTGAATGTGACTCAGCAACGTGTGTGTTTTAGCTTCAAGTTGAGAAAGATACGAACGCACAATCCCATTGTTAGTTTGTTCTCAGGGCGCTGGCACAGGACCACTGAATGAAACTGTGCCATTTGCCCACATGAGGGGAACCTAGGGACTGAATGAAATCAAGGCCCGTCCCAGTGAGTCACGCCATGGCCCGAGGGGCTGTGTGTGCCTGTTCAGAGGGGGCGCTCTGTTCTAAACGGTTCTGCCTAAGAGGGTGCCTTCCGGAATTCACCTGTCCAGTGGAGTGCCCTCCCTTAACTTGCAAAAAGGGCTATATAGACTTTCTGCCCTAGGGGTAGGGTTTGCAGGAAGCCACACTAAGGACTTGAAGGTCAGAAAGGAACATGCAGAAGGAAAGGCTGGTAGGATTCACAGGCTAAGGACATAGAGACTGTCCGGGCCTCAACAGATATCAACAGTGGTAAAATCCTGCCAAGCACCAGTTATACTCTGGTTTAGTTACATGACTGTCAAAAAATGTACAGACTATTTATCAGCAGTTGAGAAAATGTACCATGCCCACCCCAGGAGTGCCAGGTGGGCTCGCTCCTCCATAGCTCCTGCTCTTCCTGTACCCCAGGGTCCCAGGTTCCCCACATCTACCCACCCAAAGAGAGCAAGAACAAGAGAGCATGAGCAGCAGTTTGAGGCATTTTCAGAAGACACGGAAAACATTTCTTTCCTTGAATGACTAATGCTGGGTTGTTTTATCAGGGAATCACTTCTCCTGGTAATTGTTTATATAAATATCTGCTATACTTATTTACAATTATTTCATAGTACTTCCCTGAGAATG
>NW_017731574.1:189033-190536 GCF_001890085.2 Hipposideros armiger
ATACCAACATGGGCCAGTGAAGCGACGTCCTCCACAACTAGACTGAAGATCAAAAGGACAGAAACTTGTTTGTTCCCCTTCCCTGATTTCCCAATGCTATTCCCCTCCCCAATTCTCCAATAAAATCTTTAAAAAGTAATTAATGTCTATATATTTATCTTGCATCTACCCACCTTAGCAGACTCACTAATTCTAGAGGTTTTTTCAATTGAGGAGTCTTGTTTTTTCCCCAAGTCTACTGCCAGCAAAGAGATGTGCTTTTTAATCTATCTTTTCTAAAGCTTATTATACCTCTTATTTCCCTCAGTTTTGTCTTACTGTATCTGCTAGAAAGGTCAGGACAAAGTTATATGCTATTGGTAGCAACAGTTGCCACCCCGTCTGGGTCTAGATTTTAACTGGATGACTTTATTTCACTATATAAAGTGCTATACTACTTACTACTGGCTTTTGGTAGATAGTCTTTTTTATATTCAAGAAATTTCCTTCTATTCATTTTACTTTGAGGGGCTTATTTATTTTTAAAGAATTGCTGGTGTCTTTTATCAAATGTCTTTATAGCATTTATTGTTGTATGAGTTTTTCTCATTTAATTAGTTGATATGATGGATTACTTACTGTACAGTAGCAGATTTCCTTATACTGAACCACCTTATACCCCAAAAAGAAACCATGTTTAGTAACATACATTGCTCTTTTGATACACTGCTGGGTTTCCTTGTATGTATCCATATTCATATGTGAGATATACTATAGTTTGCTTTTTGTATAATCCTTATCAAGTTTTTATGGTAAAAATCATGTTGGCTTCATAATTACCTTTCCATTCTCTTCTGAAATAGATCTAGGCAGGTTTTCCACTTCTTGGTGCACTTTTGGCAATGTATATTTTATTAGGAAAGAATCTATTTTCCATTCAGTTTTCAAATGTATTGTCATCAAGTTGTCTGTAGTAACCTCTCCTATGTCTGTAGTAGTTATGTCTCCTTCCTTTTTCCTAATCTTGTTTCTCTTTGCTGTTACAATGGATTTATCTGTTTTATTGGTCTTCCGAAGACCTTTCTTTTAGATTTACAATTTCTACTATATTTTTCTTTAATTTTTGTTTTTTTAAGATTTTATTGGGGAATTGGGGGAGAGGAACAGTGCTGGGGAATTGGGGAAGGGGACCAGCCAAGGTGTTGTTCTTCAATCTTCCTTGTGGAGGGCGCCAGTCGCCATCTGGCTGCCTGTCAGCAGCTCATGGCCTCTAAGCTCAAGGAGCCGAGTTCAATCTTAGTTGCGGGTGGGCGTAACCACCATCCTATGCGGGAGTCGAACCAGCAGCCTTGTTGTTAAGAGCACACACTCTATCCACTGAGACATCCAGGCAGCAGCTCAGCTCAAGTTGCCGAGTTCAGTCTTAGTCGTGGGTGGGCATAGCCCACCATCGAACAGGCAATCTTGTTGTTACACCAGCTGAACCATCCAGCCACCTGTTGGCAGCTCAGCAACAGCTCAGCT
>NW_017731574.1:190566-235917 GCF_001890085.2 Hipposideros armiger
TTTTATGGTAAAAATCATGTTGGCTTCATAATTACCTTTCCATTCTCTTCTGAAATAGATCTAGGCAGGTTTTCCACTTCTTGGTGCACTTTTGGTAATGTATATTTTATTAGGAAAGAATCTATTTTCCATTCAGTTTTCAAATGTATTGTCATCAAGTTGTCTGTAGTAACCTCTCCTATATGTCTGTAGTAGTTATGTCTCCTTCCTTTTTCCTAATCTTGTTTCTCTTTGCTGTTACAATGGATTGACTTATCTATTTTATTGGTCTTCCGAAGACCTTTCTTTTAGATTTACAATTTCTACTATATTTTTCTTTAATTTTTTTTTTTTAAGATTTTATTGGGGAATTGGGGGAGAGGAACAGTGTTGGGGAATTGGGGAAGGGGACCAGCCAAGGTGTTGTTCTTCAGTCTTTGTTGTGGAGGGCGCCAGTTGCCATCTGGCTGCCTGTCAGCAGCTCATGGCCTCTAAGCTCAAGGAGCCGAGTTCAATCTTAGTTGCGTGTGAGCGTAGCCACCATCCTATGCGGGAGTCGAACCAGCAGCCTTATTGTTAAGAGCACACACTCTATCCACTGAGACATCCGGGCAGCAGCTCAGCTCAAGTTGCCGAGTTCAGTCTTAGTTGTGGGTGGGCATAGCCCACCATCAAACAGGCAATCTTGTTGTTACACCAGCTGAACCATCCAGCCACCTGTTGGCAGCTCAGCAACAGCTCAGCAACAGCTCAGCTTGGGCGCAGTATCACTGGCCCATGTGGGAATTGAACCTGCGGCCCTGTTGCTCAGAGCTCGTGCTCTTAAGCCAGCTGTTAACCAGCTGAGCCACTCGGCCAGCCCTTTTCTCTTAAATTTAATTTTGGCTTTTTATCCATAATTCATCCCTCTTCCTAGTTTATTTTTGTTTCTAAGTTCTTTTTCTAATTTCCTAAGAAAAGTCTGGTGGTATTTCTACACTGTCTAGGCCAGGAGAAGTCATATTCTGTGAAGGCAGGAGGGTACCCTACCACCTTCTATAGGTCCTGGAGTTTAGGTAAAAAGAATCACAGGACAAGTTATGTAATCAGGAACAAAGCGGCCTACAACGGCCAGCCGCCTTGGCTCCCACGGATGGAGGGCCCAGACTGGAGCCCAGCTGAACTATGGGGCTTTGAGCCATTCAAGTGACTTCTTCTCTTCTGCCTTAATCCTGTCCTTTGTACAGAGAAAGAGAGCTCCACTTACCTTCTCAGCCTCATTCTCACTACTTCCAGCCTTTGCTGGATCTGCCCCATACTAACCATGAGACAGTCAGAAAGGGTCTTTAAAGTCACTTTCTCCCACAAGTAAGGCTGTGGCAAACCGGTCCAATGAAGTCCTCAGTGATTACATTTATGTTAAAACCCCAAGGTGGGGAGCGGAGACTCACGTACCTGCAGGATCAAAAGGCAGAATCTCTCCCAACATTCCAAAGACTCCTTCATTTTGGTCACGGTTTGGCCACGTGTTATTTCTAGGTCCCTGTGGCTTCTGTCCCAACACCTCTGACATCACATTATCCATATAGCTGCTCACCAGACCCAAGCTGTACAAGTCGGAACTGAGATCAGAGATGCCAGGCCACTGGCCAAGAGGAGACAGACCTGCTCCAACAGGCTGTGCTAGCTGCTGGGATGAGCCATGTACCCATTTCCCAGGGGCCCGAGGCTGGGGCGGGGGCTGCTGCGGTCCAATGGGTTGTAGCAGGTGTTGGTAGTACTGGACCTGGGGCTGTTGTTGCTTTGGGGACTGCTGCTGGGGTGCCAGGCCTGGCTGGGGTGTCAGAGGTGTGTGCGTCCCAGCCTGGGGTGGCCGCGGTGGAGGGGGCACTGGCAGTGGTGGCTGCTGTGGCTGCATGACTCCTGCCTTCTGCTCAGTCACCATGGCTGCGGCAGCAGAATTACGCCTCGTCACTAATGGAGAGCCCTGATGTGACTGGCCCATATTAAAGCCCGAGAGAAAGTCTATCACCTCCTGCATTTCCTGGTCTGTGGGTAAGTTCATACCCTTCTCATCCTTGCTGTCATCCCCTCGCAGAAAGCTGTCATGCCTCTCCGTGAGAAAACCATTGGCCATTTGATTACTGGAACTCGGGGCTGACTGCGAAGGGTCTGTAGTCCTAGGGAAATTACCAATGTTCAAAATGCTCTGTAACCTTGAGTCGATATTACTGGGCACTTTGGCTTTCTCTTCTGAACACCCAGCTATGAAGATGTTTTTGGAAGGGGTACTGAGGATGGAATAATTTGTGCTGCTGCTAGAGCTGGTACATGAAGCCTTCTTGGTGAACCGGGATGTCAGTTTGGAGAATGTCTTCTGCAGGCCACCTGAAGATTTGTTTCCATTTCCAGGAGGCAGGTCAGCCTGATTCCCAAAATCACAGATCTCCCTTTGAAGCTGGATCTGTATGCAGGGTAGAGCCTGTTCCCTAATAACAGAAATGTATTTAACAAAAAGACAAATACACAAATTAGACAATGAAATGGATCTCTTTGTGTTTAAGAAAGACTTTAAGAACAGAAAAAGATCTCTCTGGGTGGTATTAGGCTCCCTTATTTTATTCAATGAACACCCAAAAGTTTTAATTAAGTGTACATAATAAGCACTTATTATCTATATTATTTTTTTAAAATCTAGTGTCTAACATAGGACTATGAAAATGACATTAGGATTGGGGCCTGAGGAGTTTGAGTAAAACCCTGTAACCGCGGCACAGGAAAGTGAAGCATGGCTAGAGTGGGGGATGTTAACTGCCAGGGGTCTGCTTTGTGCCTGGAGAACGGGCTGAGAGCCTGGCAGATCCAGCAGAGGGACAATGGACAAACCCACGAAACAAAGAGGGGTGGGTGGGCAGGACTCAGGGACACTGAGCAGCACTGTTGTCCTTTGAAGTAATTTACAGACAGTGCCAAGAACAGATGGTTGTTACTTTTAGAGTTTCCCGAGCACTCTTTTCCAGTCTGGAAGACAGCACTAGAGACAGAAAGGGTACTTGGGCAGGAGCTGATGGCTGGTGCGACCTCACTGTTCTGGGTCTCTGTGTGCTCATGAGTTAAGAAAAGGGGAGGATGCATGGCTAGATGTTCAAGGTTCCTTCCCGTTCTGAGGTTAACAATTCACAAAGGGATAATCCTGCAACTGTCAGCTACTTTCAGATACAAAGTTCATGTAGGATATAAGTAAATTTTCTAAACATTTCTCTGCTCTTAGTTCATAAGGAGAATATGAGTTGGGTTAAAATCCTCTTGACAGACTTACTCTCAAGTGGTAAGATAAATGAAGGCAAAAAAGTGTTAAACTGGGGCGTCTGGGTAAAGGGCACAGAGGAATTTGCTGCACTATTCTTGCAACTTTTCTATAAGTGAAATGATTCCAAAATAAAAAGTTACCAAAAAGTTCTCCTTCTTGTGTTATATACTCACATACTATCAGTGACGTGAGCACACATGAAACTGTGTGTGGCCATACCGTCCCTAGGTGTGGACCTGAATGCAAACCAATTCAAGTGACAGGTGGGGATACCCACCTCCCTGCCCTCCAGCGGTTGAGGTCCAGGACAGCCGTGTAGAGCACGTCCACCAGACCCAGGGTCTTCTCGGGATCCAGGCTTCTCTGCAGCAGGGACATGGTCGCGGGGTCTTCTTTCAGGCACCTAGGCACGAACCAGGCTGCATTAGTCTGGGTTGTACTTCTCTGCAAGGATGTTTCAAGCAGGCCTCATACAAAAGGCTACAGTTTGTATTTGCGTTTGCACTGAATAAAAATTTAGTAATTATAAGAACATTTAGAGAATGACAGGGCTAGCAGGAACTTGTTGCTATGCAAAAGGAAGAGGAAGCAATAGGGTCTGGGGTGTCCATGGATTTCTAACTATCTAGAGTCCATGTGGTAGGAAAAGAAGGGTTTGGTGGAGGGGCTGCCTTCCAGGGGCCCTAATGCCCTCTCGCGTCCAACAACCAGCTCCGGCCCTGACTTTCCTCTCTACCCTGCTGAGATTCCGTGGTCTGGCACAATACCTACTCCTTTGTAAACGCTTTCCTTGATGCCCCTGACCCTCCCCTTTCTCTACAGCTCTTCACACCTCTACCCAAGAAACTGAGGGTCAATGGAGGGGAAAACCCTAACGGTCTGCCACCGGGATTCCCCGCAAATTTCAGGTAAGGAACAAATATGACCTCCCCATAAATTAATTTTTTCCTTTTCCCAGATGACTGCTTCACCCATCCTCGCCTCTCCTCAAATCTCTGCTATCTCTACCACCTCCCCTGTTCTTTCCTACCTCAACTCTCTTAATTGAGAAAACACATAAGCAGATGCCATCTACT
Organism: Hipposideros armiger; assembly: GCF_001890085.2. NCBI lineage: Eukaryota > Metazoa > Chordata > Mammalia > Chiroptera > Hipposideridae > Hipposideros > Hipposideros armiger. Next base: position 194,911 of record NW_017731574.1, read on the forward strand.
TCATTTCCCCTCACCACTAATTCCACCTCCTCTCCTGTGTCCCTGCCCCCACACCCTACCTACCCCTCCTGTCACAGCGGAAGACAGAGACAGGCCCTGCTGCTCTTACCACAGGCTGACCTCCACCTGAGTGCTGCATGCTACCCCCTCACTTTCCCAAGGACCTTACTCACATAATCACCCCATTTCTCCCCTGTGATATTATTCCCTTTGGCCAACAAATCAGTCTCATCAACCACTTTCTCTTAGCCCTACACTCCTCTCCAGGTACTGCCCCATTGTTCTATACCCCATTTTAGCAAAAAGCATCGTCTCCTCTCTGCCTTATCTTCTCTTCTCCTCACCCAGCTCTGACTGGGCTTTCATCTCCATAACTCCACTAAAATAGCTTTTGTCAAACAGCTTAGATCTTGCCAAAGTCAAAGGCCAGTGACCTGTCTCCACCTCACGTAATCCCTCAGCAACATTGTGCAGTGTTTCTTTCTTCCTGGATCACTGACTTCTGCAGCTGTGGTGACCCCAAACTTGCTCAATTTTCCTCCTACCTAGCTGGCAGCTCTTTTCTTCCTCCTCTGCAGACTCCTTCTGCTCCTCTTTCCCCTACCTCTCTGTATGGTGACATGTTTCAGGCTTTGTCCTTTGTCCTGAAAGTGCTGCATCTGGTCCTGCATAGACTATCCCTACAATGAAGACTCACATTACCTTCACCAGCCTAAACCTTCCCCCTTAACTCCGCCCTCATATGTCTAACTGCATACTTGACATCTCTCCTTGCACACCTAACAGGCAGTTCAAAGGGTCAGCACAACCCTTGATTCCTCTTCTTCTCACCAGAACCCACTGTGATTCCTACAGACTTCTTCAATAAGTAAACAACACGGCTGTCTACCCCAAACCTGCAAGCGACCTCTAGCTTTCTCACATCCTACAGTAATCTATAAGCAAATCCTGACTGCTCTTCTTCTAAAACATAGTCTACATCCAAGCACTTCTTACCATCTCTCTTATTACCAGTTTACTCCAAGAAACCACCATCTGTGTCTCAGGACCAACCTCCCAACTGGTCTCCTTTTCTCCTCTCTGGTCCCTCCAAGGCCCGCCCTCCACACAGCAGCCAGAGTGAGCCTCCTACATCATAAAACAGAACATATCACTCCCTTTCAAAGCCCTCCAGTGGCATCCAATCATGAGTGAACTAAAATCTAAACCCCTCACCACAGCCCTCAAGGCTCTTTGTGACTGGCCCCCAACCTCTTTGGTCACACCTCTCGTCACTGTCGCCTCCATTCACCTTGTCCCAGCTATGAGGCCTGCTCTCGCTCCCTGAATATGGTGGGGTTGCCCACATCTCAAGACCTCTGCTCCTATTGGGGCCTTCTCCCGGACTGCCTTCCCTTGAGAACTGCTTCCCACTGCCCATTCAGGGCACCGCCATCAGGAGGCCTTTTCTGAGAAAGAGAACCAGAAAGACACTGTCTGTCTGGTTTGGGGCACTCTGGGAGTTAAGTGGTGAGATCGACACTTGCGAAGCCACCCTAAGAAGACAGCAGCACCCCCCCAACATTGGCTTCAGCTTGAGAAGAAATAACTCTGTGAGGTTGTGAGCTGGCCAACCTCGGGAACCAGGCAACAAGGTAAACTCTGACAGTGCCCAACCAGCCCCTGGACTCCTGGGAGAGAATTCTGGCCAGTGGACCCGGCCAAAGTTCATGCACCCGATTCTCTCAGCCTGGAGTGCCTGATTATCAGGACACATTGCTCTATGCTCCGAAGCCAACTTCTGCTTGTGATTTGGCTGGTCACATATGTTTGTTCACGAGGAGAGCATTTGCTGGTCATGCAGAAAGGAGTCCTACAGTTCCTGGTGATAATAATTTCTCTTTCTGAAAATCAATAAATTAGCACTTTTATTTTATTCATCAGTCTTGAGAGCTGATCAATAAAATCCCCTTACGAGACTAAATCCATTCTTTTGACAAATCACTCAGACTTGCTTAAAACTCTGCCTGTTCTTAAATAAAAATCCAAGTCCCTTAAGGACCCTGCAAGCCTTGGCCTCTACGACCTCCCCCACCCCCTTCATCATTACCTACCATACTTCCAGCCATGCTGGTTCTCCTCCGGCCCTTGCTGTTCCTTTTGCCTGCAATGCTTTCTTTCCCCATCTACTCTCCGCATGGCCAGCTCCTCTTAAATGTCACATTTCCAAAGAGGCCCTTCATGACTGACCTCCTCATCCAAAATAGCCTCCCCTATCCATCTCTACCCCAGTTATTCTCTATCATATGACATCATTCTACTCTTATTCCCTTCATACACTTGCCAGTGTTTGAACTTAACTCTTATGCTTATTAGCTCTGCCCCCACTTCCCCATTACAGTCAGCTCAGCTCGGGGCAGGGACCCTCTGTCTTGCTCATGGTTAAGTTCCCAGAGCCCACAGTGTCTGTCACATAGTAGGTGTTTAATAAGTATCTGTTGAAAGAAAGAATGGATTGCTTAAATAAGACACTTTAAAAATCTAAGTATTACTTAGTTTAGAAAAAAACACATCTGGCAGCAGGGCACCACTGCATTTTACTAAAAGCAAAGAAAGAAATTCTTGACTATAATTTTTGCTATAATTTCATTTTCTTGAAGGTGAATGAAGTAAAGCAATCACTTCTGTTTGAATTTGTCTCAACAAGCACATATTTTATAATTTGAAAGAAACAAACAAAAAAGAAAACTGTATTTTTACCAAAAACAACCAGCAGAGGGAGTCTTTCCAAGGAATCACAGTCCAGAAGTTCTTTCATGGAGGTGCAATGAATTACAAAGGAAATCAATCACACAGAGTTTTTTGAAAGTACACTGACGTGTTAACCATTTCAGTACTAGCGGTTTATATTCACCCAGTTATCCAAAAGTTCAAACTGTTTTCTTCAAAATGAGAATCTGGGTTAAACTGAGTATTTTTCAATAAGAACTTGAATTGAAAAACAAATTAAGAATTCAGGAACACAAAAATCTTACAGAAAAGTGAGCCGTGAATTTATTGTTTGATCGGAATGAAGATATGTATATAAATGACCATTCATTTCAGGAAAGAGTATATCATCTGAATCAAATTAAAAAATTTGGAGTTGGGGGGGGACTCACAGAAGGAAGGCTTTAGGACATGAAGTAAACTGCCAACCCCTGCTTGATATATCATCCAGTTCTAAAACTTGTAGCAGAATCCACCAAGGGACCCTCATATTTCAAACAGTTTAAATACAATTTGAATGCATTACCCAGCTCCCATTTCAGTCCACAAAGGCACCGACAGTGCCACTGTTCCTTACTACCCCTCTCTCTTCCCACCTAAATGCTTTAAGTATTTTCTATATAGTTAAATATTCATTCAGATTATAATTTTAATAGCAAGTCTTCCAACATACGATTATGCTTCATTTTTGCTGTTTATTGATAAAGCTATAATACCGATCGATCCTTGTAGCTAAATCTGTATGGACATCAACAGGATAAATCCCTACAGGCAGAACTGTGAACTGCTGAGGTCATAGCCTGTATTTTAGGCTTTTGATATACCAAACTGCCCTCCAGAAAGGCGTGTGATTTATTCAACAACTTCTGTGCCTATTTTTAAATAGTCTAGTCCAAACCTACTATTAGTATTCTAAACTAATTGAACAACATGATGGGCAAAATGGTATCGTATTGTTTCCTCACTTTGCCTTTCTTTATTAGGTAAGGTTACATGTTTTCTTCATGTATTTGTTGACCATATGTCTTTTCTGATTTACCTGTTCATGTACCTTGCCCATTTTCTTATTGATTTGTAGGAGGTTTTGTTTTAATAAATTAAGAATATTTTATCCATGATAAGTTTACAAATATAATTAACACCAGGGTTGTTGCTGGAACAGACAAACGAGGGGAAGGAATTCTATGTTCTGGACTTAGCTTTATAGAAACACTGGGTGACTTAGAGAAAATGATATATACTCTGTTTAAAAGCTGTGGACATAGTAACAAAGAAAAGATAATATTGCTCTTTATGAGTTAAGAGTATATAACATGTTAGTTACATTATTGGTCAATGAGACTATTTTTCAGGTACCTTTGCTTCCCTTCATCATGGACCGACCGATAATCATGACACATGGCACTGACATACTGCCACCCATAAACCCGCACAAGCAGAAGACATGTCCTGTCAGCTAGCACGGGGTTTGTCCAAAACACAGCAATCCTTGCAAAGATGTGCAAACTTCTATCAGAGCTTAGGCCTGTGTTAATGTAAGAGTTACATTACCATGTGGACGGGACTTGAACCACGATTCTGGAGCCTTCTAAACTGATTTGGGGGGCATAGGCTTCTTTATTTTCTATCTGTGCCGTGTCAACTACCACCTAAGAAAGAAACAAAAACAACAATCAGCTTTCAGAGAGGAAAATGATCACAAACAAATCCAATACCTGAACCTATCGGTGCTGAGTGACCCTGGCAAGCACTGTTCCCCCAGCAGGGAAGTTATGCAGAGGCCAGTCGGGAGCCCCATGGAGATAACAGCAAGTAATAAAGATGACTGAATGCAGTGGTTCTTCAATAAATAGAAACCAACTTCTGGGTGCAGGATGTACTGAACTTTACAAGCACTTGTGGCACTTCTTCCAAACTATAAATATATTAGTTAGGAATAACTTTGTTTCCTTTTCTTCATATTTTTTAAATTTGGGCACTTGAAAGAAGTAAAAATGTCATTAAAAATTCAAACCAATGCTTTTTGGTTTGAAAAGCCCATTTGTAATGACTGAATACAAGCCAGAAGTGGATGAAGCTTTTTTTAAAGATCGTTTTATCCTCAACCATCAATAAAAACAGAACTACTTCATGAAAGACGAAGAACCAACCCTTCCTTCAATGCTCTCCTCCTATCTGAAGGGGAGTCTTTACTATTACACGGATGATATAGTATACTACATAATTTAAAGAGTTTGACAAAGTGGTGAATATATTTTCAAGTAACTAAAAGAACTTTAAGAAAATAATCATAAATACTTTAGCACCAGATCTGTAAGGTATCAGAAGGGGTCAAGCCACACAGAGTTGCTTATTATGATTCCAAAATCAGCCTCTAATGGAATTGACTTCCATCACTGTAAACAGAGTTCCCACAGCTGGTCTGCAACGTCCTTTAGAAAAGACTTCCTGTCCAACAATACCCATTGTTGGACCAAGCAGGTGTTTCCTCTCTCCTCCCATCCCCAGGACCATAATCTAAAGGTTCTTTGTTGGCCACATACACAAAGGTGCCCTGGGATCAAGGGGTAGGAACTAGGAAGAAGTTTCTGATCTTTGAATAACATGGAACTGTTTTTTGAAGGCTACAATGTTTTCTCAAAACCTGTGTGTTCTTTTGTCTTCTTTTACACAGTCCTTTCTGGAGAACTGATTTGCATGGTTCTCCTAGTTTCAGCTAAAATGGTCTTTGGGAGTATGGATCAATCTCCCAGAGGCAGTGGGCTCTTCCATGCTTCAGCAGAGAGTCTCCAGTTTCTGCCTCTCTTAAGGGTTCCTATGCTAAGAAACAGTTCCTAAAGGAAGTGTAACTCACCACTGTGGACAGGCCCTCACCTGGCCTTCTACAAGGCAGCACCACCTTGAGCTGGGCCACCTGAGCCTTCACCCACATGAAACAAAAGGATAGCACCCTCCCAACAACTCCTTTCCTGAGTAAAGTAGAAATCAGACAAAGAAAAAGTTCTTCCATTTCCTTAATTTCTAATTAGCTTCCTTTAGCCTCTGACTGAAATGCTGTATCTTTTCAAAAAGTAGCATTTAATTCTAGAAAGTGGGATCAAATCCATAAAGTAACGTGGGTCAGTGGTCAAACAAAAAGCTAAACGGTGATTTCAGATGTTGATATCCTGAACCCATCCAACTTTGGCAAAAGTTATTCTCTCTAAATTTATTTCTGAGTTTGTATTGCTATTTTATTGCTAAGAAGCAGCCCAAGAGAGAGCTGGGCTACAAAGTGACTGGATGGGGCCATTACTTATACTGCTGAGGTCTCCTGGAGGTATGTGAGCTGACATTAGGAAGATGAGAAGGAGAGAGTCACGTGATGATCAAAGAGGCATATTCTCAGGTAAAAGGGGCATCAAGTGCAAAGGCCTAAGACAGATTTGTATGTTTGAGCAACCAAAAGACATCCACTGTAGCTCCAGAGGTCAGGTCAAGGGGCCCATAAGTAATCAAATCATTACTTATGTAGCGGTTTCCTTAAAAAGAGGAAAGCCTGCAACATCATTTTGCAACTAGGTTCCCTGCCAACACATATTATCAATCTATAAGAGAAGAAAGGAAAGATACCTGAATGCTGCTCTTCCTTTTCATTTCTATTTGGTCTAAACTCTGTAGCACCAAAGAACTTTTAAAATTATTCAGTATTTTCACATGCCCACACCACATCCTTACAGGCTTGAAACGTCTCTCTCTACTTTCTCTCTCATTCATCACGCATGTTCACTCACCAGTCCAGCCTGGCCAAACAGCAGCTGCACGGCAGTCTTGCAGGCGCCCCGCCATGTGGATGGGCACACCTGGTTCAGTACTTCAGTCACAGGAAAATCGTCCCTTGGTGTGATGCCATTATAGCAACCTGCCTCCTTGATCAGTTGTAACATTGTATGCTACATATAGAGAGCAAGAGAGTTCACACTTTAATATAAAGTCAGACAAAGTGCTAAAATGTGTAGATTGAAATGCGTTTACAGGTACACAATAGTCCTTAAAAGAAAAGCATTTTGTTTTTAAGTACCCCCAAATCATGAAATTTTAATTTCTTAAGTAATTATTATCAGACACCCTCAGAGATTTTTCTCAACCCTGTATAGAGTGAGTGGTTAGATACAGACACACATATGAGGTGTGATCAAACAATATGGTGAATGTTTAAATAAAAAAAATTTATTACAGTAAAAGACACATTGCCATTAATGCCCCTCAAAATACTATCCCTCGCTTCGAATACACTTATCCAATCCTTCTTACCACTTTCTGAAGCGGTTCTAGAAGTCCTCTTTCATGAGTGTCTTTAGTTGCATTGTGGTGGCTACCTGGATGTCCTGAATCATTTTGACTTTGGGGAAGAGCCAGAAGTTGCATGGTGCCAGATCCAGTGAATAAGGTGGATGAGGACACACCGTAATGTTTTTTTTTTTTAATAGAAATTGCCATATAGAAGTGATATGTGATGTGGAGCATTGTCATGATGGAGGATGATTTACAGCACACTTTAAAACACACCTTCTGTCAACTGTAGCTTACACTCAACTGACTGCACTGAACAAGTTTAAACTTGTCACACACTGTTACTAAGGTTCAATGCGCCGCTTCCCATATTGAAGATCCCTGCCTTTTCATTGGACGGCACTGGCAGCAGCATTCACCGTATTTTGTGATCACAATGGAAAGTCTCCATGTCACACATGGTTTTCTGGTACAGCAATTTCTGTCAAATAAAAACATTATGGCGTGTCCTCATCTACCTATTCACTGGACCTGGCACCGTGCAACTTCTGGCTCTTCCCCAAAGTCAAAATGACCATGAAAGGTAAACATTTTGAATCGATTCAGGACATTGAGACAGACACGACAGCCCAACTAAAGACGCTCATGAAAGAGGACTTCCAGAACCACTTCAAGAAGTGGCAAGAATGATGGGATAAGTGTGTTCAAAGTGAGGGGGAGTATTTTGAGGGGAATTAATGGCAATGTATCTTTTACTGTAATAAATTTTTTAAATTTAAGCATTCACTGTATTTCTTGATCATACCTCGTACATTAATACACACATAGTATTTCTATATTAGCACAAGATACAGCATTATTTAGCAATCTGCTAATGCAAACTGGCTGAAGAATTTTGAATTCTAAAGCCCTCTAAATAAGGAGACAAAATCATCTGGTAGAATACCAATGAAAACCTCAACTTTATTTTGGATGACCAAGTGGTCAGGTATGCAGGCTCTGAAAACAGACTGCATAAACTCAGATTCCAGTCTACTACTTTCTGGCTGTGTGACCTTGGGTCCTAGCTCCTGTCTCTCTGGTGGGGAAAAGGCTATGCTCATGGGTGAGCATTAAAGGGAACAATGCCTGTGAAGTGCACAGTGCCTGGCCCACAATGCTCCACAAATGGTCATCACCACTGCCATATTATGACAAGATTTTGCCTCTTAATAAATTCATGAAGTCCACTGAAACATTAATCATCACCAGTATTTTACAGTGTACTTTCAAAACCCTTGATGTTGAACATTTGAACAAAAGTATGAATAAAACTTGGCAAGTGTCTCACTAAAAATTAAAGTTACCATAGTCTGCTATTAGACACCAGTTTCCTGACAAAGGTGAATGCCTCCTGCCTTCGCTTCAGTTTTGTTTTTTAGTCTATATTCTTTACAAGCCCTCAGGTTTCCTTAACAACTCTGTTTTCAAGTTCACACCCGTGTTGTTGGAACCCCATGGAAAACTACCGTCTTAAGTTTCAGATTGTCGGCGGCTGACTCGTTGAAGGAGACACCCTTCAGGAAGTGCGATCCGATCTGCACCGGGACAGTGGGCAGCTCACACTGCATGGGCTGTGGGGGCGTCTGCCTCCGCCCTGTCTGCTGTGCTTCTGCCTCGCTGCAGCAGCCCTGCAGGAAAAGGTTTGGATGGGAGAAAAGAGGTGACCCACAGCTCATCTGTCAAGACACTTAGTTCACTTGTATGGCGACCTGCCACACCACAGCTCCCAGGAGCTACAGCAAGACAAGCATACCTGCAAACTGGCTTCAATTGCCTTTGGATTCAGGTGGAAACCAGCTTTCATTGCATATTCACAGTGGCCTAAGCTTTCCAGAGCTATTTTATATGCCTGCAAAGAAATCATTTTCAAGAATTAAGATTTACACAGATTATAAAGTGACAGAGGCCAATGAAAATAGAAAATTTAAATTTCTAAAGTTTTTAAAACACTTAAGGCCAACTACTATCTTATTACACTTTCCAAATGGTTCAATGTCACAACTTTAATTCCCTCCCTTGTTCCTATCCCTCAAGTATCGTCAACGTACCAGTTCTAAGAAACTTACTTGCAAAGCACTGTCGATTTTTATGTTTAGTTCTTTTAGCTGGTGCTCAGGAATTGCTGCACTTTGAGAACAGAAGAGCTGCTGAACTTCAATTCCCGCCAGGCGGCCATCACAGCCTCTTTCTCTTAGTCTACACGTAGCCTGCAATGGAAATAGTGACTGGTAGGTAAAGAAGATGCTACAGAACTGGCAAAATTAAAAAACAAAACAGAAACAAAACACCTGAAATAAAGTAAGAAATCATCTAAGCATTTGCTACAAACCAGACATTCTGGACTCCTAGTATTACGGAGTGAGCAGCTAGAAATTTTGAAGACTTATCAAGCATCTTAAAGAAAAAGCAAAACTGACATAGTACTAAGAAACCCTGGAAAAAAGACTTCCCTACCTGTTATTTATTTTCTATACATATAAAATATTTGCATTTTAAATTTCTCTGCTTTCAAAAGACAGATAACCTAGAATATCGGCATGTGGTGTTTCCAGAATAATAATTTTTAAAAAAGGAATGTACACGGTTGGGTGTGCCTATATACCAAAGTGAAAAGCCACACCAATACAGAAAAGGAGAAAACAAACGAACATTGGAACATTAAAGGAAAAACAGAGCTTTTGAAATCTGCACAGAAAAATTAAATACTTATTGTTCAGTCGTTTTGTTTATGAAGAGTACACACACAGGATAGAAAAGCAAGAAGAAACTAATCTGTGTCTTGTGATAAAATGTAAGTTATCTATACATATGGTTCAGGACTAGAAAATATAGAAATATATATTTAATTAGGAGGAGGGCTTCAGGATGAATTCTCAATTCTTTAATGTCTATTTTTGTTGCAATAATATTTGTGCATCAAATAACATTTTTCAACAGTTACTTTGTTCTTCTAGGCCAGTGAAGGAGTTTTCATGTTTACCAAAATTGCAGGGCTACAGTTAAGTAACTAGTAACTATAATGCCATAAAGTTCCAAAGCTTCACAAAGTATGTACGTATACCATTCCAACCATTCCCTGAACCCTGACAGTCTCACAGTTTAAAATCATTTGACTCTCTTTCTAAGAATCTTTCATTCAGTCCAATATTTAGCCTCCAAGGTCTTATGTTCGGTGTCACTGGATAGACAGTGGAGCACAAAACCTGGTCCCTACCATCCTGGGGCTGACAGCCTCATGGGCCAAAAAGGCAAACAAATAGAACATTTAAAAATTAAAAGTGGAGAAAAACACACTGAGGGAAACGGGAGCACCCGAGACATGGAGAAGTCAGCATTTAGGCTGAAAGTTTAAGGATGAGGAGGTAATCAATGGCAGTGGGGGCAGGGGCGCGGGCAGGACAGGCAGACATGTTGGCAAAAAAAACTAGAACCAACTGAGCAAGGGGGAGAGTGGTCACAGATACGGCTGGTAAGCAAGGTAGGAGCCAGGCTATATGACTCGGCAAGGTCATGGTGAGAGGTCCCCACTTTACCCTAAGGAAGTGGGGAATAATAGCACCCAATTTTAAACAGAGAGAGAAGGATGGCAAGACAAAGAAGGGAGAAGGAGTCCAGCCACGACAGGTGTCAGCGAAGAGTAATGACTCTCCGAACTAGGGTAGTGATAGTGGACATGGAGAGAAAGGGACAGGTCTAGGCTATTTTGGAGGTGGGACCTGCAAACCTTTCTTATGGACTGGATGTAGATGTGACAGAAAGATTGGAGGATGAACCTCAGGCTTCCGGCAGGAGTGACCCAGTGTGGAATGGCACCACTTGCCAGCATGGGGATGATTTAGTGGGGGGAACAGGTGTGTGGGGAAAAGTTAAGCCTGAGCCACCTGGACACCTGAGGTAAGCAGAAGCTGAATACAAGGGCCTGGAGCCCACAGAAGTGCACCGGTCACAGCTTTGAAAGTTCCCAGCACACAGGTGGTTTTTCAAGTTCCAAGACTAGACGGAGACTCCCTAGAGAGAAAGGCACCTATAACTGGGCCTTGAGAAACTCACATTCGGAAGCTGTGTTGAAGAGGAGAAGCTAGCAAAATAGATGGAGAACATGGCCCAAGAAGTAAGAGGGTAACTGAGCATGGCTGGTTCAGAAATGTCACAAGAAGAGAGGATTTCCAAGCTCTCACGTTGCTGGGAACTGCTGAATGGAGTCAAAGGGTTCCCTGGATTTGGCAACGGAGAAAGCAGCAGTGACCTTGACAAGAGAAGGCATGTTCTTGTGTAGGAGTGAAAGCCATATTTCAGTGAGCTGAATGGTGCCATTCATATAAAGTTTCATACTGTGTAAAATAGCATCGTATATTATTGATGGATATATGCATATAGAGCAAAAATATAAAAATATGCACAGGAGTCACAAACTCTACAGTCAAAAGAGGTTATCTCTAGAGGGGAAGGAATGTGAAGAAGACAGTGGAGAGGTACAAAAAGGATTCATCTGCATTTGTAATAGTATTTGTGATAAAGAAAAGGCATGAAGCAAATATGGCAAAAAGTTAAGATTCATTTGACAAAGTTAAAGGAAAATGAATGGATATGTGTGACATTTCCTATATGCTTGAAATGTTTCATAATTTTTTTAGAATCAATCAAAGGTGGACAATCCTTCCAAGAAGTTGGCTATTAAAAGAGCAGAGAAACAGGGCAGGACACGGCAGATTTGGGGTTTGTAAGCATGTTTGTGTGCTGGTGAGAGCATGCTGAGGAGGAGGCAGAGAAAATATAGGGTCCCACCACAGAAACTTTGAGGGTGGGGAAGGGTGGGGACAGGGCAGGCCCTGGACAGGAGGAGAGGGCCCCTCCTTCGCTATAATGAAGGGGAAGGAAGAGAAGAGGGTCTGAATGGGAGGAGGGGTGTCATTTTGGTGACGTGAGGAAGACGAGCTGCTTGCAGCTGGGTGAATTCTATTTTCTCAGCATAGTGTGGGGTAGGGGCATTGGCTGGAAGCAAAGTAAAGTGGGCAGAAAGGCCTGGGCAGACCGAAGTGGGTGAATGAGAAGGTCAAGGTGAGGAGGTCAAAGGACCACCAGGACGCCTCACGTCGACTGGGTTCTCAGCAGAAATGGTGCCAACAGGTGGAGAGGAGAAGACAGTGGATGAATGAGAGCTGCATTATCAGGAGGCTGAAGCCCAGCAGCCAGGAGGACATAGAGGATTGTAAGATGACAAGACAAAAGGTCTGGACCCCACTGGCCAGCCACCTGCAATAAAGTCAACAGGTTCCACTCCCACATTCAGCCCCCAATTAGCATTTCAGGGCTGCTCTGATAAACACCAACAAAGCCATGGAAAGCCCTTAACATGAAAGAGAGACCAAAACAAACAAGCAAACGGAAAAAACTGAAAAGAAATTAAAAAGAATTAACAACAATGCAGCAGAAGAGCACACAACTGAAATATGGAAATTAGAGAATGTAAAATGTAAACAAAATCACATTTAAAAATTTGACTAAAGGAGAGAGAAAAAGAATGGCGGAATAGGTAAACACTGTGCCTGTCGCCTCCCATGACCACATTAAAATTACAACTAAATTAGGGAACAGTCAACCTTGAGAACCATCTGAAGACTAGCCGAACAGAACCTCTGTAACTAAGGATATAAATAAGAGGCCAGGTCGGGACTGACAGAAAAGAAGGAAGGAAGGAAGGAAGGACAGAAGGGAGGGAGGGAGGGATGAAAAAGAAAAGAAAAGAAAAGAGAAGAAAAGAAAAAAAAAGAAAAAGAAAAAGAAAAACTGATTAAAGGATACGTCTAAAACATAAAATGAAATACTTCATTAATAAAATTATGGAATGATTCAAACTACGTATTATATAACAAGTCAATATATTACTCCTTAACTATAAATTACCTTTTACTTTGTAAAAAGAAAAATAAGTGCTAAAGTCTCGACTTAAAAGGCTCTTTTCCCTGCCTTGGAAACAAAGGAGTATTAAAATGTCTACAAGAAATGTGTTGTCAACAACTACATAACTATATACCCTCTAGCTGCCTGGCCTTTCTCCCTGGTCCCTCTTCCTAGAAGCTTTGTTGCACTGATCCTGGTTGGAGGCAGCCCCTTCCTCATGCCTCTATCACAGCCCCTTAACCATTTTTGTAAGCCCTTTCTCCGAGGAGGCTGTGAGGACAGGCTGTCACCCCAGTGCCTGGTGCATGCCTGGCACAAAGTGGGCATTTACAAAGACATTCACTGTTAAATGAATGAACAAGCTACTGATAACAGTTTAAAACTCACATTTCTAAATAAAAAGGCTCTCTTAAGAACCAACAGGCAGAGGCCCTCAGGAGCCTCTCCTGCTTGAACACAGGGCAGCAATCTCCCCCAAAGTCAGGGTTACCTCAGCAGCCCCCCGCCAGGATCGCACAGCTTCCTCCAGTTCAGGTGTGTGGCCCATGCCAGATAAGCTGCCGCCACTGCTGCTGTTCTTTTTTTCTGGCACAACTACCTCGGCAAAGCAAGAGTGAGCCACTGGCTGGACCTTCTGTAACGCCTGGGTCAAAAACTGGAAATGGACCTGCACCACGGTCAAGAAACATCGCCCCAACACCTGTGAAAACAAGAGAACCAGACATTTTTAGGTTGTGGGTTGCTACTGCATTAGTGCAATAAATTCTCAACCATCAATTTGAGCAGAAGGTAACAATTAACTGGAAATATGAAATTAAAAAGTCACCACACTTTAGAAGATCTGCCTTTGTTCTCATCTTTGGATAAAGGTGCCTGATGACTATCGGTCAAAACGTTTCAAATAGTAAGCCCCAAGGTTCAGGAGGGCCTTCCCACTTCCCACCTGGCCTTCCCACTTCCCAGCTAGCCTTCCCCACTCCTGTTCTCCACTCCCTTCATCTGGACTCTGCTCATATCAACCCTGGTTGGTTGTCTTTGAGCTCCAGCTAAACCAGAGCAACCCACAATTTCAATTATGCCCACACAATATTTAGAAGGCAGAGTAAAAGCCATGTAATTAAAAATCTGAAAGGTCAGTTTGACTATAAGAAGATATTCCATTGGAAATGGAATCCAAAGATACAGGTTATTTTGGTAACAGTGTTATTAACATAATTATTAACATAGCTTATGTTATATTTCTGGTCTTACGAAACAAAGCTGACAGACCAGTCTAGTAGGAGTCAACAAAACCTACTGGACAACTCCATTTGCCAGGACAGTAGAAACCCTCACCTGATCTGTATCAGTAGTTGGTTGGTTGATGGAATAGTCAATTAAAGTAGGAAATTCATTTAAAAAATACTATATATGTAATACTATGGTAATATATATGATTAATATGTAATTATAATAATATATAGTAAAAATACTACATACCACAAACATTTTAGGCTATGAATATGCATTTATGTGCCAGCCTCTGGCACTGTGTAACGCTGTCCTCTGACCCTGCTGGTTCCTGTCTGTTTGCCTGCGTTAATTCCAGCTCAAAGGTGTTCTCTGTGATTTCTTGTTTCTTTGTCTTTAAAGGAGAGCAAGAACTTGCTACTTGGAAAGCAGCTTGAGCAGAGACCATCCAGCAGAGACATTTTCCCCTCATCTTTTACAGCTGTTTTGCCAATACCAAATTTGACAACAACAAAAACTTTTTGCAACTCTTATTATGTTCTGTAACATTCAAATGTTTTTCATAGAAGGCATTTCCTATTTCATTGTCTTACACAGATTACTTACTCACAAAAAATTATTTTATTGAGTTTGCCATTTATCCAACTGGTAGGAGCATAGCTTAGGGGCCACGCGCTGCCAGCACTCAGTGCACTGCCTTGAGGAGGCGGTGAAGGTTGGGGGAACTGTTTCCATTGCCTTTTACAAGGAACTAAAACCCGACCCCAGTGGCTACCCTCTGGTCCAGTCCTGTCCCTTGCAGCCACCAAAGATAAGACTCAGCCTTGGACCACTCACTTCCTAGCACACATTTCAGATGCTGCCCTTTTCCATCCTCGCTGGTCAGAGTTCTGCTTCCTGGAGGGAGAGAGTCAGGTAAATTCTCAGTGGTGACACTTAATCCCTCTGAATTACTTTCCCCTGTGGAAACCACCAGGAGCAAACTAAAATAAACTCACAGAAACCTCATAGCAAAGCATCCTCCCTCTATAGGAAACAACTAAGAATTACAGACTGAACTCCCACCCAAACCTCCTGGGTGTCCACTCGTACCTCCCTCAAAGCTGCTTCCCATCAACGACCTGTGCCAGATGGGGAGCAGCAAGGGAAACAGAGGAAGCAGACCTAGCAACCTAGAGACATGTGACCATGTGACATGAACAGAATAAAAAGCATTTATTTAGTACTATACATAACAACAGCCAGCTTCAATTGAATATGCAGCATGTACTTCACCTATGCCAAAGATTTCACATGGATTATCTCGTTTAATCCTAGAAACCACCACATGAGGTCATTTTCACTATACAGACAATAAGCCCAACGCACAGAAAGGTTATAAAACTTTGTCAAGGGGATACAAATTGGATGTGGCAGAGTAGTCACGTGACTCAAGTCTCTATGCCTTCGACGAGTGTGCCCCACTGCCTTCAACAGGCTCTGAGCAGCTGCATACAGCTGTGGGCTGGCAGCACTGAGACCAGGCACATGACAAACTCAACCTTAACTGGTTTAGGACAGAATGAGGGTGTCCTGAAGCCACGCGGTACAAACACAGGAGGAGGAGTAGAGCTGGGGCCTCAGGCACACAGCCCCTGCCGCCTCCTCCTTCCTCAGTCTCTTGGCAGGCAGGCTGTGGTAAAGAGGGAGGGTAGGGGGAGGGGGAGATGCCATGCACCAATTGCTCTGGCATCACATTCTCAGCTTCTGACCAATACAATTCAGTCATTCAGTCAATATGTAATGTGTGAATGCCTGATACGTACAAAGCACGAAAAAGGTCAGAGGATACTACAAGGGCAAGTCCCTACCCTTGTGAGGGTCACCTTCTAATTAATGGTGGGGAGCAAACCAGTAAGCAGATATACAAAGTCAGGGGCTACTGGAAAAGGAATGCTAAGGGGCAGGAGGTGGGAAGGAAAAGGCTCTCGGGGGAAAGGATGACGGGAACAGAGCGTTACCCCACCTCCTTCTAAAAGGGAAAATTCTGGAAAAGGGCTCCAAAGGTCTGATTCGGGATCCCAAATGGGACATTTTCTGACCATGCTGGTTGACGGTAGGATGGGGTTGAGGCATCCTCTTGTTGTTGAGTGGTAGAATGGTGGGGGGAGGAGGGTGCTGCTGGAGGGTTAAGTGGGGGCAGAGATACTGGGCAGTTTTAAAAGGCAGACATTTGGTATGCTGACTCTACCACTTATCACATGTGTGACCTTGGATGAGTCATTTAATGTGAATTTCTTCCCTACTTATTAAGGACCGATGAGAACAAGAACTCTGCACCTTCCTCCTCCTCCTCATTCATGCACGGGGCGTCAATCCAAATTATGGCTGCGACAAAATAATTGTGTTAGAAACAATTCACTAAAAGCCAATCAAACCAATGGTGACCCTGGACCTTGGAAAAGCCATTTTATAGAATATCTGCTCTAAAAGTTTATATGAAGTAACAGATGCTAAAATAGCAGCTTCTCCTGAGAGAGGGCGGAGCTCAACTTCCAGCCTGCCTCTGTCCATCTTTTCTCTACAATATCTCCTGTCTTAGCCCAGTTCCATTCCTGTAACAGACCCCGCCCACCTTGACCCAGGAAAGGGCGAGACCTCAAGGTCTTCCTGAGAAACCTAGAAGGAAATACAGACTCTAAAGTTATGCATTTTGAAGTGTGCGACCCCAGGGCAGTGGGCAGCTGTGTTTCACATGGGAAAGTTTGTTGGACTGTGGGATTCAGTGAGGTTGCAGAACAGATGTGGCAAGCTGCGGAATGGATGAGTAGAGTGCTCAAAAGGAGATATTTGAGTTTAAAATGTCAATGAAGCTATAGTTACAGCTCCATCAACAGCTACCATTTATTGAGTGCTTAACCCATACCAAGCCTTTTATATGCAGTGAAGAGACTCTGTGGGGTGGGAGCAACTCATCCATTTACAGATGACAACACTGAGGCTTAGGCAGAGAAAGAAACTTGCTCTAATATCAAGCAAGGTAATAAGTGGTGCAGTAGAGATCTGACGCCAGGTCTGTTTGACTCCGAAAGCTGTGTTTCTAACCACCAGGCTGCTCTGTCTCCCTGACAAGACCCAGGATGTAGCTAGCAGAGTGTGTGGATACTAAGAGGGGAGGAACCCTGTGCAGGAACCTTGATGTCTTCCATACAGTGTCAGGCCTTGGGGTGGGAACGGAGACTGAGAGGCATGGCTCAGTCTTCTCAGGCAGTGGGAAAGGGAGTGGGACAAGAGTAACAAGTGGGGTGGCCTGTGGCATGCCTGTATGTCATGAGTTTATGGTCTCCACAGCAGATCTCTACAGCAGACAGCAGCTGCTAAGACTGGCTGGAAAAAACAATGATAAACAGGGAGAGGACACAGGGCTTGGGAATAAGGGCAGCTTCTCTCTTTTTTTAAAAAAGATTTTATTGGGGAACTGGGGAAGGAGAAGTGTTGGGGAATTGGAGAAGGGGACTGGCCAAGTTGTTCTTCAGTCTTCGTTGTGGAGGGTGCCAGTCGCCATCTGGCTTCCCGTCGGCAGCTTGTAGCCTTTAAGCTCAAGGTGCTGTGTTCAATCTTCGTTGTGGGTGGACATAGGCACCATCCCATGCGGGAGTCAAACGAGCAGCCTTGTTGTTAAGAGCTCATGCTCTATCCACTGAGCCATCTGGGCGGCAGCTCAAGGTGCCAAGTTCAGACTTAGTTGCGGGTGGGTGTAGCCAACCATCAAACAGGCAATCTTGTTACACCAGCTGAGCCATCCTGCTACCTGTTAGCAGCTCAGCGACAGCTCAGCTCAGGCGCAGCGTCACTGGCCCATGTGGGGATCGAACTGGCATCTCTGTTGCTCAGAGCTTGCACTCTTAAGCCAACTCTTAGTTGTCACTCGGCCGGCCCCTCTCCTACCTCTTGAGGATCTCCAAACCTCAAACATCTGTCCAGTCCTTCAGCCCATCAGGCTCATTTAATAATTATGATGAAAGCAATAGGATTTAATCTTACATTTGGCATTTGCATTTAAAAAAAAAACCCATTCACCCGAATGCATGCCAAGTTGATGGAATTTCACGTAACAAGAGGCCATTATCAGACTTTTGCATTAAGAGAAACCTTTTTGGTGAGACTTAAAATTCCTCATAAGGGCCCAATTCCTGAGTATAGACAACCAGTGACCCTGCCACTTGGGCCTCCATGGTGCATTCTGGATTATAAACAGCAATCAAGGATCTACCGAAATGAAACCGTGTTTTCTGGGAATCCCTGATGGTGGAGGAGAAGGGTACGTGTTCACTTTCCCATTCCCCTGTATGTGTACCACATCTGTTGCTAAAGGTGTTGTGTTCGTGATAATCATGAATATTTTTGGTGATTTTTATATTTTACTAATTAAAGCAGATTTCAGTTTAAGGTCATCCTATTTTTTTTTTTTTAAGATTTTATTGGGGAATTGGGGGAGGGAACAGTGTTGGGGAATCGGGGAAGGGGAACAGACAAGTTGCTGCCATTTTTTTCTTCAGTCTAGTTGTGGAGGACATTGCTTCATTGGCCCATGTTGGTATTATCATTGCACTCTTCCCGGGTGAGGCAGATCGGTCACCGGCCACTTGGCAGCCACTCACAGCAGCTCTTGGCAGCTCACGCTGGCTGCCGGCCACTCACGGTAGCTCACGGCAGCCCACTGCAGCCTCATTGCAGCCTACGCCGATGCTGGCGACTCACGGCAGCCCAGCTCCAGGTCGAGCTGTTGTTCACCATCTTCGCTGTGGAGGGCGCAGCGTCACTGGCCCTAATGTGGGATCCGAACAGGGGCTCTGCTGCTCAGAGCCAGTATCCCAAGCCAGCTCTTAACCAACACACCACTCAGCTGGCACAAGGTCATCCTATTTTGAGCCACCAAAGACCACCCTTTCCACACCACCATAGTTTTTGAGGACCGACTCAACTCTATTTTCTACAATATTTCAAAATTGGGTTTCCATTATTCCTCGCCTAGAGCCGGGGCCTGACGCAACCCTTAATATCTGCATGTGTTAGAATTATAGAGTGCCCAAGACTACCCCCATCTCCCAACACACCTTGTGATTTTCACATCAATACATACAATGTCTCGCTAAGTTCATTTTCTGCTCACCCTCACTTAACAGTTCGAGTTTTTCACATCCCTGCAGAGTAAACAAGTAAAACTGTCACATATACTATAGTGTCCAACATTTCCAGGGATTCTAGCATTTATTTCTCATCAGCTTAAAAGTCTAGACTAAATAAAATAAAATTGATTCGGATTGGCTGCTTTTATTAGAAATTCCAATGTCATGCAATCATTTCTTTCTCTTCAATCTTTACTTATACCTTAAACATTACATTTGGTTAGAAGTGTCCTCAACCTTGCTCTTTTGTTCTTATGATAATTCCGGAGTCATTACATAATGACCTAACTAAAAGACCAGAACGTGACACAAAGACCTAAATGTGTCTCCAGAGAGATAGGGAATGCAGTGGACCATGCTTGGACTATGGAAAGTGCTTTATGAAGATTACAGTTCGAAAATGTAAAAAACAAACTTATGGAAACTAACATGTACATATAGTCTGACCTAAAAGCTAATTACAGTAAATGTTTAAATATTTAAAAATCAAAAAAGCAACAAACAACAACGTAACAAAAATCTCTTTGCAATCAGTATTAACCTAGATCATAAAGAAGCTGCCACGCCATGTTTAGGCAAAAGAACCAGGGAAGGAGAGAAAGCTAGCACATGCCCAAGGGTGGCTGAGCCAACACCAACTGCTAATCATTCAGACAAAATTACATTGTGCCCCTTGACATTCTGCTTTACTGCTGGTGAAAATATCAACACACGGTTTCTGAATTCCTATTTCACGTACCAAGCACTGTGGTGTACAAAATCTTTTAGAGTAGTAATACATATTTGCTGCAAATAAATTAGGGGAAAAGAGATCGCTAAATAAAGGAATAAATGGTACCAAGTATTACTAAATAGATATAACCACTGACTACATGTTCCTATATAGCCTAGATTTGTACCCGTAGATGATTTTTGGAAAAACTAGATCATGTTGTATGTTCTGTTTTTCCCAAATGGAATATGTATGTCAAAAATTTATTACCATGCCAACACACACAGGACGTTTTATATCTCAGCTACATTGCTATAAATCTTGACATAACTAATAAGGAAAATTATAAAGTATCATCCAAGACATGAAAAAGTGAAATGCCACTCAAGGTAACTAGGTCCACATTAATTATAGTAGACAAAGAACTCTGTTCTTAGAGTAATTTTTCCCATTCAAAATGCAAGTCTGCTCCATAAACAAGCTATTTAATATTGTGGGTTTCCACGGGGCAGCGATAAAAATATATTTAAGTCATCCAGACAGCATATGGCATTGGAGCCTACTAGAGTTTATGAAATTCTCTTTGTTGATGTGAGTGTACTTTTTATTACAAGTTGGCACTTTTATTACAAGTTGGCACTTCAATCAAGAAGAAAATACTAAAATATCTCTCAACTGATAAGCTGACTAAACGACAAATGGAATTCACAAATAAAAATCTGACTCCATAAACATTATCTTTGTCACTTAGGAGGGGGGCTCTCTGCATCCTAGGTGACATGGTACTAGATGCCTTACATGTTACCTCATTGAGATAGGGATCACCATCCCCATTTGATAGGGACACACCCAGCCACTTTTATTCACATGGTATTCCAACTGGTGATAACTGTGGCAAATCTTGGGCTGTGGTGGGGGAGGGATCTCACGCCTTCTCTCAGCAGCATCTGAGATGGTGGGCCATCTTGAAACACCTGCTTTCCTTGGCTTCCGAGACAATGGACTTGCTCCACTTCTTCTTCACTCTCTGGCTGTTCCTTTTGCATCCTCCTTGGTTGCTTCCTATTCATATCCTGACCTCTAAATGTTGCAGTGCCCCAGGGCTCACTGGTCCTTGGATTCCCCCTTTAGTTCTCTAGCTACGTTCACTTCCTTGATGACCTCATCCAATTTTACAGCTTTAAATACCATCTACTGACTGATGGTTCTCACATTCACATCTCCAATCTGGACCTCAGCCCTGAACTCCAAAGTATATATCCAACTATCTACTTGACATCGTTTCTTGGCTGTCTAATAGGCATTGCAGACCTATTATTCTAGCCTACTCTTCCCCCAATGCTCCCCATCTCAGTAAATAGCACTACCAGTGACCCAGGTGCTCATGTCATAAACCCTGGAGTCATACACACACACACACACACACACACACACACACCCTTCAACCCAGGGTTCTGTTTCTAAGGAAGAAGAGGAGACTGGACATTGGGAGAGAGGAGACTGGGAAACCAAAAAATTCACGTGACTCGCTTTATTCGCTTTATTGCAATATTTGTTTTATTGCAGTGGTCTGGAACTGACCCTGCAACATCTGTCTCCTCTCTCCCCTAGAGGCTACTTTCCACTCAGGAAACCTTATAAAACAGAAATCAGATTATTTCACTCCCCTGCTCAAAATCTTCCAATGGCTTGTGATTACAATCAGAAGAAAATCCAAATTCCTCATTCTGTCCTACAATACCCTACATGATCTGGTCCCTGACAATTCTCTGAACTTATTCCTATCCCCTCCTTTCTCTGCTTTTGCCACACTGGCTTTCCTGCTGCTCCTCAAAAATTTTAAGAACAGCTCCCGTCTCACGTCTTTTGCACAAGCAGTTCCCACTACCTTAGGGTTTCTCAACTTCAGCACTGTTAACATTTGGGGCCAGAGAATTCTCTGCTGTGGGGGGCTGTCCTGTGCACTGTAGGATGTTGTTAGCAGCATCCCTGGCCTCCACTTACTAGATGCCAGCAGCACTGGCTGGGAGATGCAGCCACCACAATCACTCAGATCATAGTGCTTTGAAGAGATCCTTACTGTTAAAAAAAAAAGACCAGAGAAAAATCCCTTTCTCCTCAGGTGACTTCTGAGACACCCATAACTACAAATGAGCTTGAATGTGGCAGCAGAGGAAAGCTTCCGAACATCCAGGAATCAGTTTTGCTGCAGGAGAACTGCTATACAACCTGAAGGGCTACAAGGAAGAGAAATAACAAGACTCCACCTTCTCTGAATAATTAGAATAGAACATCAGATAAATCTAAGAGCTTTGTGCTTCTGCAAACTTAACGCCTTTCATGATCTGCGGCCTGGGTCTAGTCACCTAACGCTCCATACTTCACGAAGAAACACCATCCAACCATGGGTCTATATATGTGTGTGAAGTAGGAGGGCTGAAGTACTGGTCAGAAGCCAAGAGAGAAACTAAGGTCCTAAAAGATGACAGATATGTCCCAAAACACATAATGAGTCAGTGAAATTCTGGTTCCCTAATATGCAAGTCCAACATCTTTCACTCTATCATACTTCCCCCTTCAAACCATTCTGGGCCCTCTGGTATAATAGTCAAGCTCTTTAAATGAGTAAGATTTCTCTCACTCTAGCCTAGCATGAGAAAAAAAGGGAGATACCATTTTTGTGGCAATCGAAAATACTTCTAGACATTGCCAAGTGTCCTCTGGGGGAGAGTGCACCCTGACCCCATCTGCAAACCACTGCTCTACCTGGAGCACCCTCCCTGGATTTTGTATGACTCTTGTTCTGTTATTGCTCAAATGTCCCATCTTTAGAGAGGACTTTCCTCTAGCTCTCTCTCCCCACTTATTATTCTGTATGTCTCTTCATTGCACCCCTCACTACCTAAAATTTGTATGTTGTATTTCTTTTTGTTTGTTCCCCTCCTAGGAGCTGAGGTGGATGACGGCAAGGTCTCTATTTTGCTCTCTGCAGAATTCTCAGTGCCTGGCACAGAGCAGACAATCCCTCCACACATATTTATTGAAAAAAGGAAAGAAAGTAGTTGCTACGCTCCCCATAAAAGCACCAAGCTAGGCCAAGAGTAGCATGGGACTACATGGCTGAGGGCAGGACATCGTGATGCCAGTATCTCTGTGCAAATGACAACTGATTCTTCCCCCCAAAACTCTTCCCACTTTCTTTCCCTGGACAGCTTTTCTACAGCCAGCCCACAGAGACCTGCTGCAAAATCTGAGCTTACTTTAAGGGTGACATCACTCACAGGCATGGGGCAGACCCTGACTGTTCTGCAGAAAGCAAGTCCATAAACCATGCAAGCCTTTCCTGCAAGTGATACACTCATCCATAAATGAAGAACCAGGTATAACATCTGTTATGCCTTTGAAGTATATTCTTATTCTATCAAACCAAGAACCAATATTATCATTAATGGGAATGCTATTAACAAAGGGTATGTGTAAGGGGGTACAAAGATTTTCCATATATGTCTGTGTATACATATCTATTTGCTGCTATCTGCATAGCTACATAAAACAATTAATGGTGGTTATATCTAGAACTGGGAAGGAGCTGGAAGGGAGAACCATCACTTTCGCAGGAAGGGGAGTTACGCCATTCAGAAATGTTTGAATTTTTACCATGAGCATGTATCACACGTAAGAAAAACTAATTTGTTACAATTAACAACCAACAGTAATGTAGTCAAAGCATTCCCATCAAAATGAGGACCAAAACAAGCTGATTGTTTTACACAGGATACATCAGAGATGTTGCAGGGTCAGTTCTAGACCACTGCAATAAAACGGATATTGCAATAAAGTGAGTCACGTGAATTTTTTGGTTTCCCAGTGCATATACACATATAAGTTATGTTTACACTACACTGTAGTCTACTAAGTGTGCAACAGTATCATGTCCTTAAAACAATGATGTACATACCTCAATTTAAAAAATACTTTATCACTAAAAAATGACTTATCACTACCATCATCTAAGCCTTCGGTGAGTCATAACCGTTTTGCTGGTGGTGGGTTTTACCTTCATTTTGTTAAAAAAAAAAAATGCAGTATCTGGAAAGTGCAATAAAATGAAGTATGTCTGTATATTAAAAGTTATAGTGAATACAATGATATATAACTATTGAAAGGGAGGAAACATATGCAGATGATATGACCACATACACCAAACACAAAAACAAAACCCACAAATAAGCCAGCTGAAACATTAGAATTATTGTGTTCAGTCACACGTTTGGAGAGAAGATAAAAGTATAAAAATCAATGGTGTTTCTATATTATAGAAAAAAGCTTTTAAATATTATTTCATTCATTAGAGCAACTAAAATATAAATTACTTAATACTTTTAAGAATATACAGTAACTAGAAAGAAAACTATGGAATTTTACTAAGAGATATAATAGAAGGCTTCACAGAAAGACATAACTGCTAAAATCCTGAAAAACAAAACAAATTAGTAACGTGTATCCAGGGTCCTAACTGTGTTTCTCATTCTCTAACCCTCTCCAGCTGGCATTTGCAGTGTGGCCTCCCCAACATTCAATCCTTGTTGCTTTGGAAGCAGCCCCTCAGGGAACCATTCTTCCTGTACTCTCAGCCCTGTGGTATGGGTGAGGTTGGCGCTGCCTGTATTCCAGCCCCGGGAGTGGGTATCCAAGTCAGGCCTGGCCAATCAGTGTGTTAGTTTTACTCTTCTGGGCACAGGGTACAAGGTTGGGCAAGCGACCTAAGACAAGCCAACCGGATTCAATTCTAGAACTTTTGTTAGAACCTTGGGGAAAACAGAGGTGCTCTTTCTGCTGAGTTGTTGGAGACCCTAGCATGGAGACAGTCTGCCTAGAAATGAAGGGAACACTCAAGAAGGCAGAGAGAACAGACAAAGGCTAAGTTTGTTTGGTACTGTGTGAGCCCCTGGCTCCAGGCACACCCAGAGAGCTCACTTTCTTCAGTTTCATAGGTCATTGCAGTAGTCCCCTGCCTGTATCTGCAGGGCACACGTTCCAAGATGCTGAGTGGATGCCTGAAACCACAGACAGTACTGAACCCTATATATATTGTTTTTTCTTATATATACGAGTACGTGACTATGATAAAGTTTAATTTATAAACTAGGCACAGAAAGAGATTAACAATATTAACTGACAATAAAATAGAACAATTATAAAAATATACTATAATAAAAGTTAGGTGAATGTGGCCTCTCTCTTAAAGTACCTCACTGTATTGTACTCACCCTTCTTGTAATGATGTGAGATGATACAATGCCTACATAAGATGAAGTGAGGTGAACGACATGGGCATTGTGACGTAGCTACAACTGACCTTCTGACTGTACATAACAAGCACTTGACAGCTTATCTTTGTCTTATTCAAGTTGCCAGCATCACTCCTTTTGCGCTTTGGGGCCATTATTAACTAATATAAGGGTGACTTGAACACAAGCACTGTGGTACCATGACAGTCTAGTAACCTAGATGGCTACTAAGTGACTAATAGGCAGGTAGTGTCTACAGCATGGATAAGCTAGACAAGCTGATGATTCATGTACCAGGCGGGATGGAGTTGGAAGGCAGGAGATGCCATCATGCCACTCAGAATGATGTGCAGCATAAAACTCCAGAATTTTCCACGGAATATTTTGGACCAAGGGTTACTGAAACTGCGGAGAGTGAAACCACGTATAAGGGGGAAGTATTGTATTTTGTTTTTTTGAGAGGCAGTACAGTACTACAGTCAAAAGAGTTTGTACTCTATAGAGGCAGACTGCCTGGGTCTAAAGTCTGGATCTGCCACAAGACTTTTGATAAATTGCTTAACCTCTCCATACCTCAATCTACACATCAATAAAACAGGATTATGAATAGTATCTAACTCATAAGGTTATTAATAGAATTTGGTCAGTTAATGTGCAGTCTCAGAATAGAGGACGGCATAAGTACTATATAACTATTAACTTTTTTTTTTAAAGATTTTATTGGGGAATTGGGGAAGGGGAACAGTGTTAGGGAATTGGGGAAGGGGACCAGCCAAGGTGTTGTCCTTCAGTCTTAGTTGTGAAGGGCACAGCTAGTTCAGCTCCAAGTCCAGTCGCCATCCGGCCTCCCGCTGGCAGCTCAGCTCAGGGTGCCGTGTTCAATTTTAATTGCGGGGGGTGGGCATACCCCATCATCCCATGTGGGAGTTGACCCGGCAACCTTGTTGTTAGGAGCACGTGCTCTCACCAGCTGAGCCATCCTATTGGCAGCACAGTGGCAGCTTAGCTCAAGCACAGCTCACTGGCCCATGAGGGAATCGAACCGGTGACACTGTTGCACAGAGCTTGTGCTCTAACCAGCTGAGCCACTCGGCCGGCCCACTATTAGCTTCTTTTTGTTTTTATCGTTCTTATTTCAAGTATTTTGAGTTTGGTTTCTGTTACTTACAGCCATAGTGATTTTTAAAAACAATTCAAATCGTATCAGTCTCTTGCTCAAAAGCCCCCTTAAAAAAATCCCATCTCAGGGCCGGCCGAGTGGCGTAATGGTTAGGAACTGGCTTGGGATGCCAGAGGGCCCCGGTTCGGATCCCACATATGAGGGCCAGTGACACTGCCCTCTACAGCTAAGATGCTGAACAACAGCTCAACCTGGAGCTGGGCTGCCATGAGTCGCCGGCGACGGCGTAGGCTGCAGTCTCTGTGGCAGTGGGTTGCCATGGGCTACCGGATGTAGCCAGCAGCCAGCGTGAGCGGCCAGCAGCCGCAGTGAGCGGCCGTCCAGAAGCCTGTGACTGATCTGCCTCGCCAGGGAAGAGCGCAATGATGGTGCCAACTTGGGCCAGTGAAGCAACATCCTCCACAATTAGATTGAAGAACAAAAAACAACAGCAACTTGTCTGTTCCCCTTCCCCCAATTCCCCAGCACTGTTCCCATTCCCCCAATCCCCCAATTAAAAGAAAAAATCTTAAAAAAAAAAAATCCCATCTCATTCTGTATAAAATCTAAACTCTTACCCAGGCCTACAAGGTTCTCTGCCCTGCCCTCACCTCTTCCAGGTAGGTAGGAGGTGCTGGCATGGGGCTTGGGGCCTGTCACAGTGAGCTGGGTGGGGGAACACTGAACGAATCCACAGACTTGAGGCTATTTTCCATTTGCATCACAGCATTCATCACACCTAGTGTCACAGTCTATTTCTTTGTCTCACCCATCAGGCCTGCAGCACTTTTGATTGTCTTCACTCATCTTTGCCAGCTTGCAGGCAGCTCATCTGTATTTTATCCAGGTGGTGGCAGTTAGGTGAGGGGGAGTAGGCCAGGTGACTGGGGCCTGCTCCAGGAGCTGGTGGGGCCTCAGGAGTGGTCCTGGAGTGAGCAGGGACTCACAGGGGTTCCACCACATCAGGCTATTTCCACTTTCCTGGCTCTGAGCATTTCAGCATTAGGTAGAGAGAGGGTCACAAAGCCCAGTCTCAGGGAGGGATGGCCACTGCAGACAAGACCCTCCCCAGGAAGACTGCACTGGCCTGAGGTAGCAGAGAGGTACGGGACACAACCCCTGTGTATGCTGATCCCAGACGGATTTTAGGCAAATATCGTTTTACAGATGCTAAGATTCCTGACTTGTAAAGATGAGGGAGGCTGCCAAAACAGGCTATTATGCAATTCTCTGAAATCTCAAGCTGACCAGCAACCATAAAAATTTAGTATAGAAAACAATTCAGGAAAGCTAGCTCTACATAAAATTACATTCCATGAACTCGTTTCCTTCTAATTTGCCACACCAAACCTAACTTTTCCCTTATGTTCACTCAAACCTTTTTAGCAACTATGAAATTTTAAATCATATTCTCCTAAAAGAAAGCAACATGCCATTTCAGTCACCAAAATTAGGAGCATACCATTCTTTCCTTGACTCCTACCTGCTTCTGCAGTCCTGCCTTCAGAGGTGTCTTTTCTGTTCTCATTTTCTTCTTTGATTCACTTTTATTTTTTTCATTTTTCTGAAAAGCACGCGCTTTTCTTTTCATTGCTATACCTTAACTCAATAATGCTCCCTGCCATATTGTGATTTATAGTAAGAAATACATATATTTGGTTTTCTTCCAAGGTTCCTGGCAAACAGTTCTTAAAACCCTTGGAATTTTCTAAGTAATAGGAGAGATAAAGTATCTTTTGTTATTCATAACAAGGATCTTTCAACCAAACCTGAGTTTATGTTGATGAGGTGACTTTTGGAAAGCACCTAAAGATGGAGGCTGGCTGCCAGGGGAACCAACCACCCAATCAGAGGTTTGGAACCTTTGGGCCTACCCCTCTGGGGAGGGGAAAGGGCTGGAGGTAGGATCAATCACCCATGGACAATGGTTTAATTAACCACACCTAAGTAATGAAGTCTAAAAAAAGCCCAGGGCCGGCTGAGTGGCACATTGGTTAAGAGCTGGCTTGGGACGCCAGCTCTGAGCAGCAGGGCCCCGGTTCAGATCCCACATGGGGGCCAGTGACGCTGCACCCTCTACAGCTAAGATGGTGAACAACAGCTCGACCTGGAGCTGGGCTGCCATGAGTCGCCGGTGACTGCGTAGGCTGCAGCCCCTGCTGCAGTGGGCTGCCATAAGCTACCGTGTGTGGCCAGCAACCAGCGTGAGCGGCCGGTAGCCAGTGTGAGCTTCCAAGAGCCGCCATGAGCAGCCATCCAGAGGCCGGCGACCGATCTGCCTTACCTGGGAAGAGCACAATGATAATACCAACATGGGCCAGTGAAGCAACGTCCTCCACAGCTAGACTGAAGAACAAAAAGGACAGCAACGTGTCTGTTCCCCTTCCCCCGATTCCCCAGCACTGTTCCCCTCCCTCAATTCCCCAATAAAATCTAAATAAATAAATAAATAAATAAATAAAGCCCAAAGGCCCAAAGGAAGGGGTTCAGAGAGCTTCCGTGTTGGTGAATACATGGAGGTGCTGGGGGGAGGGTGGTGGCACGTCTGGAGACAGCATGGAAGTTCCACAAAACTTCCTGAGATAGGGTGGGGGCAAGGCCTCCAAAAAAACCCACTAACCTTCAGCTGGAGGCAGAAAACTAGTGAACCAGGATGTGGAACAAACCAGCCAAAAGTGGCCACGACCGAGATGGGGAGTCGATTCACCTCCAATGACCTCCAGCTTCATTATACCCTCACTAAAATACATCTGCATATTAAATAACACCTACCAGCACCATGACACTTCCGAAAAGGACCATGTAAGGACAAAAACGGGGTGTACCCACAATTCTTGGAAAAGCCCACCCGTTTCCTGGAACTAATCGAATATTCTTCCCTTTCATTTCCATGTGAAATACCTACCAAATAAAAATTACTGCCACACATAAAATTGACGTTGTCTCTTGCTTGGAGGCAGCCTCTACTCTGCCTGTGGAGTAGATCTTTACTCAATAAGCTACTTTCACTTGACTATCTGGCTCGCTCTTCAGTTCTTTCCTGTGCATAGCCAAGAACCCTCTTTCTTGCAACATTTCCACACATCCTGCCCTATGCATCTCTTCCATCTGGCTGCTCCTGTTATATCCTTTTATAATATAGTAAGTAAAATGTTTTTGAGTTCTCTGAGCTGCTCTAGCAAATTAATCAAGCCCGTGGAAGGGGTGACGGAAACCTCTGATTTACAGACCATCGGTAAGAAGCAAAGGTAACAACCACACCCTGGACTTATGATTAGTGTCTAAAGGGGAGGGGGACAGTCTTGTGGGAGTGAGCCTTTAACCTGTGGGATCTGATGCTAACTCCAGACAAATAGTGTCAGAAATGATCCCACTGGGTGATCACACTGGGTGATCAGAAATGCCAGAAGTCAAGTAGAGTATTATGTGAGGAGACAGAAAACAAAGGAGTTTCCTAAACACTCCCCTTTCTACTAGAAGGCCACTTCACATGCACAAATCCCTTCATGAAATGGAATCATTTATGGGTGTTACTGATATAGTACCCCTATCATACTCATATGGTCATAAGTTTCTTTTTTTAACTTGAAAAATGCCCAAACATACACAAGAGCAGAGTATAACAAATCCCCTCATACCAATCAAAAAGCCTCAATAACCATCAATATTTTGCCAGGTTTTTTCATCCTTCTCCCCAACTCCACTTTTTGCTGAAATGTTTTGAAGTAAATCCCAGTCAACCAAGAGCTAGTACATGTTCAAACTTCCCAAATTATCTTTAGAAATGTCATTTTTGTTTGTTTGAATCTCAACCCCGAAAGGCTCGTTTTGCTTGTTATATCTCTTAACTCTCTTTTAATTTAAGTACCTTCTAACTTTTTTTTCATGCTACTTGTTGAACACATCAGGTCAACTGTGTAGAATATGCCACATTTTGGATTTGCTTGCTTCCTTATGGTATCATATAACTTGTTCTACTATACCTCACATCCTGTAGGCTAGGAATTCGTTCTAGAAACTTGATTAGATTATTTCAGGTGCTTTTTAATCCACCCCCATCAGGGAGAAGGGAGAATAGGGGAGAACTATGGGGGTGCTGCTGTGTGGTTCTTATCAGGAGACCCAGTTGTCTCATATTCAATGATGCTGAGGTTGACCAGTGGAAATGGGTGGGAAAGGCCTGATTCCTCCCTTATGAAGTTCCTCTATGACCTTTCACCAAATGGTTTTACCCTCCACTGTTGACCACAGTACACACTACACAGAATAATACTGAGAGTCTTCTAAACAGAAGAATCTTCCCTCATCAATTAGAGCCATTTAGTTACCCTGAGAAATAGTCTGTACTGGAGAAGCAGGAAATTTGCTTAACTTATTTTTCTCCTTTTAATTAGCAATTTGCAGGATAATGAATTGGTTGCACAGTGTGTCTTGACAAATCAAAGTCAAAGGGTCCAGGGCCTCCAGAGTGGCAGATGCACTCCGGCCCCAGTGGCTTCCACCCACGTAGGATGGGCTAGGTAGACAGTACATCTTGTTTGCTGTTCGCAATGAAGTTTACAAAGTTACCCAAATTCCAACTCCTTAACTACAGCTTCTTCTAAAGGCTAAAATCTGAAGACAATTTAGATAATAAAAAGATTCACCTCAATAAAATAAGCCAAAAAGAATGACTAGAAATTAGCAACAGCCTGAAAACTGGATTCATACAAGCTTTTTATGAAGTGAACTAGTTTCTGATTAATAGTAGCAATTTGGATTTTCATTTGGCACATACACTTAGGAAATATTTACTCCATAATCTGTTACGGAAGATTTACTAGTCAAAACAAGAAAAAAGTAACACTGAATTTTACCTTTAGGCAAAAAAAAAAAAAAAAGTATGCAAGTTTAATTCCATTAAGGTTAATGAAAACCACATTTTGAAACCAGCTTCTAATATTTTCCATTACTGTTGCTCTACAGTATTTTTGGCATATATCTATCCCAAATAAATGTCAATATGCCTGAATTAAGGTCCTTAAGAGTCAGTCGGCGCTCACAAATAAATTATTTCAGCTTCATAGTAATCACATAGTATACAAAAGACATTTGTTAGTGCATCAAACTGAAAGCCAAGGTTCAATGACATAAAGATTTTATTTAAAGTTGGCCTGTCCATTTACAAGGTGGTGATACTTGGAAAACCACTAAAATGCTGGGAGATATAAAATATAGTACCCTTAAAGACATAAAATTCCTGGGAGCCTTGTAGCTGACCTGGGCTTCAAGAATGCCTGTATGGAGCACCTGCCCAGGGGGCCAAGGCCTCCCAAAACAGTGAGGCCCCATCTTGAAGCCAGAGCCCCGGGGCTGCCAAAGGATGAAGAAAGCAAGGGGAGACATAGCATCACTGCTCACTGCACGATGGCATCTCCTGTTCCTGCCCTCCTTTCACCTTCCCTGCAAAGGCTGATCTCTTTACCTTTCTGACCTCACCCCTAGTACTCACCCTCTGGTTCACTATTTCAGCCACAACAGGTCTTCCAACAGTCAGGGTCACTTCTGCCTCAGGGACTTTGCACTAGCTGTTCCCTCTGCTTGGAGTCCTCTTTTCCTGGTTATCAAACGGGCTTACTCCTTCATCTCCTTCAGGTCTTTACTCAAAGATCATCTTCTAAGTGATGCCTTCTAACTATCTTATCTAAGATTGCAGCCCTCTTTTATCTATACAAAGGAAGGAATTTCTGTCCTGTTCACCACTGTTATCTTCTGTGCCTGGAACAGTACCTGGCACAAATAAAGTATGCAATAAATATTTGTGCAATGAATGCATGAATCACAAGTCCGTTCATTCTTTTATTTATATTTACACTAAAAGTAATTTTAAGACAATTGATAGATGTTTGTAAAAAGTGGTGGACATCTGTGACTTCCTAATAAACAGAAAACCAAGTTACAGGAATGAACACCAGGTTTTAATTGCAAACGATTCTTAGTTAAGAATAACAAGATTTCTAGGACAAATGAAACCGAGCTAGGCAAAATCAAAGAAATCAGCCACTCAATTCAGGTAGCCTGGTATTTTACAAGAACTTTGGAATCACCACAATCGTAAAAACCACCAGTGGAAATGCTCCTAGACTCAAAAAAAAAAAAAAAAGATACAGACAGCAGGTCCCGTGCAGTGCAACTCTAAAAAATGTTTGGGTAGGATGTCAAAGCTTTCTACAAAGAACAAATTCAATATGGGAAAGCATATTTTTCCTGACTTCACATTTTGGATGGACTGACGGCCAAAGGAGTCAGTGAGACTTATATAAAGGAATTCCCATGAAGCACTTGATTAAGACCACATTTCTCATTTTAGACAAAATTCCAGTTCATACACAATGTAAACTATCCATTTTCTATAAATCCAGTGAGGGAAAAATCCTATCTAAACTGTCAATTGGCTTGTCCAAAGGTTCCCCACTACTGCAAGTGTATTCAATGAGCATCTCCCCACCCCCTTCACTTCCTTCCCCGTGCCCCATTTTAGATACAAGGCAAATAGAGCAGTGACTTACTGGTAGAAGAGGTTCTCTCAGGCTTTCATACTGAAAAGGTCCTGGCAGTTCCTACATCAGGCAGGTAATAAAGCTGCCACCTTACAACACCAAAAGAGAAGATACCCAAGAGGGGAAAGGGAGGTGAATTACCTCAGGAACCAGGAAAGAAATGAGCAGAGCAAATGTTCTGGAAGGGGCAACTTTGTCTACCTAAAGGAGTTCCAGTTAGAATATTTTCTGCACACTTCTCTCTGATGTTGGCTTTGTACACACTGTGTTCTACACTTCAGAGAAGGACTAATGGTACCCTTCAAGCCCACTGTTGGAAGCAGTAATAATATACATGGAAATGACAACTAACTGGGTACAGAGTTTCACACACAGCAATTGCTTCTGATCTTCACAAGAACTCTGGAAGGTAGGTGGTAATTCCATTTTATAGATGGACAAGCCAAGGCTCAGAGATGTTAGATTTGCTCAAGGCCATACAGTAAGCATCAGAGTCATTTTCCAAAGCCAGATATTCTGATTCCATGCTTCATAACAGGCACTAGTTAACTAGTGAAACACCAGTCACAACTCATTGATCTAACAGCAAGATTGTGAGGGTGAACCACCTGGGGTAAGGGGCAAAGTCACTGATGAGCACAGACAGGGCAGGACGCACACACTCTGCCTTGTCCCAAAGCACATGGTGGGCAACTGCAGTTCCTAGACACAGGCACCAGGATCTGTCAATCAATGAGCATAAGTAAGGGAGCATTAGAAGCATGCTTTGGGCACCTTCAGGGTGGGACAGTGATGCATTGATACTTTGTCACAGGTTTAAAATGGTCAAGCATTTGAATACTGAATTCAGGGCTTCTCTCTCCTACCGTCCTGGGCTAAGAAGCTCCTCAGCAGTCCTTGCCTAGCCAGTCAAGTTCAGCAATGTTAGGCTACAGACTTCTTTCCCCAGGGATGAATATTAAAGAGCCTCTCAGGGCCTTGCTGATAAATCCCTAAAAAGATCAACAGGAAAAAACCCAAAAGCCTAGCCATTCCTTCTGAGTTGGTGAATATTCTGAGAAAGACCCTTATTGGCCTGTGGCAGTACATAAATTCTAGAAATAACAAATACTGCTTTGTGAAAAAAGCAAAATGTTAAGTCTGTAGGTCTATATCCGGCAATCACATTTTAGAAGTTACTTCTAAGTCAGCTGTTTTAAACTTAGAATACACTCATAGATTCTAAAACCCATCAACAGCATTTAGTTTCCAGTCTGGCCTCCGAAATCCTGTTTAGACCATTATGAATAAAAACATGGTAGTATTCCAGCTATCCTAGTCATATTTCAATGGAGGAAAGCCAAGTCAAAATGCTGAACCACAACAATAATGAAACAGTCCCCTTCTCAGCTCAAGTGGTCTGTGCTGGTCCCAGGAAAGCAGAAGAGACAAGGCAGGGGCTATGGCCTCTCGGTGGCCTACTAAACCCCTACTCCTCATGGCTGGTTCACCCTCTAGTTGTCTTGACTTGGGGAAAAAGGGTACTTGCCCCACAGAGTTGGAGGACAAATGGCCAAGCAGGTCTAGCTCTCTCTGCCTTCCCCAGCACCTGGATGCATGGCTTGAAGAACTCAATAATGTTCAGGTTAAAAGAAAAGCCTCTGGCCTTCTTTTTCAACCTACTCTTGCCTAAAATTCTAAATAAAGCTAAAAGTGCTATGTCATTACAGGATGATAGCTGTAACAGTCTGGATCGAATATTGTTCAACAGTTTCTAAGAGGGCTAAGAGTCCCTAACTGCTGTCTAGCCACGTGTCTGTAGTGACCAGGCACATTGTTGGCAGAACAACATGGTTCTTCACTTAAAACAAACAAAAACCGAAGCTGTATATTTGTACACACATAGACAGTAGTCTGGAATGGCATGTACCAACCAGTTAATGGTGGCCACTTCTGGGAAAAGGAATGGGGTGGGAGAATAAAGCAGTTTTGCTTGAATTTCTTTTGAGAAGTACATTTTTAAAACATATATGCCTCACATGTGTCATTTAAAAAATAAACTATGACAAGTCATTTAAAAAACATTTCAAGTTGATAATTTCCCTGAATATAAAATGTGATCATAGAAACAGCCAGAAATTATAAATATATTTGGATAGATTCAAAAAGAGAATGACCCAGGGAAGTGATATATTTATACTAGCAGGTTCAGCAAACTTCAGCCCATGGGCCAAATCTAGTCCAATAGACGAGTCCACAAGGTAAAACTAGTTTTTACATTTTTAAAGGGTTATAAAAAAAAAAAAAAGAATATATAAGAGACTACATGTGACCCACGAAGCCTAAATTTACTGTTTACCTTTTACAGAAAAAGTCTGATGATCCCTGATTTACACCAAGAATACTATGTCTTTTCAAAAATGATTCTAAATTCCTCTTGGAAATGCCTTCAAAATCACTTTTAAACACAATAAAAATTAGTTGTATTACTGAATAGTTTACCTGTTTGTTTTTTTCCTAAACCCACATCAGTCGCTTATTCAGCCACCTCAATCATCAGATTTGGCTCAGGAGACTGGTGATTTCTTAAAATCAAACTCAGCCCCAGTATGGGGAAAATGACACACTTCCTCCTCGCATCCAGGAGCCTAACCTAGCATGTGCTGCTAAAATGCACAATGGAAAACTCAAACTCAGAAGAATTCTCTGAGCAGCTAAAAATAATTTTAAAAATCTATCAGTGACACTAATATAACAGATCACAATTTTACAAACCATTTCCTAAATGAAGGAAGGAGAAAAGGTTGCCTTTATTCTGAATGAAATTTCTGATCTTACATTCTAATCTAGAGCCCTGAAAGAGGGAGAGTATTTCATTTTGACTATCAAAGGCCCTAAGAAATGTACTGAATAAGAATCAAATGCATCCAATTATGAACAGCTGTGAATTTAAAACTGGAAAAATAATTTATCCTGTGACCATGTGTGGAACTTTCTACATCAAACCAATGGTTCTATCTAATGTCAACTCACAAAGCTCAAAATCATATTTAGAATCCTCAGTCCCCTAACCTGTTCTTTTAACAGTATGCTATTTGGAAATTAAGTTCCAATTTGAAAATTTAACAAACATAAAATATATGAAATTTGTCTGTTTAATAATCATTTAACCTACTTAATCGGAAATGAAAGCAATTCAGAACTTGGCATGCGCAAATTTTTTATAAGGAGAGAGTATCAACAGAAAATCAATGAAGACCATCGTTATGGTGATTTGGGGAAAAAACCACTTACCCCTGGGATACATTTTCCTACCCAACTATGACACACAAGATACGCTACCTCAATGTCCTGGAGACTGAATTCCTTCTGATCTGTAAAGTTTGCGGCCCCAGCACTCAGTTCCATCAGCATCTTGGCGATCTCGGGCTTTATGGCTGAAGTCAGCCGACTGGCTGCTTCCATGACATGCTCCTGCACATCCTTCAGTTGCATGGCTGCCTTGGAGTAGTGAGAGTTCCTGAACACAGTGCTGAAGAGATCTGTGAGGAAAGTACTGGCACGGCAGAAGACATTGAGGGCGTCCAGGTACTTGGAGATGCCCTGCTGGATGTCGGCGATGGGAGTGGAGTGGGGCATGGCATGGTGGCAGCTGCCTGCAGCAGTCAGACTGCCCAGGGGGGCAGTGGTGGCCGTAGATGCCAGGGGAGCACTCAGTGCTCGGCCCAGCTCGGGCATCGGGTACTGCTGGTGCTGCTGCACCTTCTGCTTGGACCCGCCAAGCAGGAAGCGCCGCTTGTAGTCCATTTTGCTGTCTTGGGCACTGCAGCAATACATACGGGAGAGGGAACTGTCCCAGTGACCGTGAGCAGGTCAGGGTTCTGAGTCTGTTTTATTTTTTTCCCCAAACTGTAGCTAGGTATAAAAATAGTGGAGTTCTGAAAATCTAAGCTTTAAAAAAGGCATTTCCATGAGGCAGGTGACCATGTGATCCAACGTAGATATGAGGAGGACAACAGGTTTATATAGTTAATATTTTCAGTGTAGGCATGACCTCTGACAAAAAATATGTGTCCAAAATGCTGTAGAAGAGCTGTTAGCATTCCACTCTCTTCATAAAAAGATATGCTTGCTGAGAAAAATGCTTACCTATAATTGCTTTGCAAGAATATTTTGATACGTGTATTTACCATGGCAGAAAAATAACTTAACTTTAAAAAAATGTAATATAATGTATCTTTAATATACCAGAAAAGTTAGAACCCAAAAACCCTCAAGCTGATCAACAGCGATTTAAAAAGTAGTACAGAATTACTTCACACTAAGTCCTGAAGAAGGAAGCTCAAACCTCTGCTGAATTTTGACAGAGCCTGCCTGCCAAATCCATTTACCTGTAAAGCTTCTTCTCAATGCGAAAAATTTCCAAATTTCCTTTAATATTTTCTGAAAACAAGCTTTTGTTTTAAAAAAATGGCATTTGTTATTGTAAGTCTTCTCCTCCTTGCCTTCTGTTTGCTGAGGTAGCGGTTTCCTTGTAACATTAATAAGAGGTGCTTCCAGACTGGGTTGGCCCTCAATTGTGAAGTCTGAAGCAAGAATGCACAGATGTAATTGTAAGGCCTCTAAGTCATTTCCTGTAAGGGGGAAAAATAAGATTGTTAGGAAAGTTACAAGACAATGAGTAATTCTGGAACATTAACTCCTGAAATGCTATTATCCACCAAGGTGGGCTACAAATGAGTAAGAAATCATATTATAACCTTACAAAAGCCGGTCCAACAGCGAGAGTTGAACTATGACATGATTCCTTGAGTTGCAGTACAAAAATAATGCAATAAAAAAAAGTTCAATTCCACACCAACCACTCCAAAGCTAAGACTAGTAACTGACAAGTCAAGCAGGGCCTGGATGACAAGTGCAGCACTTGCGAAACTTTAAGGGGATTTGGAAAAGGGAGTAATGAGCAAAGATAGAGAGAAATCAGGAAGGTTGTTATTTAGAAAATGTTACTTTGAGTTAGGCCTTGATTGTAGGATAGGTTCTGTCAAGTGCAAAAGGGATGAATGAGGCTCACCAGGTAAAAGGACCTCCGTGGCAAAGGCCCTGAAGCAGGATGGCACAGGGTCTGTTCAGGATACCCCGCTGGACCAAAGTGCAGCGTACAGAAAGACAGAGCCTGGAGGTGAGTGGCTAGCACTAGGGTCTGCAGATAGGATTCTTCTCCTCCTCACCTAGGTACCAATTCCCCTCTGGATGTTCAAACGGAAGCCTGGCAGAGTGTGCTAGTTCTTACACTCTGGGGTAACTTCTGTAGCACCCCTGGCTCTGAATAGGTTCAAATGGCAATGTCTTGACATTTCTGATTGTAGTTTCTGATATCTACAACCGTGGAGTAGTGTGATTCTTCTCACACAGCTAACATCAGGGTTCATACTTGCCTCAACTAAGTGTTCTCCCAAACATAATAGTTCAAATATACAGAGGGTGCCAAAAAAATGTATACACATTTTAAGAAAGGAGAAAACTGTATTAAAATTATGCTGATGGTAACCTCTTTGAGCACCTCTTATAACTGCCGAAGTCAAATGTGACTTGTATTCATCTTTTTTATCAGTATA
Organism: Hipposideros armiger; assembly: GCF_001890085.2. Taxonomy (NCBI): domain Eukaryota; kingdom Metazoa; phylum Chordata; class Mammalia; order Chiroptera; family Hipposideridae; genus Hipposideros; species Hipposideros armiger. The sequence goes on from NW_017731574.1 coordinate 233,570, forward strand.
TAGCGAGTATTACAATTTTAGTACATTTTCCTTCCTTAAAATGTATTTTACCGGGTATTATATTTAGTCTATGTTAAACTTCCACCTATATGTCTGTATATAGTTTGGCCTACTTATTGATAACTGGTTTTTCTTTTTTCCTGTTTTCTTTATTTTGTAGATAAAAATAAAAACAAGTCATTCATCATGGCCAATATCATGCCTCCTTTACGGGTCTGTGATTGCATAAGGAACCTAGGAAGGTAAGTAGGTGAAGAGCAAGAAATGAGAAAAGCGCTGTGGATACAAACACAGAATCTAAAAGTGTAGCAACCCTAACCCAGCTAGCATGTAAATTCAACTAAACTGGCCACCATTTGTAGCTTCGTGTTCAAGAGAATCTTGACTCTTAAAATGACATCAACTTTTCAAGAAACAACATATCAAACAGCTACTTGTAAGAAATCTGTTCCCAGGTGTTCTTTTTTCAAATTCACAAGAATGAGGCAATCATATCTATCTTTATCCAAGCCCTCCATTATAATCCGTGTGGCTTTAGGAGTTCCGACGTACAACAGAAGCGCTCAGCGCAAGTGCTGAAGGAGGAAGGCTGTGCACACAGAGTCTGTGTGGCCTGTGAAGGAGACCCATGGCCCTGAGTTGGCCCCAGTGAGTTCCCTGAGCAGCCTGAGGAGCACTCCTTCCTTTGACCTGTGCCGCATGCTGGTACCTCTGGCTCTGCGAGTCCACCTCCAAGACTCTGTCAGATGGTCCAGGAAGGCCAAGAAAGAACTATATACTTACCTAATTTTAAAAAAAGTATCATAAACATGAAATTTTTTTTCCAACTTTACATGCTTCCAAAGTTTATTGGAATGAAACTTGTAATGCTTAAAAATATACTACTTTACCAAATTCGTCTACAAATTCAATGCAATCTCTATCAAAATTTGAACTTCCTTTTTTAATAGAAATGGGCAAGATGATCCTAAAACTCATATGAAAATGCAAGGAACTCAAGGTGGCCAAATATTGAAAATAATATGTTGGAGGATTCACACTTCCTGATTTGAAAACCTGCTATAAATCTATAGTAATCAAGGTAGTGGAGTACTGGCATAGACATGCATACATATATATACATATATATATATACACACACACACACACGTATATGTATGTGTATATGTATATGTATGTGTGTATGTGTATATGTATATGTGTGTATATATACATACATACACACATAAACATACATATGTGCATATATGTATCTCATATATATGACATATATTTTATATATATATATATATATTACACTTACACACATACACACACACACACACACACACATCTCAATGGCATAAAACTGAGAGTTTAGAAAAATCCATACATCTATGGTCAACTGATTTTAGACAAGGGTGCCAAAACCATTCAGTTGGAAAATAGTCTTTTCAATAAAGGGTGCTAGGACAACTAGATACCCATATACAAAAGAATGAATATGGACCCCTATCTTATATGATACACAAAAACTCAAAATAAATCAAAGACCTTAATGTTAGAGCTAAAACTATAAACTCGTAGAAGGAAATAGGTATAAATCTTTGTGATCTTAGATTAGGCAATGGTTTCTTAGATATGACATCTAAAGCACAAACAACAAAAGAAAAAATAGAAAAATTGGACTTCATCAAAATTAAAAATGTGCATCAAAGGTCACTACCAAGGTGAAGAGACAACCCACAGTATGGTCAAAAATAGTTGAAAATCATGTATGTGTTAAGGGTCTAGTATCCAGAATATATAAAAAACTCTTAAAATTCAACAAAATGAGAAATGACCCAATTAAAAAGTGGGCAAAGAATCCGAATAGACATTTCTTCAAAGGTATACAAACTGGCCAATAAGCAAAAGAAAAAAAGCTTAACACCATTAGTCATTAGGGAAATACAAATCAAAATCACAAAAAGATACAATTTCAGACATATTAGGATGACTACAATAAAAACAAACAAAAAAACTAAACAGAAGATAAGTGTGGGCAAGAATGTGGAGAAACTGGAAGCTTTATACATTGCTGGTGGGAACGCAAAATGATGCTGCCACTGTAAAAAGCAATTTGGCAGTTCCTCAAATTTTAAACAAAGACCTGTCATGTGACCAAGCAATTCTACTCTTAAGAAGCCAGACACATGAAGCAACATATTGTATGATCCCATTGACATGAAATGTCCAGAACAGGCAAATCCATAGAAACAGAAAATATATTTGTGGAATGGGAAGTCACTGCTAATGGGTTTCTTTGGGGTGCTGACAAGATTCTGAAGTTGGACAGTAGTGATGGTTGTACAACTCTTAACACATAT
>NW_017731574.1:236977-318237 GCF_001890085.2 Hipposideros armiger
TTATACGGCGAGTATATAACAAACTCTGTATTTTGAGTGGAAATGTTAGGGGGTCGTCTTATACGCCCAGTCGTCTTATACGCCGGCAAATACGGTACATAAAAATAAGCACATAAAAAATAAGTTTCCAGGGTTACCTTTAATGTCATATTTAGTATCCTTTTCATACTCCAACTGGAAATCTGTATTTAAATAATGCTATCCAGAACCTGGTTCTTAAAGATCACCTAATTTAAGCCCTTCGATTTACAGATGAGGGGGGAAAAAATCCCAGGATACTAAATGTCTTGCACTAGACCACATAGTGTCAAGATCAGACTTGGGTATCTTGACTCTCACAACTCATAAATATTCTGTTCTGAATTACCCAGACTGTGAATTTTCTCCCCAATGTAATAAATGACTCTCTTTCTGAGAACCAAGGGGCTAGCTGGACAAGTCAATGAAAACTTGTTAGTATCATAATTGCTTCTAACGAGACCACGTAAGTCACACAGTCAAGCCTTGCCTTCTTCCCCAGGCACAAACCCCTTATAGCTTACATGAAAACTGGTTTATTTTTAACAGACCTGGTGTTCCTATGCTGAGCCTTTCTGTAATCAAAATTAGAGTGTTGAATTCAAGGAAATATTACGAAACTGAAACACCATTCAAGTTCTATTATTTTCAAATTGGATTTTGCCAAGAACAATATGCCAAGAAGGTGGTGATATCCATCTAAGGAGTAGTCTTCACGGCAGCGATCTTAATATCCCCTGACAAAGAACTGCTGGAAACTGGGTGATGGGTACACGAGGTTCATCATATTATTTGCTCTACTGTTGTATAAATGATTAAACATTTCTGTAGTATAAAGTTTAAAATGTACACAAACATGTATACAAGCACCTGGATACATCACTTTTACTTTTTTTAAAAGTAAAGTTCTTCTCCATGCTTGTCTTGCTGTTTTTTTTTAATGCTTTCACCCCATATTTATCTGCCTGAAGGGCTAAAACATGTTCAATCCATTTAAGCACATTTCTTTTCTTAAAAAGAACTTTCACTGGGAAAATATTCATTATTTATGAATCCACTATTCATGCTACATGGAAATAAATAGACATTGTGAAAGACCTCAGAAGTTAGCTGTAGCCAAGACTTGTAAGATTTAAGTCCTGTGTTTGTAAGTTTTACTGCTGCCTAAGATTCTCAAACACAGAGCAGAAAAGAACACTTTAGTAGATGTCACATCTTTTAACCACCACAATAATTTGCAAAAGTTCTCAATAGATTAAAATTGAACTCAGACTTGATTACATCATTTAAAAGGTTCTTTTCTGCAATCAAAGTTATCAGTCATTTCTATTTCAAATAATAAAGATGAACATGATTGAAACTACTCAAAGTAAAAAGTGTTTTCTTATATCCATAACTGATGAGATATAAAAGTGGTCATCGTGAGAAAATCGGAAGAGCTTCCCTTTAGAGAGTACAGTGGATAAAAGGTGGCCTTGTGGGTGGACTAACTGGGTGAAATCCTGGCTCTGCCACTTACCAGCTATGTGACCTTGGGCAAGTTCTTTAACCTCTCTGTGTCTCAGTTTCATCGTCTGCAAAATAGGGATAATAACAGTAACTACTGTTATTGAGTTAAATGAATTTATACACATAAAGCATGAAGAATCATGTCTGGCAAATATTAAGGATTAATGCTTGATGATCTTTTTATTATTCCCACACAATAAGTGAAAGTAAACAGGCCTCGTTATCTCTGCTTTTCTGGGGAAAAGTCACTGACAAACAAGGTCTTGTAAAGTCACCCAATCCCTGAACTGAGTAGGAATCTACATATTCTAGTGTGGGCAGCATCGAATGTTTCAGTGATGTGATAGCTATCGTTTGTGAACATAGAGAACAAATTTTAAATCCATATCTAAGTCATTAAGCCAACAGAAGAAAGGAAGTGAAAAGCAGTCCTACTGACAGCAATGGTATGACACCAAGTAGCTTCACTGCAGGATGACAGGCTAAATAAATAGGCACATGTACTTACCTCTCCATCCTCCCCAAATCCCAATGATATAACAGTAGAGATGTGTTCACAAGGGAATCACAGCACAACAGTAATGAGAAGAGCTGAGGGATATAGTCTACTTAAATGCTGGCCACTTTCTAGAAGATAGAGAGAAAGCAGCTAATTGTATGACAAGACAGACCAGAGCACAAGTAGACGCTGCCCAGAGCACGCAGAGTCAGAGGTGGGCAGAGAGGCAGAGCCCTTTTTTCCTGGAGGAGCTCAATAAATGCCCAGCTTTGAGTCAGCAGGTCCAGAAATCAGGAGTGGGAAATAGGTCTGTCTACCTGATCGCCATACTTCTCACTCCTGGTCAATGAATGAGCCAATTCCTATTAAGGCAAGGGGACTGTTGGAAGAACAGGAGCCTCTTACCAGTTACCTAGATAATCAGCCCAGTTGTTCATTGACAAAGATAGCCAGATAGTGAAAGAAAACAAAGAGGACAAAAAGGACAACTAAGATGAAAAGCAGATCAGACCCAAGAAGAAACATATTTTAGGTCCCAGAAAAACACCTGAAAAGAAATTCTAACTGATATCCTCAGAGAGATTTGAGAAGCAAGCAAAATCACAAAGGAAGCAAAAATCAAGAAAGAATTCTTAGAAATAAGAAAAATGATTGCCAAGATGAAAAACAAGGGGAGAAATATAATGGGAGTAGAGTAGGGTATAGGGGACACGGACACACGGACACACACACTTATATTTTTTTAAATACCGTATTTTGCCGTCTATAATGCACTTCTGTGTATAATGCGCACCCACGTTTTTGGCCCAAACTTTCAGGGAAAAATCTTTTGTTTTAATTTTTTAATTCAAATTTTTTTTTATATTTAGGTACTTGTTTTTTGTATTATAAAGAATTTTTATCATTTATATTTGAACATATTATGATACAAGATATTTTACGTAACACGTAATTACAAAACACAAGAACAGATAAAAGGTACAAGAAATTTTATGTACCGGTAACAAATTTACGATATTTACACAGCATAGAAGGACAAGAATTCTTTGTTGTTGCAAGTTCATCTAAGTTCAACAAAACCGATTATCATATTCCAAAGTGTTATTTTGTATATGGATAGCGTTACTGACTTTTAGAGTTAAACTTTTAACTCATAAGCAAAAATAAAAGAATTTAAAATATTTATATAGATACAGAATTAATACTACCTATATATAATGCGCACCCTTATTTTTCCCTCACAAATTTGGGCAAAACAGTGCACATTATACATGGCACAAAATACAGTAAACAATGGAAGAATAAACCAAAAACCAATAACAACGTTTACCTGAGGTACAGAGAACAACGGCAAGGAAGGAAGCCGTACTTCTCTCATCTAACTTGCTGGATAGTTGTATCTTTAGAACCATGTAAATATTTTATATAATCTTTTTAAAGTCAATAAAAAAGAAAACAATCCCTAAAAATAAAAAACAGACAAATGAACCTAAACTACTTATCAAAGTGGTGGCATAACAACACAAAGGTTTATTTCAAGTTAGAACAGTGTTTTGACTGTACCTCTCTGGTATTATTGTTAACAAAGGAGAAGAGACACAAGTATTAAATCAAATAAATAAAATCCTTGAATCCTTTGAGTTTAACATATCCATATGAAATCATGATTCATCTTTCTTTCCAAAAAGTACATATTTACTTTATGGAAAAGACCTAAAAGAATTCACAACCCAGTTACAATGAGTGCCCCTAATACTATATCCCACCAAAAAGAATCAGAGCTCTTTATAAAAATGCCTGATTCTAGATCTGGGGTCAGAAACAAAAAGATAAGCCCCGGAATTCTCATCAGGCCAGAAAGCAGGGAACCCATCTAATATTCTACATGGCTCAAATCTAAAGGACCCAGAGTCAACTTGAAGAATAAGCTCTATTAATGTCCAATACTGAGATAAGTTAAGCATCCAAAAGAATAACTCTTTTAGAGTAAAATTAAATATATAAAAATGAATGAGTTTGGGCTTGGCAATGGTTTCTTGGATATGATACCAAAAACATAGGCAACAAAAGAAAAAACAGGCAAATCAGACTTCAAAATTAAAACTTTTGTGCATCAAAGGACACTATCAATAGACTGAAAAGGCAATCTATAGAATGGGAGAAAATATTTGTAAATCATATGTCTGAAAAGGAATTAGTATCCAGAATACATAAAGAACTTCTACAACTCAAAAACAAAAAAACAAACAGTCTAACTGTAAAACGGACAAAAGACTTAAATAGTAGTTTGTCCAAAGAAATAGACAAATGGCCAATAAGCACATGAAAAGATTCTCAACATCATTAATTATTAGAGAATGCAACACAAAACCACAATGAGATACCACTTCATATCCATTAGAATGGCTATTATGAAAAGAGAAAAAAAAAACCACAGAAAATAACATGATGGCAAGGATGTGAAGAAATTGGAACCCTGTGCATTGCTGGTGGGAATGTAAAATGGTGTAGCTGCTGTGGAAAAGTTTGGTAGCGCCTCAAAAAATAAAACAGATAATTAACATATGATCCCACAATTACACTCCTGGGTATATACACGCAAGCACTGAAAGCAGGATCTTGAACAGTTATTTGTACACCCATGTTCACAGCAGCATTATTCATAATAGCCAAAAGGTGGAAACAAGCCAAATGTCCATCGACGAATGAACAAAATGTGGTATAACCATACAATGGACTATTATTATTCAGCTTAAAAAGGAAGGAAATTCTGATACATGCTTCCCTATGGATCATCTATGTGACAAACTACCTCTCTATTTGTCAGGCCATTGTTCTGCAGAAACCTGGCAGTGGCTGCAGTATCTGTGGCCTTAGGATAGGTGCTGGGGGAAGAAAGCAGAGATCAGGGTCTCTACTTCCAAAGTCACAGCTAGGTAACAGGGTCACGAAGCACCCTGTTTCTCAAGCTCAGACTGGATACAGGTGGAGAGTGCTGGCTCTTTCTCTGGGGAGCCTGTCCTTTATCTTTTACATGTTTTACCACACACACACTTTCCGCTCATTTCTCTAGTCAAATGTGTCCATCTGTTCTTTCACAGTTTCAGGTTTCAGGTTTTACAACTAAACTAAATTTACCCTGTCAAAACTGATGATCAAATATAGATGAACCCTTTGAAGAAGAGAATACAAATGATAAATAAGCACATGAGAAGATGCTCAATATCATTAGTTATCAGGGAAATGCAAACCAAAACACAAGGTATCACTTCACAACCAACAACCAGTAGGATGGCTATAATCAACAAGACAGACAATGAAAAATGTTGGTGAAGATGTGGAGAAACTGGAATCCTCATAGACTGCCCTTGGGGATGTAAAATGGTGTGAATACTTTGGAAAACAGTCTGGCAGTATCTTAAAAAGTTAAGCTTAGAATTACCAAGTATTCAAGTAATCCCACAACTATGTATATACCCAAGAGAAATAAAAAACATGTCTCCACAAAAACTTGTATATGAAAGTTCAGAGCAGTATGATTCATAATAGTAAAAGAGAGGAAACCCAAATGTCTATCAACTAATAAATGGATAAACAAAATGTAGTATAGGCAAATAATGGAATATTATTATTCAGGCATAAAAAGGAATGAAGTGCTGATACATGCTATGATATAAACTGAGGCTTGAAAACATTATGCTAAGTGAATGAAGCCAGACACAAAAGGCAATATATTGTATGATTCCGTTAATATGAAATGCCCAGAATAGGCAAATCTTTTGAAACAGAAAGTAGATGAATGGTTGTCTAGGGCTGGGGTAGATGGGAAGAATGAGGAATGACTGATAATGGATACTTTTTTTTTTTTTTTAGAGTAATGAAATATTCTAAAATTAGTTGTGATAGTAGTTGCATAACTCTGTGGCTATACTAAAAATCATTAAATTACACATTTTGAAGGGTGAATTATATGGTATGTGAGTTATATTTTAATAAAGCTGCTATTTTTAAAAAGATGAACCAGTTCACAAACAATTCCCTCTTGAGAAAAAAATACAGAAAATTCTTTCCTCTCCAGTCCACAATAATGTAAATTTAAGTATATACCTTTGATAATGTGGAGACACTACAGGAAATTCTTTAGGGACATGAGTGAAGTTACTGTTTATGAAGTTCAAAGCCCAACCATTCCCATGGCTTTTTTTTCTTGTCAGTTCAGAATGACACAAGCCATATTTAGAAATGCACTCCAGAAAAATGCTTTGAAGAATTTTATTCTCAACATTCATGAATTAAAAATATCTATCCAGGCAAGAAAAAATGCCCAAAAGATTCAGTTCTTCTCTCTCATGATTCTCCGTTTTTGGCTCCCCTTCTATGTCACCACATTAAAAAGAGGGCTGTGAAAAGATGGTAGTTCTCCTAGCTCTCGTCCTTCCCACCGGCTTTCCTTAGTCGCCTCTATGAAGCACCTCCCTCCTTGACAGACCTGAATTACTGTGTGACTCCTCAGAGCTCTATGCTGTGCCCTGTTTCTAAGATCAACATATTCTCTCTGGGGAGGATCCCCACATGCATCTCTCTAACCCAGATCTTTCTTCTGTGCTCCAGATCCCAAGTATTCAACTGCCTACTGGACAGGTCTCCAAGTCAAATGTCCAAAACCAACTCTCCCAGTCTTTCAGTGTTCCTTCCCTGTCTTGAGGAATGGTATCGCCATTTGCGTACTTGAACAAACCAGGAACCTGGGAGTTATCCTCCACTCTTCACTCTCCTTTACTTCCAGTCAATCATTTAGTCATCTGTTTCCTGCCTTCCTAATACCTCTCAGGTCTTTTCCCTTCCCTCTATCTTCATTGCTGATCCAAAGTTCAGACCAGCATTACCTCTTGCCTGAATTATAGAGAGCCTCGTAAGTGACCTTCGAAATGCCTGGAATGCTCCCCTCTGGCTGCTGTGTGATTGTTATAGAGCCAATTTAATCATGCCACAACCCTGCTTAAAAATCCATTATGGCTCTCCACTACCATTCCCAACTTTCTTACCCACCCATCCACCCACCCAGTCCCACCATCTCTGCCCAACACTGCCCACTTCTTGTTTGTACCATCTTCCCTCTCACTATCTACAGATTCAGTTCCTTTTACCTGGCAAGCTCTCCTGGCTTACTCTCACTCCTCCTGAATGTCTAACTTAGACATCATCTCCTCTGGCAAGCCACCTTGATAAGACTGAGCTAGGAGGGCCTCTGCGTGCTACCATAACACCTCGGTGTTGGCCCTGTCTTAGCATTACCTTGCTGTATGGTAATGTATCACAGCGGACAGTTTCCTTTGTGTTTTTCTCAGCCATCTCCAACCCCCAAGACCACTAAGCTCATTCAAGATATTTGAGAGGACTATGTACATTGTAAACACTGAACAGATATTTGTTGAATAACTAGCGCATTCTTAGTGTTATTTAACGGTTATTTCTATACAGCATTCATACAGTCAGCCTTGCCATATTCACAGAGGCAGTAGTTAAGTGCTAGAAATAAGGTTCTGCTTTAAAAAAAAAAAAAAAAGACTACTGATGGCATACCATGTTCATACAAGTCCTTCTCAACGAAACAGACCATTCATTAAATGCCTACAAGGTATTAACCTTGTATTACAGCATTATACCTGAAGCTTTAGGTACATAATCTCATTTAATGCTCACTAGAACTATAAAATAAAAACAGCTGACATTAACTTCAAGGGTGCTAAGTGCCAGGCACTGTGCTATGCACTTTATATTTGTTACCTAATTTAATGCTCATAAATGACCCTGTGAGTTAGGTGAGGCATCTAAAGAGGTTAAGTGAGTTCTTCAAGTTCTTGCCACATGGATATGGTCGTAGTCACCAACAGAGTTGGATCTGGGGCCTGGTAGTCTGCCACCAGAGGCTGAGCTCTCCATCACTGTACTGTTCCACCTCTATCAAATACCTAGCCCATGACATTGTTTCTCATTCTTAGATTATTTAAAGCTGTAGTCTTCTTGGGATTAACAGGAAGTTGAGCTGGAATAATGAAAAGTGATTTCTCTTTAGGGGCTCATATTCATTCCATTGCTGATTATGCCCAAATTCAACTAACTCTCCAATCCAGACTAGACTCCCAAGACTAGACTCATGAGACATCTCCTCAGGTCCTTCGAATTTACTGAGTCATCTGTGTGTCCTCTGTATTTACTGCCTTGGTTAAAGGTACAACTCACCCTGAGCCTAAACCCAAGGCATTATCCCTGTCCCTGTTCCCTTACCTTTCTACCCCTTACATTCAATCCTACCAGTCTTGTTCACAATTAATGGTTCAATCGCATTCATCTGTTCTACAGCAACTGCTCCATAAATGTTGATTACTGGTACTGGTGCATCCTAAATGCCTCTCATTCTCTCTTTTATACCAGCACTGTTCAGCTTCCAAAGAACTAGCATTCTGAGGCAAGCATTTAAGGCTGAGAGAGAATGCCTTCTATGAGGACCAGAAGCCAGGCTGCCAGATGCTCAGGGCACCAGATCTTTCAGCGAAAGCACACAGAAGGTATACCACAATGCTGGCTGATAGACAAGGGCAAAATCTAAGTAGCACACTAACAATGAATGAGAATGTCAGATACTGGAATAGAAACTAACAAACTCCAATCCCAAGGAACCAAATATTCTATTTTATTCCATTTCACAAAATTAGGAAGTCAGTATTCAATCCTTTAACACAGTGGTTCTCAACAAGTGGAGGTGATCATATACATACACACACACACACACACACACACACACCTGCCCAGGGGACATTTTGGAAACGTTTTTTGGTTGTCAACTGAGGGAGTGCTAGTGGGTTAAGGCCAGAAATGTTGCTAAATATCCTACAATGCACAGTGTAGCCCCAGTCCTTGTCCACCTAAAGACAAAGAATTATCCACCCAAAAGGTCAGCAATGCCCCTCTATTTTTTTTTTTTTAAAGATTTTTATTAGGGAATTGGGGGATGGGAACAGCGCTGGGGAGTTGGGGGAAGGGGAACATACAGTAGCTGTCCTTTTGTTCTTCAGTCTAGTTGTGGAGGACGTTGCTTCACTGGCCCAAGTTGGCACCATCATTGCGCTCTTCCCGGGCGAGGCAGATCAGTCACCGGCTTCTGGATGGCCGCTCATGCTGGCTGCTGGCTACACACGGTAGCCCATGGCAACCCGCTGCAGCAGGGGCTGCAGTCTACGCGGTTGCCGGCGACTCAGGGCTGCCCAGCTCCAGGTTGAGCTGTTGTTCAGCATCTTAGCTGTAGAGCAGTGTCACTGGCCTTCATATGTGGGATCCGAACCGGGGCCCTCTGGCGTCCCAAGCCAGCTCTTAACCAACGCGCCACTCGGCCGGCCCAGCAATGGCCCTCTACTGAGCAACTCTGCTAATCAAATGCTTTGAGCTCCTCCTATATTCAAGTTACCTAATGTATAAAAAGTTACTTCTTTCTGAGACGATGATACAAATTTCCCCATGCATTAAGCTACAACAGGTCCACAGGACAGTAAGAAGTATCACTGGAAAAGAGGTAGGTAAACCCTAACTAAGTAAGTGGTTTAGAAAACAAATGCCATGAGTGTAAAGGAAGGAGAGCACCACAGACAGAGGCTTAGGTCCTGTCAGATCTCAAGAGAGCATCTATCTGGGGCTCCTCAGTTCACTCCAAGCCTGCCAGTCAAGGCCCCCACAAAGTAACCAGAATCCACCTTTCCAGCCTTAATTGTAAGAGGTCCCTTAAACGAACCCTTTGCTCTTGCCACACTATTCACCCATGTCAGCATCTGCAGCTGGTCCACAGGGCCACTATGTCCTACCCATACTGTTAACCTCACTTCACAAAAGCTCTTTCCTCCAGCTGAGCAGCACCTGTTCTGCCACCCCACCAAAAAAAGGCTGAGCAACAAACACACATTGTCATTTCAACCCAGTGGTGTTCCTATGATTCCTACAGGAAGCAGGTAGTGAAAAGACAAAGGTAGAAAATGCTTTAAATGGCCCAGGCCCTAAGGCCTTGTCCTCTCCCACCTAAAATCAGCGCTCAACAGCAGCCAGCCAGGAGCTGCCTCATTTCCTGTAGTTGCTTGGTAAAAATAGGAAGTGGGGGAGGAAGTTCACAAAGCAGAAACAAAAGTAATCACTGCCCAGCTTCCTGAACACAAATCACTGAGCAGGGAAGGTATCATTAAAACATGAAAACGGAAAGGCAGGCATGGAGAGCCAAGGCCAGAGGAAAGGAAGTGACACTTCTGGGTCCACTAAGTCCAGACTACACCCAAAGAAAAATAAGTGCAAAACTGTACACTAGTCTATTATACAGAAAAGGTTTCCAAGGAATTAATATCGAAGCATGTTAAAGAATCATGCGAAAACTACTGAAACATTAAAGTCCTATCAGAGTAAAATATGTCAATGAAAACAATTTAAGGAGGCTAAGATTAAACTATTTTTTCCCCCTTCTAGTTAGGAAGTGGCTACTAAAACTGCTCGTTAAAATAAAACAAAAAGTTACTAAATAACTGATTGGTTGACAAAATCTGAAGCCTAAATTATTCTATATTGAGTTATGGAAACTCAAGTAGCTAGAAAAACCCCTACTAATAAAAATTCTAATCATAGAATTCTAAATAATTCTAATCATAGCTTGATAGTTCAAATAAAGATGCTTCTACACCCGTCCACTACCAACAGGGGTCAATCCTGTGGGTTGTGCCTGAATGCTCGAGGCACCCAAAATGCAGAGGCTAACAGTGTATGCTGTCAAGGAGCTTCTTAGTCTGCCTCCACATGGTGACACCTGACTTGGTCTTTTGTGTTGACACTTGCTCTTTAACAATTTATCCCCACAAAATATGACATTCCTCTGCAAAACAAAGCAAGTGATCATTAGCGGATCTGAAGAGCTTTTACATTTGGTAATCTACAAACAATTGATAATTCCATTTAAGCAGAAGAAAAAAATTTTCTAACCACAAAGTCAAAAGAATTGAAATTTAGTTTCAAAATAACACAAGTTTAAAAAAAATAGATCAAATATGTTAAACAGTCATATAGATGAAGGGCAGGTTTAATTTTGTTTAAATTGAGGGTATTTTGGATGGAAGAAAAAAGGAAAATCAAAGGCTAGTTTATTTTTTTGAATAGTCACTACATAAATAAAAAGTAAATGAAATGGAAAGTAATCACCATATATTCAATTTCATATAAAGAAAAATGGTGAAAATTTAACGGAAAAATATCCATTATAATTTAGTCCTGCTGAGGACAGACCTAGTTATCTGTTTAATTTCCTGGTACTAAATCAACTTACTGTATTCCAAGACTCGTGTTTAGTCTTTTCTTATGAAGTCAAAAGATTGCCTCTCAAAGCCTACTGCCATTAAAACAAGTATTAGAACTTCTGAAATATTGTTATTAGAGGAACACTCTGAGTCCAAAAATTTCTTTGTTAAACAGAAATTTTCAAAAGAAGGAAAAAAGGGGGAGGGAGGTGACAATGCCTTGCCAAAAAAAGGTTTACCTATTAACAACTACCACACATCACCAAAGGGTGACCAAAGTCGGCTCTTAAACTCCTTTAAAAATTTGCTCAGGTAAAATGAAGTTTTTATCTATAAACTAAAATGGCTTTGGACCATTAAAATTTTTCACATCAAACAAACCCAAGCACTATGAAAACATTCCCAACAACAAACTGTGCTGCTTGATGGAAATTCAAGTGTAAATCAAGGAGTGAGAATAACTAAAGTAAATCATTTTTAAAAACCATAAAGCATTGATGTAATTTTTCAAACACAACTGGTTAAAAAAAATTCCAAAATTTCTATATATTAAAAACCTGCAGTTCATTTTTGTTACAATGTGTTACAGCATGAAAAAGCCTTTACCCACTCAGCTGTGTTTAAGCCGAGTTTTAGCCTAGTTATCCAAAATTTCCAAATTTGTAAAAAAAAAAAAAAGGAATAAAAAAATTTTAAAAAGCTGAACTAGTGAAAGCTAATATATCCATTAGAAAGTTACTTAAGACAACTTAAAATTCTACAGTGCTACTTACTAACAGTTTGCACTGTGGAATCTACCCCAAATTAATCTCAAATGGGAAAAAACAAGTATTTATCAAGAAGCTTATATACAAATGGGTAAATCAAACTGTAATTTGAAAATTATTTCTCTTACTACAGAGGAAAATTATATAAATATTAGATAAATACACTTTAGATCCAGGACCATTTCTGAAAATTTAAGGAACTCATGAAAAATTTTATCAATGGATAATTGTAGCAGCTCCCTCCTCCAGGCTGGGAACTCTGACTCCAATTTTTTACACCCAGTAAGCCTTCCTATCTCTGAAAAATAATGGCAAATCAGAGTCACAGCTACGGAGCCCATTCTTCCCCCTAAACCTTCCTGCAAGTCAAATATTTAGCAATGAGGAAGGATAATCAAGGAGCCTCCTCCCCATCACTCCCACAGGCAGGGCAGACAGCTCTAGGGAGCAGGCCTGCAGTGGCTCACCTGACTGGCTTCCAGGCTCTGCCACTTATCTAGGCCATGAGCCTTCACATATTCAAGCATTTACTGAGGCCCTACTATGTGCATGGCACTGCTTCAGGTACTGGGGATGCAGTGGTGAATGAGACAGAAACAATTCCTGTTCTTAAGAAGCTTACTTACAGCCTAAATGGAAAAAAAAAAGGAGAAAATGCTCATGCTCTTATCTTGTAGGTAAGATGCTTTGATACAAAGAGATTTCATGGAAACAGCACTGCCAAAGTGCAGTAGTTCCGGGTATGGGTTTGAGAGTCAGAATGACCTAGATATGAATTCCTGCTCTGAGTAATTATCAGTTGAATGGATGGCACTTACTAACTTTACGAACTTAGGCAAGTTACTTAAACTCTTGTGCCTCAATGTCTTCAGTGATGAGGATTAAATCCATTAAGGACAGCACTTAGCATATCCTGAGTTTCACTCAGTAAATGGAGACTGCTGCTCTGAAAGAGGCTGGGGACTAGTAGGAGGGCAGCATTTTATCGTCTATTGGAATTCTTTATTCTGATCTACAATTAGTAAAAACACCAACTTTTTCGCCCCCAAATACTGCATAGTTACAACAACTTCAAAAACTGTACTTACCTTCCTGTAGCTCTGGCCTTAACTCCCGAAGTCCTGGAAACAAACTAAAGGGAGTGTTGCCCGGTGTCCTCCAGAAGGAAGGAGGTCCCGGCTCCTCCCATTTCCCTGCCCACTACTCCCTCCTCCTTCAGCCCCAGGCTAGGACGTGAACACTGCGGAGGAAGGGATCACCTCGAATTACAAAATTACTTAAGCACAAGGATGTGGCACATCTCCTACCTGCAGACCCAAGGGCACGACAGGTCCTCATGAACCGGTAAGGACGACTCTCGCCTCTTCCTGCCTAGGTTACCACAGCCTGTGGCAAGTACTCAAGTTTGGAAGGCAAGCAAGCTTTCCTCTGCCTGTGTTCTCAGGTACACACATCCATCTCTGGGACCCGGGAGTGGGGTTAGGGAAGGTATTCCCAAGTCCCCAGTCATAATTACCATCTCACTAGCACCTAATCGTCAAATTATTTTTAATATGAAAATTATTTTTTTAAGGTAACATTTATCTCCAATCTACACTCTGCAACTACCAATCTGAAAAAGCACATATCTGACAGTTGGCCCAGACACAAAGAACATAGTCCAAATGGTTAAAAAAAAAAAATCTAGAAATTAATCCTAGAAACAGACTCAGTAAATATGGAGGCTTGCATCCAGGGAGCTCACTAGCAGCACTGTCATAAGCATCAACCTGGAAGGAACCCACACGACCTGCATTAAAAGGGGGTCATCAAATAAATTACACAGACACCTCACCATTTAAAAGATCAAGGTACAGCTACCACATTTCATCAAGCCCAAGATGTCACTGTTTATAAATCATACCATTATTTTATTTAGGCTAAGGAAAACTCTGCCATACAAC
This sequence comes from Hipposideros armiger, assembly GCF_001890085.2. NCBI lineage: Eukaryota > Metazoa > Chordata > Mammalia > Chiroptera > Hipposideridae > Hipposideros > Hipposideros armiger. The sequence goes on from NW_017731574.1 coordinate 251,034, forward strand.
GATGACCTGCCATCACACAACACATCCCAATTCCAGTTTCCCTCAAGGCTCTTTCCTGTCTCATTCCTCTACCTCAGTCCATCTGGAACACATACCACCTTTGGAACAAGTCCCTTTGTGTCCTTTCCTCTTTCGCTTTTTCTAGAAGTTACCCTTATTTAAGATTCATTGTTTCCATGAAATCATTGTGGGCCTCTTCAGTTCCCATGGAGCCTTTCTGGAGTTCCAGCAGCCACCATTGCCATTGCCCATCTGAGTTAGCCTTGCATGCTTTCCCCTTTCCAAATGAATTGTAAGTACACAGAGACAGAGCCTGGACACATCTTCACATTCCCTGTAGTACACAATACAGGGCTATACCACCACCACCGCCAAAAACCCACACCTGTCAGTAACTGTTCTAAAGACTTCACAAATATTAACTCATTTAAGCATCACTATAACACCAGGAGGTAGGTATTATTACCTTCCCATTTTCAGATTGGGTCAAATGAGGTCAAGAAAGGTTGTAAGACTTAGAGGTTAGTGATTAGTAAATGGCAGAGACAGGACTCGAACCCACGCAATCTGGATAGAGTCCTGCTCTTAACCTCTATGCTATATTCTCTCTCTCAATGACCGCTATCTACACAAAAAACATTTTAAATTTTATTTATTTTTTTATTGGAGAACAGTGTGTTTTTCCAGGACCCATCAGCTCCAAGTCAAGCAGCTGTTTCACTCTAGCTGTGGAGGGTGCATCTCAGCGGCCCATGTGGGAATCGAACTAGCAACCTTGGTGTTGTGAACACTGCACTCTAATCAACCAAGCTAACCGGCCGCCCCTAAATTTTATTTCTTAATTGAAATATAATATACCTACACAGTGAAAAAGTTTATACTGTACAAAAGAGTATGCAAGAAAAGCTAGGTAAGTCGAACAGCCTCGATTTCTGGTGACTCATCCAGAAGGCAACCAGTGTTTCTTTTCCATTATTCCAGAAATTTGTTTCTGCACTTAGAAACTTGTTTCAGGTGTGCCCTCCCCCCCTCCCCCCACCCCCACAAACACACACAAATGGGCACATACGTTGTTCTGCATCTTGCCTTTTTCACTGAATGATATTATTTCTCTGAGCTTGATGCATATCTGCACTTATACTGTTTTGATTTTAAGATACACATAGTCACACTTTAACCCAAGATGGTTTCATGAAGTCAGAGGATCTTGATATGCATGGGCTTCCTTAGGAAACAGGAGTCACCAAAGATATCAAGGGTTAGCCTTACAGAAATGTGTAAGGCTGAATCAAGAGACACCTACTGAGTGACAGTCAACATGTCACTTCTATAAGACTAAGTATCTACATTATAGAGTTGTTGTGAGTACTAAACAAGGTAATGTACACTAAGCACTTAACACCAAGCCTGACTAGCACAGTGAGTCTAAGGCAGCGGTTCTCAACCTGTGGGTCGCGACCCTTTGGGGGTCGAACGACCCTTTCACAGGGGTCGCCTAAGACAATCGGAAAACGAAAAGATATTTACATTATGATTCATAACAGTAGCAAAATTACAGTTATAGAGTAGCAATGAAAATAATTTTATGGTTGGGGGTCACCACAACATGAGGAACTGTATTAAGGGGTCATGGCATTAGGAAGGTTGAGAACCGCTGGTCTAAGGGATTAACATTGTACTTGCTGCACTGTTAGTACCCAATATATTAGATATTATTTCCTCAAGAGCTGGTCTCACTTTCCTCTCCAATCTCATTCTACTTGTCTATAGATACCTGTCCACTCTTCACCTTAAATCTCCTGCAGCTCACAGACCTCGGGCTTGCTTACCTCTACACCTTTGTACCTGTGATCACCTTGCCTAAGTCTTCTCCCCTTACTGTGGTGCTGGACTCATTTTTTCCCATAGTACTCAGCTCAAGCACAGCCTTCTCCAGGAAGTCTTCCCTGACAACTGCAGCTGGAGTCTCTGGACAAGCAGTTTGGGAAGAGCCTATCTGTCATGACTTCCACATTCTGGAGCTCAGCTTTGTCAGAGCACCGAGGAGCAAGCAGGTTCTGGGGAACTGATTCAGGCTATCTAAGTTCAAAGATGACTGGTGTATTAACCAGAAGGGCAGTTACTAAGTTTATAAATACTGGCAAGAGATAATACTTACTGAGCAATTAGCAGGTGCCAGGCAGCAAAGAGGAAGGTGCTATTATCCCCATCCTACAGATAGGAAAACAGAGAGATCAGCCAGCATCCCAAGACCAGGATCTGACCCAAGCAGTCTGGATGCAGAGCTCTCAACCACTCACATTCTCTCCTTGGCAGGGAATCTTCGTGTGAACCCGTGTTATAATCAGAGGGTACTAAGAGCATGGAAGCAGAGTAGGGGAATGTTTCTCCCGGCTAAAGGCATCAACAGGGATGTACCCATCTGACTGGTAGTGCAGAGACTCAGTGAGGAACTGCACATAGTTCCTCTGCTTAAAGCCACCATCCCAATTTCCATAGACACAAACCAACCCTCTCCTTCTAGAAATGTAGTCTTTCTTCTGAAGATACAAAATTAAGTTTAAGCATTCAGGCTACAAACACATTCCAATTATGCCTTCCTGGGGTTATAACTGGGTCATTTTGGTTGAACTTAAAGTTTTCCCTGAAATTCTCCAACTACATTTACAAATGTCTCTTGGCTTGTATCTTTTCTATAGATAGCTGATTTGTGTAACATTTATTCTGATTCATGCTCAGATGATCACTGATTCATTCAACAAAAACTTAATTGTTCCCAGAACATGTGTTCCAGGCCCTGAAGAAGGACAGGCCACCTTGGGAAGCAATGAGGGGCTCCAACACCTGGAGAAAGTATGGCCTCAGGAACATGTCCAGGGGTCAGTTAGAGGGAGATAAAGTAATTACTTGCAGCAAAGTCTGAGTTGGGGTCACTGAGTGGAGAGAGGGTGAGGGAGTGAAGTGCATCTCTAACTTAAAGTCACATACTGAATGAGTGAGGAGGAGTGTGTATTTGGGGAAAGGGGTAAAGGCATGAAGCCAGGTTTTAGAAAATGCTCCCAGGGAGATGTGGGAAGAAGAGGAGCAACAAAGACAAGTGAAAAAAACACAAGTCACAAAGAAAATGACCACAACAGCTCCAAGTCAAGAAGACCAACCAAGAGGACATTCACAATGGCAAGAAAGGTAGCTCACCATGCCAAATATTTATATGGTCAAGGTCAAGGGCAATGAGTAAGCAGCAGCCTCTGCATCTATCAATTAGGGGACCCTCAAGAGGACAGTTTCGGTAGAGATGGAGACATCTGAAGCACAACCCCTGACACATTCGGGTTCTCAGAACTTATCTAAGAGAAAATGGCATCCTGCTTTTTCTGCAACACCGAAATAAAGCAATTCCTTATTTAAGCCAACATTTTTTGTCTACCTAGAAATGTCATCACTTTCCACTAAGGACAAAGTCACAGGAGGGAAAGGGAGAAAGTGGACACCCAACCCATGCCTACTAACTCTCAGATACAATTATTTTCCTACAGACTTGGAAGACCCACTTGACATAAAGCTTCTGGTGTATTAGACTTCAGGTTTTCAACAGAAGAAACACCTAGTAAAATTTTCAGCAGAATCATGTGCAACTTGTTTAAAAATTTTTAAAGAGGATGCTTAAAACATGCTGTCTTCCAAAAATCCAGAGATAATTTTAGATTGAAAAATCTAGGCTTGCCAAGGGAATCTGAGAACTTTTCTATCTTGGTCTCCAATGCTAACCTACGTATTGGTGTGCAAAAATAGAGGAAGATTAGAATCTCAAATGCCAGACTGAAAAGTTGCCACAACAAACCTCAACTCTTCATATGGTTTGTTATCTTGTCAGAAAGAAAGCAAATGAAACAGCAACAAACTACACTTTTTACTTTAAAAGATAAAAGAAAAAAAAAACCCTCAAACATTAAGTATTTCCTGGACTTGTAAAGGAAAATGACTTTTAAAAAATAGAGTGAATTTAAAAACAGCACTCACAAAATCTAAGTATCAAATTTGTAAGTAGCTCTTTACGAACACATACTTAAAACTTCAGGTCTAAAATATGATAAAATGGCAGTTATACTTCAATAAAATTGGGACAACTAACCCATTAGGAAAATATTTCATACCTTAAATCAAAATCAAATTTTAAGTAAATTAAATAGCTTACTTAAATTAAATTTTAAGTAAAACAAAAAGTGAAATGAGAAGCAAACATGGATGGAATATTTTATAACAAACGGATGGAGAATTTATGTCAACAGTGGAAAAAAAATACTGTCTTTTTAAAATGAATGCTACCTTTTCTCTCATTTGTAAATGTATCCTAAAACAACAATCAGACAAATCCTTTTGCAGAATTGTTTTATCTTGTGACGAACTGGAAACAATCTAACTGTTCAGCAGTAGGGCTTGATTAAATTATGATATACAATGATATACTATGAAGCCCATTGAAGTGGTAATACATATCTATATTTATTGGTATCACCAAAACGTTAAGTAATGTTTGTCACTTAGTGGTAGGGTGGCGGATGACTGTCATTTTAAAAAGTAGTGTCACAATACTTTTTCTGTTGTCTTGAATGTGAGGAGAGGAGAATGAATAGGTTTTTATAATAAGGATGAGGGGCGGGAACAAGCTATTTTCAAATCGCCCCCCCCACCCAAGCTGAGTGTTTATCTGGCAAATTTTGTAAGGAGTATAAACAAAATTCTTATCATGCCAAGCAGGCATGCTTCTTTCCTCGCCGGGAACTGAGCAGGAAGACACACCCCTGACCCTGCGCTCGCAGCACGCGCGTGGGTCCTTCATCCTTCTCAGGCTGGGCCCTCCCGGGGTCTCCGCGGAACCGCTCCCGGCCCGGCTGAGCCAACTGGCTCAGCCCAGCCGGAAAACTGTGTTCTTCGGCGGCCGGGTACCGCGGGGGAAGGTGCGCGCAGCCCGCCGGGCAGCCGCAGGGCGGCGTGAGGGCCACGTCCCCAGCCAGTCCCAGCGGACCCCGGCCTCCCACAGGCCGCCGTCCCTCCACCGACTGCTCTGCGGGCTTCCGGGAACGGGTCTCGGCACCGGCCCGAGGGAGCGCCTTGCCCCCAACCCACCCCCGCCAGCGTCCTCGGGGTCCCCCGCCGCGCCCCCCGGTCCCGGGCACGAGCCAGGAGGCCCCTCCGGGCTTCCGTCCGGCCGGCCAGTGCCCCCACCACCCGGCGTCCTCCACAGCCGACGGGCAAGGGGCGGGAGACTACGGCCCCGCGCCCTACGGCCCCGAGCGGACCGGCGCCCCGCGAACTCGTTCAGTGGCCAACCCCGGCTGCGACCCACCGGCCACCGGCCACCCCCAACCCCAACCCCAACCCCGCCCGCCTGCGCCAGGCAGCGCCCGCTCGCGCCCGCTCCTCACCTGCGAAGCGCCCCGGCCGCAGCGCACCGCCCGGACCGGCTGTGTACACCGGAAGTGACGTCTCCTGGCCGGCCCCGCCCCCGCCCCAAGCGGACGCCGGTGTGGCTGCGGACCCAGAGGCTCGGAGCGGAACCCTCCTTGCGCAGGCAGGGTGGGGGCGGCCCCCTGAACCTCCTTCCCTAGGGACCGAGGACCTTCGTGTGGGACTACTAGGGCGGGGTTGAGGACAGGCGGCCGGAGCCGCACCCCAATCCTCCATTGTGGCTTGGCCTCCAAGCGAGAGGAGTCAGCGGCGTCCTCAAGGATTTGTTATTGAAATTGATTATTGAAATATTGAGCGCTTACTAGATGCCAGGCCTTGACAGGCACTGTAGGACTGGATAATGCCCTCACACTCATAGGTTTATTCTCTGGTGGTGGAAACACAATGAAATTGTCACAAATATGCGTGATGATATTCTGCCAATTGTGACAAGTGGTAGGAGCGGAAAGTGGAAGAGGGAGGGTGCCCCCTGACCTAGTGAAGGCGGGTGATCAGAAATTCTTCGCCCAGAAAATGAGCAAGAGTTGTGGTCCTAAAGGGAAGAAGAAGAATAAAACTTGGAGAAGCAGAGAGGAAAGGACATTTCCACAGAAGAAACAGCAGGTGTCTTCAATGGCTTTGTATTCCAAGAAATTAAGGGTGGTGAGGTGTTACCTGAGAGCATTGGGAAACTGAGTTTTAAGCAAGGGGTGATTTTACCATACTTGTGGTTTTAAAGGGATTACTTGAGCTACGTTGTGGGAGGCAAGAATGGATGTAGGTTTGTATGCCCATGTTTATATCAGCAGCATTATTCATAATCAACGAGGTGGAAGCAACCCAACTGTCCACTGATGGATAAATGGATAAACAAAATGCGGTATATACACACAACGGAATATGAGTCAGCCTTAAAAAGGAAGGACATCCTGACATGCTATTAATACAAATGGATAAACCATGAAGATGATGCTAAGTAAAATAAGCCAGTCCCAAAAGGACAAATATTCTATAATGCCACTTATATGAGTACCTAGAGCTGTCAAGTTTATAGAGACAGAAAGTAGAATGGTAGTTGCCAGGGACTGGGGGGGAAGGGAACATAGGAAGTTTATATTTAATGGGTATACAGAGTTTCAGGTTGGGAAGATGAAAAATTTCTGGAGGTGAATGTGGTGTTGGTTACACAACGTGGATTTACTTGATGCCACAAAGCTATACGTTTAAAAATTGTTAAAATTGTACATTTTATCTATATTTTACCACAATCAATTAATAGATATAGAGGTCTGTCAGGAGGCTATTTCGATGGACCATGAAAAAGGTGATCCTGATTTAGACCAGAACCTCCACATTTTTTAACATCTATCAGAAAAAAAGCTTGACTATCACCTAGATTTTATTTATAAATTATATATAGACACTACACTGCTAATGTACTATTTACATTATGAAACATACATAAAGAAAATTTATAGATAAAAACAACAGTATATAGAGAAGTTCTAACAGTTTCTTCCTCTTCCCCTGTAGATTGCCTTCTTACACTAGTGGGTATGTGAACCTCCCTGTCAAAGCCACTCAGACTATGCTAGTGGTAATGGAGAATAAAGCCAGCAATTAAATAGATATGGAGGGTCAGGAAAGGGAGGGAATCCTAAACCTCTTTTGGGTCTCTGGGACAAGCCATTGTAGTGGTGACACTCACAGTAATGGGAAGCCCCTGAAGACCACCATATTTGGAAAATAGGAAGAAGGCCACAAGTGCCATTGTGAACATGACAGAGGAAGCACCAAGCAGGTGTTTGGGGATGGGGATTTAGAGCTTTGGAAGAATTCTGGAGATGTCACTGGGGCCTACGTGGTCATTGAACTGTGGGTAGGAGCTGCAGGTAGGTGTGGATTAAGGGGAGGCTCTTTGGTGGTTGATTTTTTAAGGTGGAAGAGACTTCAACATGTTTCAATGTCAGAGAAGAGGATCTGGTTGACAAAAAGAAGCTGAGTATACAGGACAGAGACGTTCTGGTTCATTTTGTGAGTTTCAGAAAAGGCTGGAGAGGCATCTAAAATGCTTGGCAATGGGTTTACCTCAGGCTGCAGCCAAGAGTGATGGGAGCTTGAGGACGCAGGTGTGAGAAGAGTGAAAAAGGTCTGAAAGCAGAAAGGTGAGTTGACAGGAAATGTGGTAGATTTCCAAAGTGTGCTGAGGATCTATTTCAGATTGATAACCATTAATTCAGAGTACAACCCTCTTTCCCATTAAGTGATTTGCCCAAGGAGCTTTCAGGTAAAAGTGAAGAAGGCGGAGCAAGGATTCACCTGGGGGTTGAATAACAGAGAGAGGGGTAAGAGTGTTACAGACATGATGGGCTGTGGAACCCTAGCTAAGGGAGGAGGGATGTGAGGAGGAAGAGAACAGCTGGGTTGGAGAAGTGTTCCTTGGTGTGTCATCTTATCTTTATAGGCTGGAAAGGGCCCAGAGATGATGGTGGCTGGCTTCCGAGTGGGCCACCTGTGGCTCCTGCAGTCTCAGCATAAGCCCATCATCTCTTATTTAGAGGTCCTCCTAGCTCCTACTACAGGCCCCAGAAGGCTCCAGTGGCCATGTCTACAGGTACTTGGTAAATACTAGATGGGACTTTAAAGAGGCCCCCTCCCCATGTGGCAGGCCCTGACCCACAGGCCCAACCATTGCTGCTCACTTCACTCCACACATCATGGTTCCACAGTAAGGTGCTGGAAACCACTTGTGACTGGCACCATCTGGGCCCCGTCTATAGACTTCAATCCAGGGCCAGGAGGTTTTGGAGATCCATTCAGCCATATGTGGCTCTTATTTGAGCTCAGTGTGAACAGTGCCAAGTTTGGGCGGCCTCTGTGGAGCTCTGAGCACCAGGTGGTCTTGGACCTCTCCAGATTACCTGAGGACATTTTGTATTGTCCATATCAAGTCTGCTTTGGGAGCACATCTACAGTTATCATACTCCTAGAGGTTTGAACTACTTGTTTCCACTCATCAAACACACATACATATGGAGAGGGAGGGGGAAAGCACCCATGGACCCACCACACAGGTGGTGATATTTGTCACTTCATATCACCTGTTTATTCCAAATTATCTTGCACCAGAGTGCTGAGAAAACAGGATGGACCCCACAGGGTTTGGAGATGGGGGCCAGGCTGTCTTGGAGCACCGATGTTCAGGGACAGAAGCTGTGATCCTCCAGTTCTGCAGAGAGGTCTACGGCTGGAGCCTCAACGTGCACACAGGGATGGGGTGGCACCCCAGAGACTGATAAACCAACACCTCAATTTGCCACTTAGGAGGCCAAGAAGGCCCAGGCCAGGGAACAGGTCCTTCCCTGAATCTATCTGTTAGAGGCAGAGTTGGAGCCAGAGCCTGTGGATGGATGAAAGCCTCGGAGGTCATCACCCTTGAGAAGAGAGCAGAACAAGGATTCAGGAGCTCCTCAATGACTGAAGAGCCCTACATTAGTGAGAAGGGTCAGAGATGCTCATTGACCTTAGCATGAGATGCCTTCCCTCGCTGAGAAAAAAAGATTTGCTACGGCTAGCTTTCATGAGGGCTTCACATTCCTCATGTCAGAAAGACTGAAGAATATGAACATCCCACCTAGAGGGCTCAGAAGGGATCAGAGAACTGATTTTCTTAAGCAGCCAAAGTTCTTACTGTTGGCTGTGTACTCTTCATGGCAGGGCTTCCAAGCTGGGCTTTTACATGTTAGTTTTAGCGAGGCTGCCTGAAAGAAGAGCCTTCAGAGGAGTTTTCACAGCCAAGTGTTGGGGAAAAGGGAAGACAGGGGCAATGAGCTTGAGTCTGGAGAGAGTAACTTTTCCACTTTATTGGTCTCCCTTGGGTGGAGTGTGAAAACTGCAAGATGGGCTGTGAGCCCCAGGAAGGGTAGCTGCATTCCAGAATCCACAGGATTTGGGACAAAGTCTGGAGAGGGCTGGCCAGACATTCTGCACACAGAGCAGCTGGCTGTCTGCTGAGTACAAGAGACTAGGGCGAGGCCAGTCCAGTCTAGCTCTGGTGGCATGGCCCAGGCAGGAAATGGGGTGAGGATGGTGTGGGTCATGTGCTGAAGAGGAAACTTCTCCCCCAGTCTCCAGATTGCCTCCCTGAGGAAGTCACTCCTTATTCCTCCCTTTCCCCTATACAGGGCAGACAATTAAGTTCATGAACATGTTGCAACAATGTTGCTAACCTTTTTTGATATCAGAGGGATTATTCATTATGAATTTGTACCAACTGGACAAACAGTTAACCGAGTTTACTATTTGGAAGTGCTGAAAAGGCTGTGTGAAAAAGTTAGACGACCTGAACTTTTTGCCAATTCATGGCTCTTGCATCACGACAATGCTCCAGCTCACACAGCACTGTCTGTGAGGGAGTTTTTAGCCAGTAAACAAATAACTGTATTGGAACACCCTCCCTACTCACCTGATCTGGCCCCCAATGACTTCTTTCTTTATCCAAAGATAAAGGAAATATTGAAAGGAAGACCTTTTGATGACATTCAGGACATCAAGGGTAATATGATGACAGCTCTGATGGCCATTCCAGAAAAAGAGTTCCAAAATTGCTTTGAAGGGTGGAATAGGTGCTGGCGTCGGTGCATAGCTTCCCAAGGGGAGTACTTCGATGGTGACCGTAGTGATATTCAGCAATGAGGTATGTAGCACTTTTTTTTTTTTTAAAGATTTTATTGGGGAATTGAGGGAGGAGAACAGCGCTGGGGGATCGAGGGAAGCGGAGCAGACAAGTTGCTGTCCTTTTGTTCTTCAGTCTAGTAGTGGAGAACGTTGCTTCACTGGCCCATGTTGGTATTATCATTGCACTCTTCCTGGGTGAGGCAGATCGATCGCCGGCCTCTGGACGGCCGCTCACGGCGGCTCTTGGCAGCTCACACCAGCTGCCAGCCTCTCACTCTGGCTGCTGGCCAAACACGGTAGCTTATGGCAGCCCATTGCAGCAGGAGCTGCAGCCTGGGCCGTCGCCGGTGACTCATGGCAGCCCAGCTCCAGGTCGAGCTGTTGTTCACCATCTTAGCTTAGAGGGCAGTGTCACTGGCCCTCATGTGGGATCCGAACCAGGGCCCTGCTGCTCAGAGCTGGCGTCCCAAACCAGCTCTTAACCAACACGTCACTCGGCCGGCCCTTTTTTTAGGAAGAGTTCCCGAACTTAATTGTCTGACCTCATATGTAGCCATTTGAGCATACTGTTGTCCTGTTTCCATTCCATCCTTCACTGGCTGGGAATGGCTGTGCCATGGCCAAGAGGCCCTTGCCAGGCAGAACCGTCTGCTTCTGCCTCACCCCCACCTGTAAGATCCCAGGTTGCCTTTGATTTTTTTGAGGGTTTGGGGTTGGCCAGGGGCCTGGGAGATTCCTGATGGGTGGGCTGGACTCCAGGCCCATTCCCCTGGAAGCAGGACAGGATGCCTGGTACCAACTTAGGGAACACATAACATACAGGCAGGAGGAGCTGCGAGGGGACTTCGTGAGGGCTCTCCAGGGCTTGATGAAGCAGAGGTATCTGGATGTATGGGGAGCTGCTGGATGGATAGGGACCACCCTGAGGTTATGCCCTTCAGCTGTGAAGGTCTGCACAGTGGAGAGGGATATTTCCCAGGCCCTACAGACTGTCAGGGGTCCAGGAGCTTATGACTAGAAAAGGGAGGAAAAGTGTGCTGGGGAGGGAACCAGGCAAGGTTCTGGTCTTAGTGGAGCCATTGGGGCTGCAGCCTAAAGGTCAAGCTACCCTGAAAGCCAGGGGCAGCTCTAGTCTATTTCCCAGCTGACAGAGCCAAGGCCCTGCTCTCCTCGGTTTCCAGTCTATGGACCTGGCCATGGGCACCACCCTAGCTCAGTGTGTGTGTACCCTGTGGCCTCAGTCCAGCAGGATGTGTCTGTCTCCCAAGAATTGTGAAAGGGTCATTTGCAGAGTCAATTCTGGGGCCTTATAAAGAGTTTGGACTTGAACACTCTTGTTGGAGTTCTGAACAATTAAATGAGCAATCCCTCAGATTTGTCCACTCACCAACGGGCCAAGATTGAGGGGCATAAGAGACCTTCTCGGGTCCATCTGGTTGAAGAAACCAGAGCTCTGTCCCCTCTCCTCAGTGTGGGCAAACTCTCCTCTTGGTTATCAAAATGTAATAACCCCAACTCCTTGTCATGGAAACAAGAGGGGATTTATTAGCCCTAACAAAAAGAGCACTGTGGCCAATAGAATGGCTGTCCTTGGCAGCAGGCCTGATGCCTGGGAGTAACTTACAGACTGCCACCCTGCAGCTTGACTACTGCCTCTGGGCACAGTGGGAAAGAGGGCCTCAGGGGCTGGGTCTTCATTTCTTCAACACATAGTGCACAGTCCTCCAACCTGACAACTCTGAAGTTGCTATGTGGTTGTCATCAGAGATTTTACACGTGGTTGCCCCTAGTTACAGTCTAGTTAGCATCTCAATTGGGTTTTCAATTGTTAGCAAGCAGGAAGTGTAAAGCTGTCACTGGCTGAGTTTCTGGTGGCAATGGGACTTGTGCAAACTTGGGGACCAGTCACAGAGCCTGGACTCCCCCCCAAAGAGCTCTGGGATACTCAGCTCAGGTTTGATGTTGGGGCTAGATGGCAGAACCACACACAAAAGACTTCCCTTCATCAAACAGATTCGGGGAACCAGGTGTCCCAGCCAGGTCAGACAGCACTGTGTGAGTGTGAGTGTGTGTGTGTGTGGGGGGGGGGGGGGGGGGGTTGGGCGGTGAATGGTGAAAGGGGTTTCTCCCCACCCCCACAGCCAAGAATCACCAAGCAGATTGGGTTATTGAAAAGGGAGCCATATGGCATTAGAACATGTATGGAGGGGCGGCCAGTTAGCTCAGTTGGTTAGAGCGCAGGCTCATAACACCAAGGTTGTCGGTTTAATCCCCACATGGGCCACTGAGTTGCGCCCTCCACAACTAGATTGAAATAACTACTTGACATGGAGCTGATGGGTCCTGGAAAAACACCCTCCACAACTAGATTGAAATAACTACTTGACTTGGAGTTGATGGGTCCTGGAAAAACACACTGTTCCCCAATAAAAGTGTATATATATATATATATCCTGAGTGTAAAACATCACCTCACAGAAAGCCTATCAGATCAGTAAGAAGAAATGAGATTTCTCAAAAATCCTGGGATCTCATAAAATTAGCAATTCAAGCTGTTTCCATGTGTGCACCGGCGCAGTCACAGGCAAATCCAAGAGAAATGAGTCCAGAAGCTGTGACAAGTCTGGTCCCCTCCCAGACGGACCTCTGGTTGTGGGGCTCTGTGAGTTGTTTGAAAGCATGCTCTCATGGGCCTCCTCCTCCAGGAAGCCTTCTCTGAAATCCCCAATTCTATACTTTCCCAGTCATAGTATTTATCTCACAAAACTATAAGTTTTACCCCTTCTGGACTGTGGGCTTGGACAATATCCATCTCATACTCAACTGTATCTCCAGCACTTGGTGCTGCATATAGCCAACAGCAAAAATTCACTAAATGACTTTCTCATGTATTCAACAAATTTCTGAGCACCTACTATGGGCCAGGCTCTGTGCCAGGTACTGGGGATAAAGTGGTGAACAAGACAAAAGTGATCCTTACACCCACTTGGTGGGGAAGACAGATTTGAACAAACAAAAATGACAAAGATAAACAACGTGAACATGCATGTACAATTAGGACATGAAGAAAAAGTGGAGAGGTAGAAGACTATTGCAAAGAGATCTTAACGCATTCTGAAAGATCTTGGAAGGCATCCCTGAACATGTAATGATTAAGTTGACATCTGAAAAATGAGAAGCAGTTATGTAGTTGGGGAAGAGAATTACTGGTGAAATAAATTGCCTGTGCAAAGGCCCTGAAGTAAGAAGGGATTTTGGCTCATTTTAGGAAGCGAGGGAAGGCTAGGGGAGTTCTCCAGGGACTAGGTCTTACAAGGAATGCTCTTAAGAGAAAACAAAGTCACTGGAGAGTTTGATGCAAAAACCTGTTTCCATAGCACCGGGGTGGGGAGTGGAGAAGCAGGGGGAGTTAACAATGCACTCAGGGGTCCTGTGTGTGGTATCAGACGGGCAGAGCAATGGAGAGAATCCAAGGTCCTCTTCCATGTATCTTTTATATTGACATTTAATTTATATAAAGCACACAAATTTTAAGGACATAGTTCAAATTTTCATTTATGTATACCCACCACCCCACTCAAGATATAAAGTTCTTTAACAGACCCTGCCTCCCCCACAGATAACTGCTGTTTCATCTCTATCACCATAGATTAGTGTTGCCAGTTTTTAATTTCATGTAAATGAAATCATACAGTATGTACTCTTTAGTGTCTGGTTTATTTCAATCATGATGCCTGAGATTCATTTATGTTGTAGAGCAAGTTTTTATTTTTTTCACTGTATTCCATTGATAAATATACCACCATTTATTCTACTGTTGGACATTCATGTTATTTTCAGGTTTTGGCTTTTATGATGACTATGAACATTCTTATACAAATGTTAGTAGACCTAAGCCAGTCACTTCTACCGGGTATGTACCCAACAAGGGAAACTGCTGGATCATAAATATATATATTTAGCTTTAGGAGATACTGCCCATTAGTTTCCCAAAGTGACTGTACCGATTTACACTCCCACTATTCAAGTCCCAGTTTTTCCACTTCCTCACTGACACTTGACATTATGGTCATTTTTTGTGGTGGTAGAATGGTATCTCTTTGTGGTTTTAATTTGCATTTCTTTGATGAGTGTCAAGAATCTTTCATATGTTTATTAGATATTTGAATATACTCATTTATTGTGTGTTAAAGATTTTAAAAAACTGAATTGTTGGGGCCGGCCGAGTGGCGCGATGGTTAAGAACTGGCTTGGGACGCCAGAGGGCCCCGGTTCGGATCCCACATGTGAGGGCCAGTGACACTGCCCTCCGCAGCTAAGATGCTGAACAACAGCTCAACCTGGAGCTGGGCTGCCTTGAGTTGCCGGCGATGGTGTAGGCTGCAGCCCCTGTGGCAGTGGGTTGCCATGGGCTACCGTATGTAGCCAGCAGCCAGCGTGAGCGGCCAGCAGCCGCAGTGAGTGGCTGTCCAGAAGCCTGCGACTGATATGCCTCGGCCGGGAAGAGCGCAATGATGGTGCCAACTTGGGCCAGTGAAGCAACGTCCTCCACAACTAGATTGAAGAAAACGACAGCAACTTGTCTGTTCCCCTTCCCCCAATTCCCCAGCACTGTTCCCATCCCCCAATTCCCCAATAAAAATCTTTAAAAAAACAACAACCAAAAAAAACCTGAATTGTTGGTCCTTTTTTTTAAAAAAAAAAGATTTTTAGTTCTATGTATATTCTGGGTTATGAGTCCTTTGAAGGCAGATATTACATAATGTAAATATACTCTTTGAGGCTGTGCCTCCCATTTTCATTCTCTTGATGTCTTTTGATAAATAAATTTTTAGTCTTAATGAAGTCTAGTTTATCAATATTTTCTTTGTCTTTTATAGTTATCATTTTTTTGTGTCCTCTTCGCCTACTCTAAGGGCTTGAAGATACACTTTTTTTCTCAGAAATGTTTTATAGTTTTCAGTGTAGAGGTCATGCACATCTCTCATTAAATTGCTAGGTATTTGATTTTTGGCGGGGTACTACTGGGTCTTTGGAAAAGTCATGCATGTTTGCAACAGATGGCACTAGTTCATTTTTGGAAGTACTAGAGTCATTTGCATCTATGTTATTGCTATGTCATTTGACAGCTGACAGTTCTAGCTCCATTCTAAAAAAAAATTGAGCGATTTGGTTGAGTTTTGGAGATTTTACAACAAGTTGAAGATGGAAGACCAAACTGTGCATTTTTGCTATAATTTACTGTTTTACTTCCATAAAGGGAAGAACACGTGTCAAGCTTGTAAAAAGTTGCATAAAGTTTACGGTGACAATGCTCTACAAGAACGTCAGTGCCAACAATGGTTCACGAAATTCCATGCTGGTGATTTTGATCTCAACGACGTTCCTCAGTCAGGGAGGCCCACCAAGGTTGATGACGACAAAATAAAGGCATTGATTGAGTCAAACCCACGTTACATGACACGAGAGATTGCAGAAACATTGAACATCCATTATTCAAGCGTTCACGACCACCTGAAGAAGCTGGGATACGTAAGCAAGCTAGATATTTGAGTTCCGCATGAACTCAAAGAAGTTCATTTGATGGTGTGTATAAACATCTGCAATATGCTCATTAAATGTGAGGAAAACGATCCTTTTTTGAAGCGACTGATAACTGGTGATGAGAAGTGGATTGTTTACAGCAATGTGGTGCGCAAATGGTCTTGGTCCCGATGTGATGATTCACCTCAAACGACATTGAAAGCAGACATTCATCAGATTCATGCTCTCAGTGTGGTGGGATTTTAAAGGTATCGTGTTTTTCGAGCTCCTACCAAGGAATCAAACAATCAATTCGAATGTGTACTGTTGGCAATTAGACAGTTTGAATGAATCCATCATCCAGGAATGTCCAGAGCTCGTTAATTGTAAAGGAGTTGTGTTCCATTGCGACAACGCGAGACCACACACAAGTTTGATCACCCATCAAAAATTACTGGAGCTCGGATGGGATGTGTTGCCACACCCACCATACTCGCCTGACCTTCTGCCGTCAGACTTCCACTTGTTTTACTCTCTTCAAAACTCCTTGTGTGGTATAATGTTCATTCAATTCAGATGAGGCTGTAAATCAGCTCCTTGTTCAGTTTTTTGCAAATAAAGACAGGTCCTTCTGTGAACGAGGAATTATGAAGCTCACTGAAAGATGGCAAAAGGTTATCGAACAAAACACAATATATCATTGATTCAACTTTGTTCTTTAATAGATAAATGACCTTTGAAAAACATAGACAAAATACATCATGACTTTTCCGAAGACCCAATATTATATATGGTAATATTTAACCCTGCATTTTCCAATTACTTGTTGCTTATATATAGAAACTGATTTTTTGTGTATGTTGATAATTCACCTATTAATTGGAGTTGTCGATTTGACACCCGTCTCAAAAGGAAAGAGTTCAATATTTCACCATTACACGTGATGTTGACTGTACATTTTTTGGGTAAATATCCTTTTATTAGATTAAGGAAATTTCCATCTATTCCTAATTTGCTTAGAGCTTTTTAAATTTTTTTCTCTTTTCTCTTTCATTTTGAAAGGCTGCGGACAGAAATGCACACCCAGTTTGTTCATTTGGTGGTGGTGGTGGGGAATCAAATATGAAAAGATGTCAGCCTGCTCTAGAAGGCACCCTGGGGCTCATGCCAGCAGTTGTGAGGGTATTGCCAGCCTTTCCACCAAGTTTTCTTAGGCCTATCATTGCCAGGTCATTTGGTTGTCCTTTTCTGGTAGTTGGCTATGACAGACATTACTTGTGTTAATATTTGATTCTATACATCCCTGCCTCAAGTTAAATGAGAACAAGGTAAGTTCAAGTAGGGATAATGCAAAAATGAGCATGTCTGACAGCTCCTTTCCATTCCTGGAGAAAGAAAAAAGCAGCTATGTTCTGACTGTGCAACAGATAGACACCGGGACAGTGTCCCATCTCAGTTCAATGGAAGTCTAAAAGACTCCAGGATTCCCAGATTTAAACTAAGTAGCAGCTGCAAAAGAGAAGTAAGCTGGCCCAGACAGACAAGGTATGTTTTCAGCTTGTCGTGACCTAGGTTGATGATGAAAGCTGCAGAGCAAATCCAGCGACATTCTGGAATGCAGACACAGGGAGGCTTCTGACCCATGGATACCCAGGGAGAGGTTATAATAAGTATGGGTTGGCCTGGCATTTCTCGCTTTGTTAAGAAGCCCTTTAGACACATGCAGAGAATAGGCCAGGGGTTCTGATCATTCACAACCTAGAGCTAAGCCCAGTGCCGGGTTATGGGCAGCTCCGAGGCCTAGCTGGAAGCTGAGCCGGATCTCTAGGCTGTCCAGAACAGTGGCAGTATTGGGCATGGGGACTCACTGCTGCTGAACACCGGCTAGCCACAGAACCAGAGGTGTGCAGCTGCCCTGCTAGCTCACTGCTGTGTCTTATTTTTAGATGTGTGAGTCAGAAGCCTCGACCAGGATTGAGGCCTTGGGGAGAGGGGAGGCCTTGCTCAGGGGCTGGCTCTTGTGAGTACAGGTCTGGCTGTTGGACGCCACGATCACATCCATGACAGGCCACAGATGCCGTAATACAATTTCCAGGTGGACGCCATCTCTTGAGGCCTCCATATCAGATGCCTTCTTTAAAACACGTGATACAATTTGACAGTGAGATTTGTGTTCCCCAAAGTTCATTCTGGCTACTGCATAGAAAATGATGTGTGCAGCGTGGATGAAGGGTGACCAATGAAGAGATAATACTACCGGCAAGAGTTGAAGGTGCTTCACACTAGAAGCAAACAGATTTCTGCTTCAAGATGGTAAACCAATTACACATGTTTCCTTTCTTCTTTTAAAAGACTATATTAAAATGTCAATACAGAAATAAAACGATTTTTATAATATAGAATTGGACAAGAAGGAATCTGTGAGGTATTTTTCAACACACTTTTAGATTGATGAGAGCAGGTGGAAGAAGTATGGTGACCTAGGGCAGAGCTGAGGGTGCTGCCACCGGGACCATCCCTGGAGTGCTATTGTGCAGGAGGAGCCACTTGCCTGGAACTCTGAAATGCTTTCGACTCTGAGGCAGCAGGAATGGAGGTATGACAGAGGGCAAGAGTGAGGAGGAGGCTGGAAAACAGGAAATCGAATCTAAGGTCTGACTGCACAACAAGCAGCGAGTGAACAATCCTGTTTCTCACTGCTGCAATTAGAATGACCTATAATTAGGCCACATACTCCCGAGGCAAAACAAACAAGTAAAAGGAAGACTTCTCTGTAGGTATCTGTGGGATCTGGGAACACTGGCACCTCTGAACAAGACCTCTGGAATTCAGAGATCTGAAGGATAAAGATCACTACCTCAAAGCAAACCCTGTCAGATGACACAGCCTGGCCACACACACAACTCCAGGGCAACTAACTCTTTTGCTTCCTCTAATATTTGAATAACGTCTGCTACAGGAAGGAGGCCAAGATGAACAATCAGGAGACATCAAGGAAATAAGGAAAAACTAAGACACGAAGGATGGATTTGACCTCTGATATCTGAGCAAGAGGGAGATCTAGTGAAAGAACATGGTGAATGGCATTGATGATTAGAACTGTAGGGAAGGCAAACCACTTGGTTCTGTGCTAAAGAATTCTTATGAAATCATAGCAGAATATTGTTTATTTTCAGCTTTTTTTTTTAAAGATTTTATTGGGGAATTGCGGGAGGGGAACAGCGCTGGGGAATCGGGGGAAGGGGAACAGACAAGTTGCTGTTGTTTTGTTCTTCAGTCTAGTTGTGGAGGACGTTGCTTCACTGGCCCAAGCTGGCACCATCACTGCGCTCTTCCCGGGCGAGGCAGATCAGTCGCTGGCCTCTGGATGGCCACTCACGCTGGCTGCTGGGGGCAGCTTATGGCAACCCACTGCAGCAGGGGCTGCAGCCTACACCGTCGCCAGCAACCCACGGCAGCCCAGCTCCAGGTTGAGCTGCTGTTCACCATCTTAGCTGCAGAGGGCAGTGTCACTGGCCTTCATATGTGGGATCCGAACCAGGGCCCTTTGGCATCCCAAGCCAGCTCTTAACCAACGCACCACTTGGCCGGCCCCTAGTTTTCAGTTTTTAAAGTCAACCAACATGTGTTAAGTAAGGCATTTTTTTTTTTTAGCTGAGCCATTCTGCCACCTGTTGGCAGTTGTTGGCAGCTCAGCTCGGGCCGGGAATCGAACCAGCGACCCTGTTGCTCAGAGCTCACACTCTTGAATGAGCTTTAAACAACTGAGCCACTCAGCTGGCCCAGTAAGGCAATTTTTAATAGCAGAAAGAATAAAACATTTGGTAAGAAAGGAAATATAGATGGGGTTTATACTACTTAGTTCATTCATGATCTTTACTTTGTTGTAATAAATATAACATATTAACTGTAATCAAGTATTACAGTAAGTATATTAATAAAATACAGAGCAATGATGTGTGAATCTGTGTGTGTGTGGGTATGTGTGTGTGTGGGTTAAGACAGTATATCTTCATATCAGGTGGTTGATAAACAGGTGGAAAAAAACAAAGTAAAGAACAGTTTATACAGGCTTTTCCGGCTGACATATTAGTAAAAGGAGGATGTAGGTATCCTTTATCCTTTATCCTTTATACACGCGTGTACACACAAATTTGGAGAGGAACTTTTTCCAGGAGAATACAGATAAAGTTTTGTCTCCTATTATCCAGAGTTTCCAGTTATTGGATTTGTTTTACAGATAAATTCACCTATTCGTGAAATGACTCATGAAGGTTCATTTCAGCACTGTTTGTACTAGCAAAAATTGGAAATAACCTAGCTCCATGTGGAGAGGGTAACTATAAGTCTGAGGGACAATGAGAAGAGGAAGACTTTTGACTGTATCCTATTATTTACTGTTTAACGGTGTGAATGTATACAGTAAGGCCTTGGCCAGAGGAACAATCTCCTGAGGATACCAATGGCCCCGGTACCAGAGGACTCCAGCACAAAGGCCTCTGCAACAGATTCAGTATTGAAAGTCGAGGCCCCATGATCCAACTGCCAGGGAACAGGGAGAAACACTTTGCACTACTGCACTGGCCCCCCTGCTTCTTGCCCGACTGTGTAGCTTATTCTCAACTCATAGCTGGAGATTCTTTTTAAAATAAGTCACATTGTGGGCCGGCCGAGTGGCGCATTGGTTGGGGGTTGGCTTGGGATGCCAGCTCTGAGCATCAGGGCCCTGGTTCGGATCCCACACAAGGGCCAGTGACACTGCGCCCTCTACAGCTAAGATGGTGAACAACATCTTGACCTGGAGCTGGGCTGCCGTGAATAGGCTGCAGTGGGGCTGGCGGCAGCTGGCATAAGCTTTCATGAGCTGCCGTGAGCCGCCGTCCAATGGCTGGCGAGTGACTGCCTCACCCAGGAAGAGCACAATGATAATACCAACACGGGCCAGTGAAGCGATGTCCTCCACAACTAGACTGAAGAACAAAAGGACAACAACTTGTCTGTTCCCCTTTCCCGATTCCCCAATGCTGTTCCCCTCCCCCAGTTCCCCAATTAAAAATCATTAAAAAAAATGTCATATTATCACTCCTCTGTTCCAAATCCAATTGCCTCCACTCCCTGCCTGACCTCCACTTACTCTCTTACTTCATATTCTATCACCTTTTCCTCCCTCACTCCACTCCAGCCATGCTAGCTTCACTCCTGTGTCAGGATCTTTGCAGCTAGTTTCTTCTGCTTGAATATCCAGTCACCTTCTTGCGTCATTTCTCAAATATCAGCTTCCCTAATTTATTTTAAATTGGAAGTTGCAATCCTCTCTCCAGCCCATACACTCTTTCTTGTCCCCCTTCGTGGCTTTTTCTCCATCGCACTTAAGCATCCTAACATATTTTACTCATTTATTTTGTCTCCAGAAGACAAGCTCCCATATGGGTTGGGTTTGTTTTGTTCACTGCTGCTTACTTTGCAATTGGAACTTTACCTCTTCCACAGTAAGGGCTCAAATATTTGTTGAATCAACTGTTTCCCCTTTCCCATAGAAAATCAGCAAAACTAAAAACAGAAGACTAGGGGCAGGAAGGGAAAAAGATTATCAACATGACTGCTGCCTTTCATTATAAGCCTATCTGAGGGATTTAAATGAGAACACATACATGCACACATATCTCCTATCAAAATAATTAAAAACATACAAGAGGTATTAGAGATATTTGGAAAGTAGAATTGACAGAACTTGGTAACAGGTGTGATGCTGGTGCAACTGAAGGAAACAGAGTGTCAAGGATGACTTCCAGATTTCTAGCATATTCAGGTGAGGAGATGGTGCTGCTACATACTGGGATCAAGCACACTGGAAGAAAAGTAGAGGGAAGACTAATTCAGTTTGGGAAACATTCAACTTGAGGAGCTACTATAAGACCGTCAAGTACAGCTATCAAGATGTCAGATCTAGGGTCAGAAAGAGATGTGTGCTAGATACGTGAATTTGAAAATACCGCCATATAGTTAAGGCCATAGGGGTTGATGCCAGAATGTATGCAGCTTAAAAAAGAGAAAAAAGCTGAAGCAGAACTCTGAGGCACACAATCAAGATGGAGTGGTGGAAGAATCAGGTAAACAGATTGAGAACAGCAGCTAGAGGGCAGCAGGAAGAACAGTTGAAAATGGTAGCCAGGAACATACAGTATTTTAAGGAAGCGGTCAACTGTACAGAATGCTTCTGTAAAGCAAACAAGGGAGGAAAACTGGAAAGGCTCACTGGAGATCATTGGTGACCATATCAAAAGGAATAGATCAAGTGGGTTAAGAAGTGAAAGAGCCGGGGCTGGCAGAGTGGCTCAGTTGGTTGAGCGCGAGTTCTGAGCAACAGGGTCACTGGTTTGATTCCCACATGGGCCAGTGAGCTGCGCCCAAGCTGAGCTGCCAACAGGTGGCTGGATGGCTCAGTTGGTGAGAGCAACCTAGCCCTAACAACAAGGTTGCCTGTTCAACTCCCGCATGGGAGGGTGAGCTACGCCCACTCGCAACTATGACTGAACACGGCACCTTGAGCTGAGCGGCCGCGAGCTGCCAACGGGTGGCTGGATGGCAACTGGACTTGGAACTGAGCTAGCTGCGCCCTCCACAACTAAGATTGAAGGACAACTTGGCTGTTCCCCTTCCCCAATTCCCCAACACTGTTCCCCTCCCACAATTCTCCAATAAAAATCTTAAAAAACAAAAGTGAAAGGGAGATCAGGCATCATGACAGGTAAAGAGCTACATGGGAACTGGAATCAAGCATAATTTTCTTAAAATAATAGGAGTTTGTAACATAATAACTAAATATGCTACATAAGTACAATTATATATTAATATGATTAACACATTAATGCTATATAGTATATCGGCATAAACACGAATAGAAAGGATCCATTATCAAGTTGAAGATATAGGTAGAAAAAGGTAAATTGATTTAGTCTGAGAATGATGGGAGTTAGGGAGCTGGAGCACAAGCAGCTTTTTGATCAGTTTTTTTCTCTGCTTTTATAGGGTCACCAGGAAAAGGCTGGATGTAGATGAGGTTGGTTTAGAGTGTGGTAAGTGCTTGAGGCAGTTTCCTTCCAATATTCTTTAGTTCCTTTTGAAATAGACAGCAAAGCCATTTGCTGCTGATTGCAAAGTACTAAGTTTTGCTGGCAATGTCGAGGGCCCAGCAGAGAGCAGTCATCAGATTTACAGTGGTACTGTTACTCAATTGTGACTCAATTCTTTTCCGCAGGACTCAGCCCTCTGGGTGAATACTGACAATCTGGATGGGGGATGCTTTCGGGCAGGAGCACAAGAGGAGGAAGGGAGTTTAGGGTATTTGCAAGATAGATGAAGGATCATGGAGCTGGTTGGAGATGGTGGTTAAGGAAAGCAAAACAAAGGAGGGAGCTAATGAATCCAAAATAGAAAGATCCCTGAGCTGGAGGTCTGCACCAGGCTAAAAAGACTGAGCAAGGGAGTGGTTAGATCACTGTATTTTTTATTTTTCACTGTACTTTTAAAAAAGTTTTCTTGAACAGGCCAGTTGGAAGATGAAAGTGTGGGGTGTCTAAACTCATGATTCAGAGGTGATGCAGTTGAGGTTGGTGGATAAGGTCCAGCTGTGTCCACAGCTTTGTGGGAGGGAATGAGAGGGAAAGATCACAGGACCAGGGAAGGGAGGAATCAGAATGAGGGACGGGTACACAGCAGGCGAGTGCTATTCTTTATAAGGCCTGCTTCCAAGCTGGGCCCTTGGCTGACATCTGGAAACTTGGATTTCAGGAGGGATCCCACCATTCCCAGAACTGATAAAAGTGGCTCACTATGCCTAAACTGTTTGTAACCAACAATGTGGTTTACTTGTGCATTACTTCTGGGAGTCTGGGATTTTGGTCTGTGCCAAGCAGGGGGTGCCTACATAACAAGCCCTACATCGCAACCCTGGGAAGGGAGTCTCTAATGAGCTTCCCTGGTACACAACATCCTACATGTTGTAACAACTCATTGTTGGGGGAATGAAGGACAATTTGTGTGACTCCTTTCAAAGTCCCCTCTGAAAGTTGGAGCCTGGTTTCTCCCAGACTTTGCCTATTCATCTTTTCCCTTTGCCAAATTTGCTGTTATCTTTTTGATGTTAAGAAATCATAGCCATGAGTATGGTTATATTGGGGGCTCCCAACAAAGAAGCTAAAGTCATAGAAGTGTAGAAGACGAAGGCAGGTATCAAGTTTTTCAAGATGATGGGCAGTAGATGATCAAATCAGGAGAGAGGATCACACGAGCCTCAAGAGAGTAACAGGTTTTACCAGGAGGGGAGGAAGCAAGGACACCAAGCTCACATTTGGAACAGGTTCGTACGCCAAGAAATACTCCAGTGCTACCACTGGGACAATGGTGGTGGGAGCGGATTAACCCTGAATCTGCTCTACTGTGTAACATCTATGTCTACACTGACAGTACATCAGGGTTTTCTGGTACTTTATGATTAGCAATTAATTACCTGCAGTAGCACACTGGTGTGGAGTGGCACTATAGCTGGGCACTCTTTCACCATACTCTAAGTCCTCAAAAAGTGTTAAAACTGTTCCTCTCACCCACTCTAGCTCTGGCTTGTCTTGTGGAGGAAAAGACTTGCCAGCATTATTTTAACAGCCAAAAGCTAGAAATTACCCAAATGTGGCATCAACAGAATGGATAAATTGTGGTCTGTTAACACAATGAAATACTATACTGCAATAAGGCCTGCAGCCAAATGCAACAATATGGTTGACAATGTTGAGCAAAGAAGCTAAGCACAAAAAAGTATATATAATTCCACTTAAAGAACAGACAAGTGAAAGCAATCTATGCTGTTAGAAGTCAGGATAGTAGTTATCCTAGAGCATGCAGGGGGCTACTGGAAATTGTGTGTGTGGGGGGTTTCTGGGGGTACTGTTAATATTGATTCTGATCTGGGTGCTTGTTACATAGGTACTGTGATATGCGTACTTTTCTGTATACATATTATATTTCAAAACAAAATGGGGCTGTTTAATATATATGAAAAAAGCAAGTTTCACAACAGTACATATACCGTGAATCCATTTTGGTTGACAAGCACACACCTGTACAGAACGCCAGGCAGGATATACACTCAAATAGTTAGGTCTGGGTGGTGAAACTGTAGATGATTTTTTTCTTTTTAAAACTTTATTGGGAAGCAGCCATGGTTATTGGTTACACATTGCTTTCAGGCTACAATGGCATAGTTGACTCTTTTAGGGAGGGTGCAGCTCACAGAGGCCCATGTGGAGATCGAACCGGCAATCTTGGTGTTATCAGCATCACGTTCTAACCAACTGAACTAACTGGTCACCCCCTTTCTTCTTTTATGTTTTTAAAAACCATCTTCAGTACTGCCCATATTGTTTTTACAGTGTATTACTTTTACAAAAACAAAACAAAACTATACCTAATACCATCAACTGCAACCTGTAAGACTCAGCGCTCACTTTGGGACAAAGAAATGCAATCAAACACTGGGAATGGAGCAAGGGATAACCATCACCCAACCAACGGATAAAGAAAAAATTTACAGAACCATTTCGGCACAAGCAAACCCCTGAGTTGCAATGCTGGGATTTGCATTCTCATCAGCAATCCTTCATGAGGCTAACACCCACGGATTATCAGGATTAGGTGAGTGCCAAGATTACAGAAGCACACTCTGGATTTCTAGTAAACATGTCCCTGTCCTCTGTACTGGGATGGCTGCAAAGCATTTACTGGAATTCATGATGATCTTGCCCGGGCCCAGGCTTCTCACACCCCCTGAGGGCTGGCACTCTGCTGTCTCTCTTACTCCAAGGCTGCTCTTCAAGTCTGGAGGCAAAGGCAGGACACTCTGGGTTATGGGCTCCTTGCTGGCTGCTCTCGGTTGTTTCTGTGCACCTAAAGTATGAGTCACCCTAAAAAAAACCTCATTATTGAACAGAAATATGCTTTGGTCTCACAGAGCTGCTTTGTTTCTGTATAAACCACAACATTGGACGACAGTACATTTTGAAGCATTTCCTTAAAACCAACATTCATTATGAACTGGAATCAGATTCAGGTCTATTTTGATATGTTTATGAACTAAACCTAGGAACATTTGTATCAGTCAGCCAAGTCTGTTAAATAGGAACCCAGCTGGAACGTAAAGGACAGCCGTAGCACTGGCTCACGGCTCGGCACCATCACCGAGAACAGAAACCACACTTGATTCATAGTCTCACCACGTGTTCCTGGAGCCGGAGTTATAAATGTCTCCAAACCACAAACTTGCTTTTACTAACACTGACTCTGAAAAACAGCATAAGGACCTTTGCATCACTCGTCCTCAGGAGGCTGGGATTATCCCAAGAGCAGTGACTGGGACCCACACCTCCAGCTTCTTTGTGCACATAGGCTGGCTGGCTGCCGCTGGCCTCTCGGAGCATCTGCTACTCAAAGCTACACTCTCCCTTACTTCCCTCACTGGACCAACTCCTACTCAGGGGATATCTCTTCCAAGGAATTGTCCCTGTCTCCATCTTGGGAGAAGTTAAGGCAGCCTGCTCTGAGCAAATCCCCATTTAGCTTCCTGAGGTTCTGGGATAAATGGTGCTACTTTACTTCCCTGAGTTTGATTCCAATTATACTAATACTTATCATCTTTAAAGAACATAGTCCTAACCTAAGCAAATTGGTGACCTCTGAGCTCCTTTAAGAAGAGATTGCTCACTTTGATTTACCTTCTATGGTGACACTCCCCAGTCAGTTTAAATCAGCTTATAGTCTCTAAACTAACAGAACAGAGAAATCCTGCAACACTGAATCCAGACATGCTTAGATCTGAGCTATTAACACAGGAGTTTGCAGAAGGAACAGCTTCTCTGTCAGGCCTCTAACCCAGAGGCAGGGACAACAGCCATGTAAAACTGAGACACAGACACAACACACACTCACTTCCTGTATGCTAGGAATAAAACACTCAGTCTCAGTATGCAAAGCAAACCCTGGAGGAAACTTAAGGCTCAATCTCTGTTCCCCAGGATTCTGTCCTGTAGAAATCCCCCTCCTGCCACTTAGCTCTTTCCCTGTCTTCATGTCCCAGTCACAGCCTGGATATATTGGAGTTGGAAGGATGGGGCGACAAAAAAATACTCCTACTGAAGAAATGACACCAAGGCCCTTCAAGGAGGGCGCTACATGAGATGAACCAGCCTTGATGCTTTAAAACGGGCTTTCTAAGCCTGGCCAGTCAGAACTATCTGTGGGACTTAGGCTGATTCCCAGGCTCAGCTGCAGAACTTCAGAATCAGACTCACTAGATGTGGAGAGTGAGAATCTGTACTTTAAAAACGCTCCTCAGATGACTGATAAGAGGCTTGTGAACCACTAAGAGAGAACTGGATGATGAAGCAGTAACTCCTACCGTGCTAATGGGTTTCCAAAATGTTGACAGTGCTACTAGAAGTAAGGTCCCTTTATACCTGTCCTACGTAAAGTTAAGTTTAGTGTTTTTAAAAACGAGGGACAGGGGAATTAAGTCCCCACTCTTTCCATGTGGAGTATGTTCAGTGAGTATTTCTCAATGTGGAAGGGCCACTGCTACACTTTGGTCTGGATAACTGATTACATGGCACTGTCAGGCACAGTGTAGGACATTTACCATCCCTGAGCCTTATTCTCAAATACCAGTGGTGGTCCCTAGTCATTGTGACAACCAAAAACACATCCCCTCACATTCCTAAACGCTCCTAGGATGTCAGTTCAACCCGTAATTAAGAGCCACTGAGCTAGATTAACATTCCTGACCTCTCTCCCTACCCCTCGAATTAAGTTCTGTTTTGGAGGGAGACATGGTCCATCTAATAGGTGAACTGAGGACGAGTCTGTCTTTCCCTCGCTCCTCTTTTGGACCTGCCTGCCCACAGAGGGCACATTCTAGCCTGAGGTTTCCCACTTGGCTGTCTCTTCATGTCACAGATTTTAAATTTGGTGTGGTGTGCTCTCTAGAGGGGGAGACAGGGCTTTCCACCTTTACCTAAACACACATAACAATAAATAAATCTTAGAAAAAGAGAAATTAATTTGGTTATTTTAGGGAATATAAACATGACCATAATTTCGCCTGACATTTCAAAGATGCCTTTCATTATGTTTCTTTCTAAGAGAATATTACTATTTAAAGAGAAAGAACTTTGACGAACATTTTTTATTGAAGTGTTTTATTCTCTCCCAGAATAAAAACCTTGCTTTAATATTGTAAGGTGCACTGCAGGTATGCCATGCTGCCAGTTAGTATTGGGGCACCAAATGCCCTAAGTCATGTGACCCAGAGGGCTCGGGAAATGCGTGAATTCATACTTTCAGAGCATGTAGAACTAGTATTTACAGTTTTTCTTCTTGAAATCAGCCCAGGACATCTCAAACAGTCTACACAGGAATAGTCATATCACTTGCTTTGATGTTCAGAATGGCTCAGAAATGTGTTGAGCATCATGATTTGTGTGTCCTCTAAAAGGTTTGGTTAACATGCAAGCAAAGAGTATTAAACAATATTATCTAAATTATGGCTGCCCAGTACTGAAATGAATGAAACCAAATTACAAAACATTTTCTTGTAGAGCTATACAAAAGATATAAAATTAAAATTAGAAATATCAACCATCTTTAAATATTCCAATTCTCCCACAGTGCAGCTTTCCATATCTTTATCACTACTGAATAGTTTAAGGAGAAAGTTAACAAAAATCAAGAGATAAAAATACTTAAATCTTTGGATCCCTTTATTCCATGGCCTTCATAAAAACACAAAAGTGGCCAGACTTTTTTTTCACTATAGCTTAAAATATCAAAAAGATTTACTAGTAATTTATAATTAGCAATGAACTCTATACTCAGTCACCTGTGGGTCACAGGCCCAAGGACCAGTGTTATCTCATAGGTTACCAAAATAATTTCTAACACTCTGAATCCTCCTGAAATATAATGGAATGAGTCAACTTATCACTACAAAATTCTAGGCATATCAGAGAGAACGGGTTAACTGATGCCTAGTTTTAAGTCTTAAAGGGCGGGGGGTGGGGGGTGTAACTTATTTGAAAATACAGCTAAGTACATTCTTATCTATGATCATTTACATTTATATACTGAAAATATTATTTGGACAAATCCTGTGATATGCCATATACTACAAAATGAAGTTCTTATAATGAGCATGAGTAATTTATCCTTTTTAGATAATGAAAGAATGTATCAAATCTTCATCTGTGTTCCAGACATTAAAAAAAAAAAATCTGAACCCTGGAAAGCTATGAATAAAAGACCCACCCATAGCTCTGCTCCTTAGCACATCAACTTCTGCAAGGACACAGTATGTTTGCTGACTTTAAAATGTTTATTCTTTAAAAAATTAGTTGCTTTTTATACAGCTATACAAAGTTCTTAATGTTTCTTTGGCAATGGAATATAATGGAATTTTACAACTATATAAAAAAGTTACCTTTGCCTAAGAAACAGTATTTACTGTGTATACATAGTTGACTGACAAAATTCTCTAACATCCAGCATCCTAACTAACGAAATAAGCTACCTCAAAAGGGATATTACAGGATTTCCAAAAAGAAAGAAAGGGTGAGAGAGACAGACAGACAGACAGACAGACAGACACACACACACACACACACACACACACACCCTCTCCTGTGGCTCAAAACACAGTATCACGGCCCTATCTGCAGGCAACTTACAATAATTGCCAAATACAATTTAGTGATAAGAAAAATCCTCTCAGTGATGAAAAAATACTTATAAGTCTCATTGAAGTACTTACTGCTTTACTTTAACTATACATAAGAAATTACTTAACCTTCTGCTATTCCAAATATATTTAATGCTCATTTTTGAAGATGAGCCATCCCCCCACCCCCAATATAACTGCATTGTATCTTTGAAATTAAGCAGAAAAACAAACAAACAAAAAAACCCAGTGCTGGTGACAAATATACAGCGAATTCACTTCTTCTTTCTTGGTAAAGACTGAAAGCAATTCTCAGGACCATGAAAAGCTAGAAATTCACCTATTTTCAAAGACTTGTTTGTAGACTACGCAGAAACTTTGTTGTCTTTCTAAAAAGGAAAAAAAAATTAGTTTATGTTTCAAATTATTGGTTAATTGATAAGTTCTAACTTCCTTAAGTACATTTCCTATCGCCTTTACACAGACCCTCCTTCTACTTTCATGGACAAATCTGTACCACTGATTTCTAGCAAACACGTTTTACAACTTCCACACCCGGCAGAAGCTCGTTATTCTGTTAACTGCATTTTTCTAGTTAGTAGAGTTTAAAACAGTGGGCTGGTCCCACCAAGAACGTCCCACCCTACCCCAATATACAGGCGAACCCCACTATCTTTGATTGCCATCCTAATAATCTTTAAAATCAATGATAGAACTTCATCAAACCTTCAACATACTAGTTAAACTCATTAAATACAACCAACATACTTTGGAAGATTAATAAAATCCCTAAGTCTTTGATGTCATTATTAATTAATAAAGTAGCTAGACAGTAAAACAGATTTTCTCTCCAAAGTTTTATGGCATGATTTAGAAATTCATTTTAAAGGATAACTTTTAAATTTGAAATCAGTTCTGAAAATCACAGAGGTGACTGGGAGATTTTACCAAGTAATGAGGGAGAAAGCAGTAAAAATCTCAAGGAGTCTCTAGCTTTCCAGTTGAGACTAACCCTCAGCTAAAGGCCTGCACACAGCATCAGAGCCGGGGGCTTCTATTTTCCTCAGGACTAGTTGTTACCACACACCTGATTTTTTTCTGCTGATTCTCACCATTAGAAATACACATTTCTATGTTGAAGACTGAACTTTACCTGTGTATACAACACCAATAACATTTATACAATGTTATTAAATTGGAATACATATGGCATGGTGTAAGTTGGTGCTCAAAGAAATAGGCTGAATATGATCCTGCTGTCTCCCACCAAGGCCAACCTTCACATGCCCTGATTTTTTTTTTTTTAACCGTTCAGAAGCTGTTCAGTCCAGGCCTTTTAGGGTCCAAAAGCTGTGGTTTTCTGAAAGGTTAAAAAAAAAAGGGCAAAAAAGAAATGGAGAGAGGGAAAGAGACAGAGAGAAGGGAGAAGAGAGGGGGGAGACAGCGGTAGAGGGAAAGAGAGAAAAGAAAAGGGTGAAAGGGAGAGAGAGAACCATGCTGAGATTATTCAGATACCTCATTGTCTCTGGAGAAACACAGACTTAGGTGGAAAGCAATCTGTCTTACCCACCCTGGTGGCTTAACCTCTTAGCAGCACCATATAAAATAGGAGCTGGTTGCCCTCTTATTATCCTGGCCTGATCTCCTCCCTGCCAAAAAAGAAAGAACCATAGGACCAAGCTCAACACAAGTTTATGATTCTAACATTATCCTTAAGGAAAACTGGGCTGGAAGTAAAAAAGAGTGAGTTTTGGCTTTATTAGCTTGTACCTAGTTCAAGAGTTAACCTCTCTGGGTCCTTGGTTTCCTAACTATGTATTGGGGGTAGGGTGGGAGAGAAGTTCTAGTTTGGCTAATATTTTTAAGGAGTACTAAAAATAAATGATCCCATCTTACCCATGTTTTCATTAAACAACCAGATTACCTATGTTCACCTCAAAACTGTAATGATTCATGCCAATAGAGCACAAAGAACAAAGCCAACCATTACACAAAGGCTGCTGCAAATGTCATTGACATCCACCTCTGAGAGGTATAGATGATGTCTCAGAAATGAGCTTAACCCCTGAAAGTAAATCTTTATGTAACAGTGATCACTTGTTATGGCTACCTTTAAATGTGCCAGATATGATTTAGAAGGCATAGCCTCCTGAGAAAGTCAGGGTTCTCATGGCAGACAGAAGGGTTATTAAGCTTTGGAATGGACATTCAAGGACTAACCACACTGATGAATTGGTGTCCTCACTGAAGGCTAAAGTAGTGTATTCCTATCGACATGCTAAGGACTTAACTTACTTCAAGCCCATCTGGCTCCATGTTGAGCAAGGTGTTTTGGTGGAAAGAAAAGTAGAATATATATTTACTAATGCCAAGAGGCTCCCATCTAGCTGGCAATACAGAACAAAATAAAACATGAAATAGGGAAAATGAACGTATTTAAAATGTGTGCTGGTGAAAGCAGATACCACAGAAGGTAAGAAACAGAAGAAATCAGCGGAGGAAGGAAGAGAAGTTTCCGAGGACAGAGCAAACCCTGGGCAAGGCTGTAAAGGGTCAGTGAAAGGGAGGCCAGCCTGACTTTTAGCTATGTCAGACTTCCCACTGGACTATAAACACCAAGAAGGCTGGGATTGCATCTGTTTTGCTTATCACCAATGTCGGAATAAAGCTTGGCATATATGAAAAATTCAATATATTTGGTCAATGAATGAGGTCAGAGTTGGAATCAAGCACAGTGTATATAAGAAGTGACTATGAGTCAACTTGCTTGAACCAGGTAAGTTAAAGGGTGATGAGAAATGGGGATGGCTATATCAAGTGGGACCCTCACAGTAAGAAGAGGAGGCAGTGCAATGTCACATTAGAACCTTTTAACCACCAGGGCAATGCCCAAGGGTCCAGTGAATCTATCACTCCTTGAAACATCCAAGCACAGGTTGGATTACCTGGTTAGGGATACACTTGCAGATAAAGACTCATGCAGACAACCTCTACAATGCATTCTAATTCTGTAATATATGTGATAGGTGTTTCAGCTAACAGCTTAAAATGACTAACAGTGAGACAAGGCTTCAAAAAAATGTTTGCATTAATAAAGTGCATACACTGGTTACTCAAAGATCAGATAAAGTGAAGTAACAGTTCAGTCTTATACAGACAACATAACAGTTATTTTTTTCAAATATCTGAAAAATTATGAAGAAGAGTACACATATTCTGTGTTTACAAAGGTAAACTAATAGTTTGAAGATAAAGGGAAAAAGATTTTGACCCAAATTGTGAGCATGTCTGTGAAATTCATATAATCAGAGCCCCTGGGATGATATGCATGTTCTCAGGAAGAGTAAGCCCCAGCCCCTGTAAGGGATACTACAGAAGACATTTACAGGTTGGCCAGGAGGTCAGACCTCTCAGATGCCTTCCAACTCTGACTTGAATGATCTCTAAAAGTTGTATCTGAGATAAAACTATGCAACTCACTTTCCACAAATGTCGAAACAGAGAGCCTAAAAGGTTTAACGACTCAATTGAGGTCATACAAGCAACAATTACTACAATTCTCATTGGGATCCAAGTCTAATTTAAATGTATTTTTTCTCAAACTAAGTTGACTCAATGTAGTCTTCAACAAGTTGTCATAGGTTCTTTAACAGGTAGCTGATATGTCTAAAGTGAGGCAAAGCGAGGCTGAAGCTCTGAACACCAATGAGTGGGTTCCTGGGGGTAGTGGGCAAGGACATGACAAAGGGAAAAATGTGGTGATGTGGAAACGCACCATGATTATTGATACCCCCACTTCCTCAGAGACAGAAAGAACGGTATACCATTAGCCAATGCAAACACTGGGAGGACGCTGAGATGATGGGAAGGCAGGAAGATGATGAGGTCATTCTGAGGAAGGTTAAGTTGATCACAGGACACAAAGCAGGTGAAGATAGAGAAATGCAGGTGGAAGTATACAGGTCCAAGCTGAAAAACTGACCAGAAGCTATGAATTGATAAGCTCACAGAAGGAAGGGGGAAGAAGAGGGGAGAGAAGGAGAGTGAAGAGGGGAAGGAGGGAGGGAGAGAAAAAGAGAGAAAGTTTGAGTGCACGCAGGTATGCTTGAGCATATGCAAGAGTGCAAACACAAGCATGAATGCGTCCAAGAAACAGGAAACTGAATGTTCCAGGCAGAAGGAATGGGTAAAAAGGTACTGAGATAGGAATAAGCTTGTTACTAAACAAGAGCAAGAAGGTCCACATATCTGTGGCAGAATGAATGAAGAACAGGGGAGTCCCACTGGCAACAAGCGCTAGAGACAGCACTAGACTTCTCACTTAGAGGAGGAGGCAGATCATGAGCTGCCTTATAGGCTGTGTTGAGGAACATGTGATATGATATATATGTGTGTGTGTGTGTGTGTGTGTGTGTGTGTATATCTCTCTCTCTATCAATCAATCAAGAGTATTAAAAAAACTAGGAAGAAAGACTCTAAGTTGGGTGGGTGGTCATCAGTATCAAATATTGCAGAGAAGTTAAGGGCAAATACTTGTGAAAAGGCTACTGAA
The DNA here is from genome assembly GCF_001890085.2 of Hipposideros armiger. NCBI lineage: Eukaryota > Metazoa > Chordata > Mammalia > Chiroptera > Hipposideridae > Hipposideros > Hipposideros armiger. The sequence goes on from NW_017731574.1 coordinate 284,990, forward strand.
TTCTGTAAGCAAAACAAAAAATATCATTGGCAAGAGCAATAAAGAGCAGTGAAGGTGATAAACAAAAGGCATTTTCTTGTTTCTAAGACCCAGTTTCCCAGCTGGAATGGCAATTTTACAAGTCAGAAGCCTGCAGCTCCATCAGGCCACCACGGCTGGACAGTCTGAGCTAATGACTTGAGGCTAATTTTTAGCAATCTTGGCTATGATGAGACAATATCAAAGGCATCAAAATTAACAGACCAGACCCAAAAGCCACTGACACTGATCCTTCAAGAGGAATCTCAACAGTGGCCGGTTTTAAATATTGGACAATGAAATTGCTGCCAGCAGATCTTTTTGTTTCTAGCTGCCCTTTGCAATTCCAGGCAGACCTCTTTACAAGGGGATTTTGATCCTTTCTGTGATTATATATACCTTCCTCTCCACTTTCCCTGAAAAATCAATAAACTAGGATACTGACATTGACTTAATTTACAGACTCCTTTAAATAATACATATAAACTAGAGCTAAACAATTTTCTAGCAGCAGTTTCCAAATGTCAACATATCTTAAGATTTTAAAGACCATTGAAAAATAGAAAACCAAGGAAAATGTAGCTGAGTTTTCCACAAAACTAATTAAGAGCACTGACTTGGGAACAACTTTACTAGGTTCAAGACCCAGTATCATCACTTACTAGCTGACCTAGGACAAGTTATTTAATGTCTATACCTATTTCCTCATTTGTAAAATGGGGATTAAAAAAAGAACCTACACCACAAAGTTGCTGTGAGGTTTAACTGAGCTTGTATGTGAAAAACATTTAGAACAATATCAAGTACACGAAAAATACTATATAAATTTTATTTAGCTGCTATTAAATGTACCGGTTTGCTTTCCATTCTGAAGTTGTCCCTTCGAGACTCTTTTGGTATTAAAGCATACTTGGTAATCTGAAATAAAGGTGGTATTACATAATTTTTTTTTTTGGATAATGCTTTTAGTGATCCCCTGTGTCTCCAACAACAAAAAATAATTTTTAAAGAAACAGAAAAATAAATAATCCTAAGACAATCTCTAATAGTTTTTGTGGGAAAATTTTACCAGTCCATGAAATCTAAAACCATGGTTGAATAATAAAGACAAAAAAAATATCTCATTTCTATCTCTTAACTCATCCAATTAAAAACACGTTAAAAAAAAAAAAAGGACTTGACAAGAAGTTACTGCTCCTTAAAATTATATAAATATCCTAACCATGTCAAAGTGAAAGTTACACAAATGACCTAAAAATATTCACCCCAAATAAATAAAAGTAAAAACGCTGTTTCACTTGAAGGCATGCAATCTGGTGTGCAGTGTGAGGAAAAGCATGTATACTCACCCGATATTCAAAATCTGCAAATTCCCTGCCCCCACGGCCTCTGAATCCGCCCCGATATCCCCGAGGGCTGGTGAAGGTGCCACCTCTGCCACCACCACGCCCTCGGCCACCACGGAAACCAAGACCTCCTCTGCCTCTGTATCCGCCCCGGCCACGGTTTGGACGAAGTGGGATTCCAAATGTCTCAGCATTCAGTCTTCTTTCTTCAGCCCAGGTTGGTCTTCGTTCTCTGTTATGAGAACAAATAATCTTCAGTGTATATCAGGTTTTAAAGGACATTTTCTAGCAAAACTATGTAGCACTAATTCCCAAATTAAGGCAAAGTGATTCCAAAAGATCATATAAAAATAGTACCTTATCTAATTTATCAAATGCTGTCCATGGCAATATGTTCCTATAATATTGTTAAACTTCATGTGAAAATATGACTGCTATCAGATTCTTGAAAATACAGTTGATAAAACAAAGAAACACAATAACAGCCCCAATACAATAGGGACTCATATAACGGGACTGGCAATGAACTCCACCTTCCACTCGGCCTCAGGGAAAGAAGAGAAGGCAAAGTCAGGCAAGGAAACCCTGTCTCGGGAAACTGGGAGGAGGAAGGTAGGTCCCTGAGTTCCCAGTAGGATCCTGGCCCAATCCCTGGACCTGATGCCTAAAAGCAAGTGTCTCAATTGCTGCTGCTGCTGTCCTAGAGCCCAGGCAAACCCGGTACTCAGAAATCATCCCCATCCATGTTTAAATAGAAGTAGACAACTGCCACCAGGTGGCACTAAACTGCAGCCAGGAGAAGGACAATTTGAACTGGGCAGCAGAAACCCAGGAACTCTAGTTTGTTACACTGGGTGGGTCCTTTAATTCACCTGACAATTTTCTGGATTCACATTTACTTCAATGTGGCAGAGTTTTACTATATCAGCAAACTTCAAAGTAACATTAGCATTCTTGGCCCTGCCTTTATTTGAACTACATTTTAGAGGGGTAAAGTAAAAGGTTTTATTTAGATGTTAGATGAATGCTTCTGTTTTAATTACTAATTTCCAAATCTGAATGCAGCCCTAAACCAAAGTATATGGTCATTTCTTCTTTTCAAGAAATAATATCAGTTAAAATTTTAGTATAATTTTCTTTTAGCAAAAAAACATTAAAAAGTTGCAGGCATGGGCTGGCTGAGTGGCTTAGTTGGTTAAGAGTTGGCTTAAGAGCATGAGCTCTGAGCAACAGGGCTGCCGGTTCGATTCCCACATGGGTGTGACACTGCGCCTGAGCTAAGCTGTCGCTGAGCTGCCAACAGGTGGCAGGATGGCTCAGCTGGTGTAACAACAAGATTGTCTGTTCGATGGTGGGCTATGCCCACCCGCAGCTGAGACTAAATTTGGCACCTTGAGCTGAGCTGCCACTCAGATGGCTCAGTGGATAGAGCGTGTGCTCTTAACAACAAGGCTGCCGGGTTCAACCTCCCCATGGGATGGTGGCTATGCCCACCTGCAACTAAGACTGAACTCAGCATCTTGAGCTGAGCTGCTGGATGACTCAGTGGATTGAGTGTGCACTTTTAACAAGGCTGATGGTTCGACTCCCACATGGGATGGTGGCTACGCCCTCCTGCAACTAAGACTGATCACAGCACCTTGAGCTTAGAGGCCACGAGCTGCCAATGGGCAGCCAGATGGTGACTGGCAGCCTCCACAAGGAAGACTGAAGAACAACTTGGCTGGTCCCATTCCCCAATTCCCCAACACTGTTCCCCTCCCCCAATTCCCTAATAAAATCTTAAAAAAAAATGCAGTTATTACATATTTTTAAGTATTCATTAAAGGCGGTGAATTTATAAGAAATCATTTCACACTTGAACTTCCTAAGAGCTTGAGAGCAGCTTAATAGACTGTACCTATTATCATCGCAAGAAATATTATCAAAGAATGATTTAGTTTTGTCATAATAGCAATTAGGTCCAAGTGGGTCTTCTTCATCTGCATTTCCTTCACTGTTTTGGGTATCAACTCCTGAGTCTCCTTTATCTTCACCATTTACAGGTTTCTCCTGTTTCTCGAGTTTATCTTCTAATGAAAAAACAAGAACATACCGTAAAAGTCAAGACTTGGACTAAACATCGATAATTCACAGGTCAAGTGAGAGAATTTTCTGAGTAGCAAAATGAAAATTCACCTTTCAATTTGAGTTTATTATGAAACTCTCTGTCGATTTCCTCCTTGTTAAATTGTGCATTTGCACTTTCAAAGTCAAAGTCTTTCTCAAATTTCATAGGGCCATCTCGTCGAATACCAAATCTTCCTCTGCCACCTCGATGACCCCCACGCCCTCTCCTTGGAGCTGAAGGAGCACCTGGAACTATGTTAGAAAGAATAAGCTGATTTAGGACAGAACTATTATTGTGGTTTTTATATTAAATGGTCAACAACAGAAGCGCCTACAAGTCTCTATACATTACTATATTTGTCTTTTTTACATAAAAGAGAAATGAAGTTTCACTAACATTTAATATATAATAGACTAAGAATAGCATACATGAAATTTATAAACAGCACACATGAAAGTTGTATTTATGGGGCCGACACTCATATATGTAACTGATAGAGTATACAACCAAACAATTTGGGGAAGACTTCTGTACTAAATTACTATATACTCCTTGAGGGCAGGGGCTTTATTTTGTTTATATCCTTAATCCTACAAAGTGACAAACACATAGTGGATTCTCAAAATCCAGGAAGCCTTTTATGGAAAGGATCACAGGAACCGAGATTTATATTAAGAAAATTAAATGAACACTAATCAGAACAAACTGCAAGGTAGGAGGTGTTGTTTCCACATCACAGATAACACAAGGTAAGAAGCACCAGGTCTCAACCACTCCAGTTACTTCCTGATCCATTTTTGTGTCTCCCTCTAAATGGCTCCATATTATTCAAGTCTTCTTGTATCTAGTCTTTCTCTACAATATATGATAACCGGATTTATAAAATATGATAAAGCAGCATAAATTATAGTGAAAATTTGAGAACCCAAATATCCAATGTGAAAGTAATAGTTAATAAGAAAAAAATAAAAGGAACATAGAATAGTATTTGATGTGTGTTAACAGAAACATACAGAGCACAAAGCAGTATGAATTCAATGATTATAATTATGTATAATGTTTAACACATACTGACAAAGATCAGACGTGACTAGGGTAACAGACAGGTTTTTGTTCACTGAAGTTTGGCAAAATGCCCAAGTTTGAGAAAACACAAAAATCCATAGCAGTATATCCAGACACTTATATCCAGAAAAGGATTCTTAAAACATTAAACTTTACTATTAAAAATGCCTTGGCCACAAGCCAGGAAGTACAGCACAATCCCTTCTGTCTTTAAAAAAAAAAAACAAAACAGCTTAAATATAGTCTATATCTGTAAAACCATAAGAAAAAAATCTAAAATTTTCGGTTAATGAACCTCTGAAGGATGAATTTTGAACGGCAGTGAAAGATACTTTTATTTATTATTTTATTTGATTTTTTAAATGATGGAAGTATGGTAATTTTTTATTTTGAGACAGGGGTTCTCTCTTTTTCCAAATTAAAAAAAGCGAAAAAAGTAAATCAAACCAGAAATTCTGTATTCTATGGCACATAGCACGTACAAAAATACATATAAAAATGTATAGGAAAAAAAATGTATAGGACAAACGAAGTATTTATACATTTAAAATATATCTAGTTTTCTAAAATTAAGTGGAAGATCACTTTCCAATCATTATCTAAATAAGGGATTACACATTGCCTTTATTTTTTAATTTGGAAGAGCTTTAAATTATAATTTATTCTCTACTAATAAATTAGAAAATATCAATAAAATGGATGAGTTTGGGATACGTATTATAGATTACAAAACAGATAAAGTATACAATCTTATTGAATCAATCAATAATCATGAAATAAAGTTCAAGTTCTTAAACAACTGCTTCAAAAAAGGGTTCAGTTAGCTTAAATAATTTTAATGAGAAAATTTCAAAATTTTAAGGTACAGATAATTCCTTTGATTTTTTTTTTTTTAAGCTAAGCCATCCTGCCACCTGTTGGCAGCTCAGCGGCAGCTCAGCTCGGGCCGGGACTCAAACCGCTGCTAGTCAGAGCTCACATTCTTGAGCGAGCTCTTAACCAACTGAGACACTGAGCCGGCCTCCAGATAATTCCATTCTTAGGAACATAGAAAACAATGAAAATTTTATAATACTAACATGAAACTGAAACAAAAACAAAAAAGAATACAAAAGACAGTACAAAAGAGGAAGCCATACAGCTATGTAAATATAAGTGTACAAATTCTACTAGCCGGTAACATTCAAGAATATATTAAAAGACAATTCAATATATTAAAAGACAATTGCCTACCATCAAGTAGGGTTTATTCCAGAAATGTAATGATTAAAAAAAACTTGTTTTAAAATAATTAGGCACACACCAAAAAAACTGAAAGTATAGTACAGAGTGGTCCTTTTTGCTCACCACCTAGCTTCCCTTCCAAAGCTTACATTTTATTTCAAAACTGGAAAATTGACACTGGCACAATATATAATTAACTACACTACAGGTCTTATTCGGGTTTCAATAGTTTTTGCATGTGCTAATGTTTTGGTAGTGTTTACGTATAGTTCTATGACATTTTGCCACATATACAGAGGGTGCAAAAAAAATGTATACACATTTTAAGAAAGGAAAAAAATTTATTAAAATTATGCTGATGGTAACCACTCTGAGCACCTCTTGTAATTGCAGAAGTCAAACGTGACTTGTATTAATCTTTTGTTATTGGTATATATTGAGTATTACAATTTTAACACAGTTTTTTCCTTTCTTAAAATTTGTATACATTTTTTTGGTACCCTCTATAGATCTGCACAACTACCACCAAAAAATAAGATAGAAGACTGTTCTGTTACCATAATGACACTCCCTTGTGCTACTCCTTTATAACCCTTGCCATTCATTTTTTATAGTAATTATGTACCACACACTTCAAATGTTCTCTCTCTTGAAAAGCATAAAATACGAATTTCGGATACACGTAACTTACCTATTTGTCTCTTGCTATCATTTCTGAGTTGCTCATTTTCTGGTCTTGAAACTTTGTGTACTTCAGCTATAGAAGACAAAGTGACAAATTAACTCGGGACACATAATCAAAAACTTACGTAAAGTTAGAAATGAGAAAAAAAAAATCCCAAAACAAACCCCCCAAAATCTATCCCCCCACCACCATCACTACTTTGAGCCAAATTGGAAAGACTGAACATTCTACCAAGTTCAATTTAAACCTTCTAGGATCATTCACAAAAAGTACCTTTTTAATGAAAATAAGGTGAATGGAAAATGTCGATGAGTCAATTAAGGAATAGTAAATAGCTAAAGTTCTACCTCGCCTGTGCTCTTGATTCTCTATTGCTTTTTGGCTGGTAGATGGTAAAGGCCTGGTTGATACAGGGCTCCTTCTCCCAACAGGTGCTGGAGCAGGTAAGTGGGCCGAGGCGGTCTGCACTGCTTGTTCCATGGTTGGGCTTTTTCTCAAAGGGTCTAACTGAGGGCTTGAACGACCTAAAACGTAACCAAAAGATAAGAAACTACCCTATCCTTTGGGAATTTCAAAATAACCTAGACCCTAAAAAAGAATGTCTAGTTTTATTTCTACCAATTTAAAATCCTTAGCACAAATTTGAATTCATCTACTTATTAGACCAGAATTTAAAACTGATTCTCTTTAGTGGGCTGGTCACTAGTTTAGTAAAAGAAAATATAAAAACAAAACAAAAAGCCCCAAACAAAAAATTGTGGAATTTTATCTTTATTTCTACCCAGTGAAACAAGGTTTAAAGTAAGTTTTTCAAAAATTACTGCCTGGTACAAGATTCTGCAGGAGTATCATCAAAGATCGTGCTGTAGGTCAGATGCAGGCTTTCCCCAATAACAACAACCATAAGATTCTATTGATACTGGAGCCATTATTTCCAGAGGCTTTCACATTTTGAGTACTTTCTGAAGCTATGTCTAAAATGATACCTTTATACCTGCAGATATTACCTCCATTAAATTTCTATTATGAAGTAAAAAACTAGCAAGTTAGGTGAAGCTCTCTAATATCTTATGGGCTTGGGTAATTAAACATCAATACTAAAAGGCCAGCAACAAATAAACCCTTCAGGTAATTATACAGTAGTGATACTTATTCCTTGCCATTTGAAAGATGTCTTGCCAAGTTTTTGCTCACTACAGGTTTGTAACTTACAAATTCCATTTTTCCTTTTATGAGGTCAGTGCCTGCTCATAGTATGAACAGATGAATGTAACACTGTGTGCTCCCATCATGCTTTTTATCCCTATAATGTTTGCAGTAAATATCTGTTCAAGGTGCTCTCATGTCCCATGACATCACACCAAAACGTTTCGCTTAAAAAAATTTATGCTTATTTTTTGTAAAAGAAAAAAGAACCCCAAATATGCTACAAATGTCACTATCCACTTGTGCAATCTGCACAGCCTCCAAATAACTGGTGAACTGATAAGTGCTGACAAAGCATTGATTGTTGTGCACCAGATGCTTCAGGGACTGTTTATTAGTGCGACTCCCCAAGTTTATGGCTACCTACAGTATGCACTTGCAAATGGGTATCACTATTTCCAGCCATTAATGCCGAAGTTTATATTGATTATAATGGGAAATCATGGTGGTTTATATGTTTGGCCTGTGAGAAGACCTTTTGCCATCACTCATCACCTTATAAAGGGACTTAATTTATACAACAAATGCTAAGTTTTTCGAAAAGCCTATTGCTTTGTTAATTTTACAATACTACGTGTACATTAAATGATCTTGTAAGTTTATAAAACTTACTTCATCAGGCTTTCCTTTGAGAAAAGATCCTATGGCTCCCAAGTATTATAGAACCACAAGTGATGGGGCAATCATAGTAAGTGAGAACTCACATATTGATTTGTTGTGTATTTTAAAAACCTTTGTAATTAAAGTCTACTGGGCATGAGTAATTATGTTATAAATAGGGAAATATAGGTGATATCGGAAATTATGAGGAATAAACACAAAGGCTATTTCAGCATAATAAAAACACACCTTGAGCCATCTTCACATTCTTATCACAGTTAAAAGAAAACTAGGAAGGGCCGGCTAAGTGGCTCAGTTGGTTAAGAGCTCGCTCAAGAGTGCGAGCTCTGAGCAACAGCGGTTCGATAAAAAAAAAAAAAAAAAAAGAAAACTCTAGGTGTTTTAATTTTGTGAAATTCAGACATTTTAGTTGGTGAAATTAAAATGCAGATTCCCAGGCCACCTCTGCCATTGCTTTACATAAACATACCTCTTTCTTCTAATATATACTTAAAATTTTAAAAATTTACTTAAAAGTTAGTTTAGTCCTAAGTACGAGGGAATGAAACCTAGTTATTTTCCCAATGATAAGGCAGTTGTCTATCCCACGATCATTTCCTGCTCAGCTAGCATTTCTCTAATTTAAAAATAATATCTTTATCATATACTACTTATTTAAACTTGGATGTTTCTGACTGTTGTTCCATTCATCTCTAAATTTATTCCTGTACTGCTTTATTTTATGCATACTTTATTATTGAGTAGTTAAGCCCTATCACATTACTTTTATTTTTTAAATGTCTAGCTATACTTCCATGTTTATTTTTAAGATAGTTTATATGTTTTTTAAGTTCTTATACCATTCCATTTGCATTTATTGAAAGCACAGTACATTTAATTAATATGAGAAGTAAACCCTTGACAATACTTTATCTTTGTATCCAGGAATGTTTCTCTGATTATATTATCTTTCATGTCCTATTACATTTTGTATTTTCACCATAGAGGTTGGTCAGATTTCTTATTATGTATTTTATATATAATTTCTATTTCTCATTATTGTGAGCATCTTCTTTTGTCCCCATTACATAATTAGTGGGACAGGTTTTAGGACAACTATTGATTTTTGTATGTTTACTTTACATTTTACCTCTATCTTCTTTAGGTCCCTTATTAGTTCTAGGTTTTTCAGTGAATTCTCCATTCCAAGCAGATTCACAGCATTGACAAATAATGCTAATTCTAATATCTATGCCTCTTATTTCTTTTTCACGTGTTCCTGATTAAACTAAAAATTCCAGAACAAGGCTGAATAGCAATGATAACACGCATCCTTGTTTATGATTTTAATAAGAATTCTTCTGGTGCTTCCATATTAAGGTTAATGTTGGCTATTGATTAAGACAGCTAACATCTACTGATCGCATTCTATGGCTAGGCACTATGCTAAGGGCACTGCATACACATTTAAAAAGACTTATCATCACAATAAGTCTGTTAGTTACCAGTCAAGTCCCATTTTATAGTTTAGAAAACTAAAGCTTAAAAAAGATTAAGTATTTTCCCTAAGAAAGAATTCTTTTAAAAAATAAAATTAAAAAACCCACGCACATATACACAAATATACACTTAAATTAACCTAGAAAAAAGTCTAGAAGTATACACGACAAAATATAAATATTTGTTATTTCTGGGTAGCGAGATTGTGGGTATTTTAATTTTCTTACTTATGCTTACTGTATTTCTAATTCATCTACAACGAATCATTAGAATGTTTAAAATTTAAGTTATTTTAAATCAATGTAAATAATTGTAACTATAACTATTTCAAAATATCTCAAGTGAGATAGGATTATGTTTAACATTAGCTGATTTTACCTTCAATAGCTTTTAAAAACACTGTCCTGAGATTATAGCAACCTTCTGAAATGAGTTCGCATTGTTTTATTTAAATGTAAACATCTATGTAAAGCAATGAGCCAATAACATCCACTTTGGCAGCAGATAAAAACAGATATGGGATCTTGGGACCACTGAGGTTATAAGACTGGTGGAAAAATATAATTAAAAAAAAAAAAAGAAACAGGACAGTTTAAGAAGCTTATTAAAATGCAGATCCCTAAGCTCCAGGGATTCTGATGTAGCAGTTCTCAGGATCTACATTTTTAAGCACTCTAGAGGATTTGGTTGTGGGTGGTCTAGACTGAGAACCACTGCTCGAGCTCCTGTGAGGATGCTAGGAAAGATGCAACAGCATAAGGGCAGTTTGTTTCTTCAGCTGCTATTTAAAATTCATCAAGGAGAGTTCATCTTCAGTAATGAGTCCGGGATTAAAGTATTATATACTTTATTATTAAAGTATTTATGTACTTGCCTTGCAAAATACAAATGCTTCAGTTTTAGGATCTAAGAATTGTAAGTAGTCTAAATAGCAGAAGTCATTCAATAATATACTTATTGCAGTGGCAATTAGGAGAAAAATTTTTAAAGAACCAAATAGAAATTGTGCACGTGATTTACAAACTGCAAAAGCTCTTACATTCAGAGAAAGACAAAAACCACTACAGAAGTTTAGAATGGAAATATTTGAAGGACAAAACAGCTTACCTTGAGATAACTGTGTTTTTAGAGGTCTTGTCTCCTGTGTAAAGGCAGAACCAACAGCACTACTTTGGGATAGGGTACCGCTGTTGGATGTTTCTGTTCCAAAGGATGTCAAGGAGCTTCCAGCTTTAAGAGATTTTTTTTTAATGACAAAAAAATCTTTTTAAACATTTTAAACCTTTCAATTATATAAAGTAACATACCATTTAAATTATGATAATTTTCACCACCCCCTAACACTTGTGCCAACTAATAATCCTGGAAATTAATGAAAGTACATCAAAAATTAGTTGAGAAATCTTTGACAATACTGTATAGGAAAAAAATAAGCCAATATACATACGCCAGCATCAGAGCTGCAAAAATTTTTGTAACATATGCAGTGCTGTCCTAGGCAGTTATGCAGATGGGATAGCAAGGACCCCCATCAGATACAGAAATAGCAGAAATGGTACATTCTACACCAACATTAAGGTTCAATTATTCTAATGCCAAGTGTCTGCACAAACAGCCAAATCAACAGGTCTATGAAGTGCTTTCCTAGCATTTCTAAGGCAACAGAGAATGGACTCCAGTCCATTTTAATGCTTCCACTCAGGATGGTACTGTGGGGCTGCATTCTGCTTAAAGCAACCACAAAAGTTTTGGTAATATATGAGTAAACACATCCCTAGAAAGGGCCCAATTCTTTGCTATACTAGGTTATGTCCATCTTCAAGTTTCTACAGTACTATGGATCATTCACTTTTCACATGCTTACTTTTCTCCTCTTGCTGTTTAATCTATGTAGTTTTTCTCTAGCAGGAACTATTTCCATAGCCCTTCTCCTACCACCAAATCCAATATTAAGATGTTAGAATAATCTTTTATGAAATACAAATATAATCTCATTACTACAATGCTTAGGACCCTCTGATGGCTTTCCACTGCCCTCAAGATACAAGTTCAAATTACCTACACCTTGCTTTATACAGTGCTCCCCTTATCTGCCTACCTCTTCCCTCATCACTTTCCTTATTTTCACCATCTACTCCACAGAACTTTACCCAACCACACTTAAAATATTTGAAGACTATGATCATGTCCATCACCATCTTTTCATTTCTAAACTAAGCAACTCCAGTTCCTTCAATCATTCTTCACCTTCACATGGTATTTACCCCCCACTTGGACTCCTAATTTAATGAATTCTATTAATAGTTGTTTATATCCATCTTAAAATGGGGCGTCAAAGCCTAGCAAAGTATCTCAGATGAGAACTAATGGGACTCTCTTGGAGGTGCAATCCAGTCAGGCTGTAGCCTCAGCTGGCTCTGGAGAGGTCTAACATAACTCCCATAACACCCCCAGAAATGTTGGGACTAGCGCTCTTAATAATTCTGTGGGGAGCTGAATCCATCCCACTATCCCTAGTATTTCTGGGCAATGACCAAGACATAACCCACCCTGATGATATGCATTTATATCTCCGTGCTATCCTGTTTCCTCACCTGACTCAACCTCTCCCCGCTTACCCCTGGGTTAGCAAACTCTTCTATATCCTTCATCTAGTCTCTTCCTGGTCATACCACACCCACCTCCTGATCCCAATTCTATTAACTTATCTTGATTTATTTTTTACATATGTTAAGAAGCAGGGGTCAAGGTTATTTTTTTCCAAAAAGATATCCAGCTACTGCAATATCATTTGTTAAAAAGATTTCTCAGATTAGGAAGTACAAATGGGTATTCACAAAATAGTCACGGGGATATGAAATATAGTATGGGAAATATAGTTAATAATGTTGTAAAGACTATGTAGGGTGTCAGATGGGTACAGGACTTATGAGGAGATCACTTCATAGATTATATAGATGCCTACCCACTGTGCTGTCAACCTGAAACTAATATAAAATAATACTGAATGTCAACTATAATATATAGTGTGCCAAAAAAATTTATACACATTTAAAGAAAGGAAAAAGCTATTAAAATTGTAATAATACAGATAACAAAAGATGAATACAAGTCACATTTGACTTCTGCAACTATAAGAGGTGCTCAAAGTGGTTACCATCAGCGTCCAGACACTTCCGATTATGGCTAATTAGTGCTTGAGCATAGTATACATTTTTTGGCATCCCTCCCTCTGTGTGTGTGTGTGTGTGTGTGTGTGTGTGCGCGCGCGCGCTTGCTTAGTTATGGGATGTTAAGTACAGCATAAGGAATATAGTCAGTGGTATTGTAATAGCTACAAACATGTACAATGTCAATGGGTAGTGGACTTGCTGGGGTTCTCGTTTTGTGAAGGGTGTAAATGTCTAATCAGTAGGTTGTACACCTAAAACTAAAAGATTTCCCCCTCTTCATTGTGCTGCACTGGCATTTTTGTTCTAAATTAGTATTTAAGTGGGTCTATTTCTATACTCTCTATTCTTTACTCCTGGTTTATTTGTCTGTCAATACTTCACTGTTCTGATCACTATAACTTTATAGCAAATCTTAAAACCAGGTAAAAACGTCAAACTTTCTTCTTCGAGATTGTTTTGGTTATTCTGGGTTTTGTATTTCCATATAAATATTAGAATCAGCATGTCAATTTCTATTTTTTTAAGATGTCTGATGGAATTTTGATGGAGGTTATGTTTAAGCTGTAAATCAATTTTGGGGGAAAAGTCACCTTCCAACCCATAAGAATGGTTTAACTCTCCATTGACTTGGCTCTCTAATTTCTCTCAGCAGTGTTTTGTAGTTTTCGTTGTACAGCAGTTTTCTTTACTTTAGCACTACTGACATTTTGGGCGAAATAACTATTTGTTGCGAGGGGTAGTCCTATGCATTGTAGGATGTTAAGTAGCATCACTCGCTTCTACCCAGTAGATACTATAATAGTAGTAGCCCCCAGTTGTGACAACCAAATGTCTCCATGCATTATTAAATGCCCCCTGGGGTAGGGGGTTAAAATTAATCCCCCTCCATTGAGAACCACTATGGTAGAGATTTTAAAATATCTTTTTCAGGACTGGCCGAGTGGCGCATTGGTTAAGAGCTGGCTTGGGACGCCAAGGGCCCCGGTTCAGATCCCACATATGAGGGCCAGTGACACTGCCCTCTACAGCTAAGATGCTGAACAACAGCTCAACTTGGAGCTGGGCTTCCGTGAGACCCCGTAGGCTGCAACCCCTGCTGCAGTGGGTTGCCATGGGCTACCGTGTGTAGCCAGCAGCTGGCATGAGCGGCCAGCAGCCGGCGACTGATCTGCCTTACCCGGGAAGAGCGCAATGATGGTGTCAACTTGGGCCAGTGAAGCAACATCCTCCACAACTAGGCTGAAGAAAACGACAGCAACTTGTCTGTTCCCCTTCCCTCAATTCCCCAGCGCTGTTCCAATTCCCCAATAAAAATCTTAAAAAAAAAAATATATATTTTTCATTCCTGGTGTCTGATGTTATTCATGCTATTGTAAGTTGTGTTGCATTTACATTTCATTTTCCAATAGTCTATTCTAGATCAGGTGTCAGCAACTTTATCTGTAATTGGCTAGATGGTAAATATATTATTTTAGGCTTTTCAGGCCATACGATATCTGTTTTAACTACTCAACTCTGCCCTTGAAGTGTAAAAGCAACCACAGACAACGTGTAAATTACATGAGTGTGGCTGTGTTCCAAAAAACTATTTACAAAAATAGGAGGCTGGATTTGGTCTACAGGCCATAGTTTGCCAACCTGTGTGTTATAGAATACAAAAATACAGTTGATTTTTGTATATTTTACCACATATCTCCTTACCATGTTACATTCACTTATTCATCCTAGTGGTCTGAACATTCCTTTGCATTTTCTATGCACACAGTCATGTCACCTCCAAATAAAGACAATTTTAGTTCTTCTTTTCTGTTCTTCAAATATTTTGTCTATTTTTGCCTTACTGGATTGACTTGGACCTCTACAACAACCCTAAATGAAATGCTGAGACAATTTTGCGTTGGATTTATTTCTTACCTCAAAGGAAACACATTCATTACTTCATCATTATTTATGTAAGCTTTTCACTTCACTGATCGAATTTAGGATATTTCCTCCCATTCCTTAGTTGTTGATAAATGGGCGTTGAATTTTATCAAATGCCTGTTCTGTATTGTATCTTTTGGGATTGAAGTTTTTCTCCTTTTATTGTTAATGCGGTAAATTACTAATGATTTTCAAATGTTAAAACAGCTTTTCATTCCTGAGAGAAACCTCATTGTTATTATGTACTATCCTTTTTATGAACTGCTGGCTTCCACTGCTAATACTGTATAAGGATTTTTACATATGTTCATGGGAGAGAGTGAGCTGTAATTTTCTTGTAATGACTGCATTAGATTTTGGTATTTCAACTTGCCTTAGCTATCTGGTTAGGAAGTGTTCGGCTTCCTCTATTCTCTCAAAGAGTTTTTATAAGACTGGTAAAATTATTTCTTCTATAAATGGTAGAATTTAGAATATAGAATCTATAAATGGTAGAATCAAACAGTCTACAGTTTTAACTTCTTTAACAGATACAGGGATTTGAGATTTTATTTCCTCTTGTGTTGGATTCGGGAAGTTGTATTTTCCAAAGAATTGGTCTATTTCACCCAAGATGTCAAATTTACTGACATAAAGTTGTTCAATATTTTCATAGTATTCGTTTAGGATCTGTAGTGATAATATACCCTTTCATTTTTGGTATTGGTAATTTGGGTCTTCTTTTTCCCCTGATCAGTCTTGCTAAGGGCTTATTAACATCATAAAATTTGTCAAAGGAACAATTCCTGGCTTTGTTGATGTTATATAGGTGTATTTTGGCTTGTTTCTATTTTATTGATTTCTGCTTTTAAAATTTTTCTTCCTTCTACTACTTTTGAGTTCATTTTCCTTCCTTTTTTTCTGGCTTAAGATGTCAGCTTAGAGCATTGATTTTAAAACATTGTTTTCTAATACATGTACTTAAAGATATGAAAATTTCCCTAAGCAATTCTTAAGCTCCACTCAAATTTTGACATGTTGCATTCTATAATTAAATTAAAAAATACATTCTAATTTCCATTATGATTTTTTGATTCATTAATAATTTACAAGTTTGCTCAACTTTCAATTATTTAGATATTTTCAAGTTATCTTTATTATTAATTCCAAATTTAGTTTCTTTGTGGTTTGAGAAGATACCATGTATACTTTCAATCCTTCTGAATTTAATGTAACTTGTTTTATGATTTGATCTATTCCCTTGAGCAGTCCATGTTTACATGAAAAGAATCTATATTCTGCAATAGTTGGGTATACTATTTTATAAAAGTTACATACACATTTAGGATTGTTATAGCTTCCTAATGAACTGCCCTCTGTGCCATCTTAAGAACCCCTCTTTATCTCTGGTAGTACTCATCTTTAAGCTGCTTTGTCTGATGTTCATTTATCTAACATAGTTTTCTTGTTATCAGTGTTTATATGGTCTGGCAGGTCTTTTTCTATTTTTTTACTTTCTTTCAGTGTATCTCCTATAAACATCATATAGTTGGATCCTGTTGTTTTTTTTTTTTAAAACAATTCAGTTTGATGATCTCTGCCTTTTAACTAAAATGTTTAATTCCTTTATACTTTACTAAAGCACATCTTTAACAGTCCTTAGTCTGTCATCCCTAATGCATGAAATATCCTCCTGGCTTTATGCAAACTGTAAAGTTCATAAGCATGCCCTATAAGTATTCATCAAACTCAGTGATTAAAAATTAATCTATATAAAACACTGGAGGCCTAAGAGAATCATTGTGCAATATAGTTTGACTATTTAACCAGCTAAAAGGTACCCAACCCATTTGTCTGTCTGTTCAGTCAATATTCCTCCATCTTGCCCATAAGAGTACTATGAGATGTAGACAGCATGCCATGAGTATTTTGCTGCTTAATTTATTGAGATGATTTTTTCCTAAGGGTCCATAAATTAAAGTCAATAATGATCTCATCTTTATACATAAGAATTATATTAGCATCAGCTTAAAAAACAGTGTTTTAATTCTATCTGGTACATCATTCCTTTCAATGTATGAAGAGTATCTGTTTCCCACAATCCTTCCAAAAAAGAATATACTCAAACTTTCGGGTTTTGCCAAATTGATAGCAAGAAATGGTATCTTGGTGTAGATTTAATTTGTATCTCATCGTAAGCAAGATTTAAGCATCTTTCCATGTTTAAGGGCCATTTGTATTTTTTTTTCCTGAAAAAGGCAAACTTAGTGCCTAATGCTTGCCTATGTTTCTGCTGGGCTGTAGATCTTTATTTTTAAAAGCTCTATAGATATTAAATCCTTCATGATATAAATTGCAAATGTGAAAAGACTGTAACAATATGTGAAAAGTAAAGTGAAAAATTTCCCCCCCAATAAAACAGCAATAGTATAATCCTAATTTATTTAAACTTCCTTTTTAAATTAGAATACTAAGGACCAAAAATAAAAACAAGGGGGATAGCTTAAAATCGGGCTTAATTTGTGGCAACACAAATTATATTTGAGTTAATCAATGCTGCAGTTTTCCTCTTCCTCATTTAACAACTTTTAAATATTACATATAGGTTCTCTAATTAGCCATTCCACAAATTATCTTACAATCAAACAATCAAAAAGGATCTGCTACTGCAAAAATTACCTTACCAACATGGAAAACACAGGTAAAACCCTTTCTACTTTTGTGACAGCCAAAGAACGCTAAACCAGCAACCCCCAATAATATTAATATTAGATAGAAACATTTACAAAGAATATATATTTTACTACCACAACTACTTTGATTAGAGGAGTACGCTCTGAAAAATGGGAGAAGCAGTATTTAATGTAAGGCACTAGGTGCTAGACTCTGTTCAAAAGTTTTATACATAATAAGTCATGCAAACTCCACAGCGATGTAGGAGGTTAAGTACAATAATAATCCCCTGTCAGCTAACTATTCGATTTAGTGAAAGAAGTCTCAAAAGGACAATATAATTTGCAATCGTTCCTTATTTGAATCCTCAGGATAAGATTCTAACATAGGGTTTGTATCTGGATTTAACATGTATAATTAACATTAGTCTTACTACTTGAATAGTTTGGGAGGTACATGGACCAAAGTGACACTATTTCACCTATCTAAGAATAGGTCTAAAAGGAATTAAATATTTAGTTTTTAATTTTGAAAAATGTCATATCTATGTCAAATTGAAAGAGTACACGTGAATACTGATATCATCCTTATCTAGACTCATCAACTGCTAATATCTTGCCAGGTCTATTCAGTTTCTTCATTTCCTTATATCCTGATACACAATTCTCTTTTGCCTAGATAGGGAACAATCAATTTGACCCTTCACCCTTAAATACTCCAAAACCATCTCCCCCAAACAAAGACATTCTCCTGTGTGGTTAACCACAACACCATTAATATATCTACAAAAATCAACAATAACACCACCATCCAACATTTAGTCTGTACTCAAAGTTCCTCGGTAGTCTCTAAAATGTTCTTTATATCAACTTAAAAAAAAAACACAAACCCAAATCCAACCATATATTCTATTTGGGTGCTATGTCTCTTCAGTCTCCTCAAGTCTAAAGCAGTCCTGTTGCCTGCTGAGTCCTTTGAAGAGTTGGGCCTTCTGGACATGTATGATTCGTTTCTTCATGATTAGAATATGCATTTTCAGTAAGAACACTAGAGAGATGGAATCGTGTACCCCTCCTCCCTGTATCACCACATCAGGAGACACAGCTATTCAACTATGGCAATGCCAAACTCCATGAACTGATTAAAAGGATGACCCTCTTAATCAGATCACTCCATTATAAAGGTACATTTCCCCCCTTTATAATTTTTAATAACTGTGGAACGATATTTTAAGGCCATTTTAATATCCTGTCCAACACCATTCACCCAATGATTTTAGATCCACTGATAATTCTGCTGCTAATTATTATACCAGAGATTATAAAATGGTGATTTTCAACATCTATCATTCCTTCGATTTATTAGCTGGCATTTTTCTGTTAAAAAAAAGAGCATTGTTTCCCTTTCTTCTTCTTTTTACAAGGTTCCTTTTAGTGGAAAAATGGTATTTACAAACCAAGAACTGGGTCTACATGTGTTCTTTGCTACTGGATATCACTGCTTCTAGGCCCTTTCTATGAACAGTAAGGAAATACCCAGTTTTTTAAAAAATGAGTTCATTCATACTGCCAATTCACATTCAACACCACAGGGTTCTTCCTTACCTTTTCCCATTCCATATTTGTGTCTCCCTTCTCCACAGTAAGAACACCATTTCCAAACAGTATCAATATATTACTAATTTGTCCTATCTAATTACACACAAAAACCAGTTTCAAAATTAATACCAATACCACTACCAATTACAAACCCTGTCATTTTTTTAATAGTTCTATTTGTTCTTACAATATATCCTACTAAGAGTGTAAAATTTAATTGAATTAATTATTTATTCTATGTGGCTATGTTATCAATTTGATATATACTTAGCACCAGTTGTTTTCAGCTTATATTCATTCAATTTTTGGGATTCATCTTTTCCCCATCCCTTTTTATTTTGTTAAGTCAAACGTTTACATACCTGAAAAGTTACAACTATATTAAAAAGTATATTCATAGAAAGGAATTAATTTTAACAAAATTTGTTAGCATACTAATGAGTTTCAAGATACACCTAAAAGTGGATTTGTGATTCAGTGAAACAAAGTAAACTGATAAATAGCTATTTCAATGGAACTAAAAAAGATTAAAGGCTAGAGTTTGAGATTTAAAAAGTTATTCCTTACTGTGGGAATTTCAATAAAGGTGTATTTAAGACTAAAATGCACAGCTATAAAAACAAAACAACACTGAGCTGATCTGATTAAACCTAGCTTTTGCGCTCAATGGATAGCTTGTGTCTTTCAGCCAAAAGTAGGACTGTTATAAGCCCAGCCCTTCTACACATAAGCCTTATAGTGTTATATTTCTAAAACATTGTTATAATAAACAAAGCACCCAGCCCCCAAACATGCTAAACATCTGAGAATCTCTTACAGGTGGTATTAAATGGGATAACCATCAATAATCAACATAGGGGCTGGCAGAGTGGCTCAGTTGGTTAAGAGCGCGAGCTCTGAGCAACAGGGTCGCTGGTTTGATTCCCACATGGGTCAGTGGGCTGCACCCGAGCTGAGCTGCCAACAGGTGGCAGGATGGCTCAGCTGGTGAGAGCACATGATCCTAACAACAAGGTTGCCTGTTCGAGATGGTGAGTTATGCCCACCTGCAACTCAAGACTGAACGTGGCACCTTGAGCTGAGCTGCCACCCGGATGGCTCAGGGGATAGAGCATGCGCTTGTTACAAGGCTGCCGGTTTGACTCCCGCATGGGATGGTGGCTATGACCACCCGCAACTAATTGAACACAGCACCTTGAGCTGAGAGGCGCTACTGGACTTGGAGCTGAGTTTGCTGCGCCCTCCACAACTAAAATTGAAGGACAACAAATTGGCTGTTCCCCTTCCTCAATTCCCCAATAAAATCTTAAGAAAAAAATTGGCCAAAAAACAAAAAAAAAACACACAACATAATAGAAATACTCCTTAATGGCATTATTTTTTCCTAATAACAATGGCATTATCTCCAATCCCCTTTTTGAAAACCCATCCTGTTGGAAAAAATACTTATTTTAAATGGATATATCTTATGTAAATTTAAAATAACATTCAATAAAATTTGGTAATGGGGCATATCTACTTTTTTTTTTAAAGCGATTATTCTGAGATGACCTTTTTAGAATCACTAGTCAACGATAATACTAAATAAAGCCTTTAAAATAATAGGTTATAAAAGAAACACCAAACTATGTCTGAAAATTTGTAGTAAGAAAAAGAAAAAAACAGGTTAAAAAGCAAAACGTACCAACACCAACAGTACCAAACTGCTGCCCGACTAATGAACTTGGACTGAACTGACTGTATGTCGACATCCTGCCAAAAGGTCCATAGGAACCCACTGACTGGAATGAAGAAGTAGATGAGCCTAGTGAAGACTGAAGAAAGACTGGGTTACTTTTCCAGGCTCTAAACAACATGCACATAATGGAAAGC
Organism: Hipposideros armiger; assembly: GCF_001890085.2. Classification (NCBI taxonomy): domain Eukaryota; kingdom Metazoa; phylum Chordata; class Mammalia; order Chiroptera; family Hipposideridae; genus Hipposideros; species Hipposideros armiger. The sequence continues at coordinate 305,962 of NW_017731574.1, forward strand.
AATTTGGATATTCACATTTTTAAGAAAATTATTAGATTATAACTACTAGACGCAAAAGCAATTATAATAACTTACAACATGCATTTAATATTACAACAGTTGAATAACCTTCTGATTGCTTTATATAAACAGCTGACCCTTGTACATGGGTTTGAACTGTGAGGGTCCACTTATATGTGGATTTTTTTCATTTTGCATTTGTGGATTCAACCAACCACGGATCAAACTTTCCATCTGTGGTTAGGAATTCACAGATACAGACAGCCGACTGCATGCATTCATTGTTCCACACCATTTTATATAAGAGGCTTGAACATCCACGGATTCTGGTATGTGCAGGAGATCCTGGAACCAATCTCCCCGCAGAACCTGAGGGATGACTGTAGGTAAGTTTTTGGGGAGACAAAAATTATACACGGGGGGTGAGGAGGGGTTTGGTACACTTAAGCTCCATGTTGTTCAAGGATCTACTGTATGTATGTAGCAATTATACTCAATGTGATTTATAAATACTTTTTTTCTATAACAAACTCCTTTGTGTAAACAGTTTTATAGCTGATTTAGGGAAGAACGAAAGAAAAGTTTCTTGAATAAGTGAAGGAACTTTTGCTTAAAGAAAAAATATGAGAAAAATCACATTTGGTCATACTAAGTTTTAGTCTGGCACCAACATAAATAAGACTTCTCACTTCTGATTTTACTTTTATGGTTTTCAATCATTTAAGATGTACTATTAACTTTACAGGAAAGAGATACAGAAACAAACTATCCCACACAAGCCATTTACATTTTAAACTATAGTAATCATTAGGTTAAAGAAAAAATTTAAAAACCTTAACTTACTAAACCTAAAATATATTTTAATATGTACATATGCAAACTTTATTCATTAACTTATCTTAATATAAATTATTTCATAATATAAAGATGAAGTGTACTAACAGCTACTGGGGATATAAGCTTACTGATGGCAGGACCGTGTCTGTGCTAGTGTCAGGCACATGGCACGTACTCAATAAATACTCCTAAATGAATGAATAAAAAAAAAATTAAAAATAAAAATTCATAGTAGTTGGAAGAAGTTATTCAATACCATTTTTTTTTTTTAAAGATTTTTATTGGGGAATTGGGGGGATGGGAACAGTGCTGGGGAATTGGGGAAAGGGGAACAGACAAGTTGCTGTCGTTTTTTTTGTTCTTCAATCTAGTTGTGGAGGATGTTGCTTCACTGGCCCAAGTTGGCACCATCATTGCGCTCTTCTCTGGCGAGGCAGATCAGTCGCCGGCTTCTGGACGGCCGCTCACTGCGGCTGCTGGCCGCTCACGCTGGCTGCTGGCCACACACGGTAGCCCATGGCAATCCACTGCCACAGGGACTGCAGCCCACGCCGTCGCCGGCGACTCAGGGCAGCCCAGCTCCAGGTTGAGCTGTTGTTCAGCATCTTAGCTGTGGAGGGCAGTGTCACTGGCCCTCATATGTGGGATCCGAACCGGGGCCCTCTGGCATCCCAAGCGAGTTCTTAACCATCGCGCCACTCGGCCGGCCCTATTCAATACCATTTTGATTTGTGCTCTCTTGGTTTTTTCATTCCATACAGCTGATTACTTAAATAAGTGGTTCCCTGGAGATTTAACAAAAGGTGTGTGTGTGTGTGGGGGAGAAGAGAGAATGAATGACAGAAAATAACACTCTTTAGTGTAGGCAGCTATCTCTATTAGAATGTTTCTTCTCCCTCCATTTAAGAAGTTCAGGTTTTCTCAGGCTTCCTTCAGACTTACTTCCTCAAAAGAAAGACTTAGAAAGGAGAGGATGGGTGAGAGTAGAGAATTACTCTCTAGCTTATTAGAAGAGTTCATGAAGTATTTTCATTTAACAGCTGGAAGTAAGACAACTCCTATGCAAGATTTTGTGTGTGTGTGTGTATATATGTATTTATATATATATGTGTGTGTATGTGTGTGTGTGTTTAACTGAGCCATCCTGCCACCTGTTGGCAGCTCAGCTTGGGCCTGGCATCGAACCATTGTTGCTCAGAGCTTGCACTCTTGAGCGAGCTCTTAACCAACTGAGACACTCGGCTGGCCCAAAGACAATATATATTTTAAGAATTTGTTTTGTGGCAAACTAAGATTTTATCACTCACAGCACAACAAAAGTTAATTTAAGAGTATTACACTGATAAATCAATAGTCCCATTTTAGTGCAGATGACTAAACAAAGACTTCTAACAAGAAATAAGGCCGAGAAAAAAATGGATTCAGGGCCGGCAGGATGGCGCGTTGGTTGAGGGTTGGCTTGGGGGTGCCAGCACTGAGCAGCAGGGCCCCAGTTCGTCCCACATGAGGGCCGGTGGCACTGTGCCCTCTGCAGCTAAGATGGTGAACAACAGCTCAACCTGGAGCTGGCTGCCTGCAGCGGGGCTGCCGTGAGTCGCCGGCTACTGCGTGGGCTACAGTGACTGCCTCACCCGGGAAGAGCGCAATGATAATACCAGCATGGGCTGGTGGGGCGATGTCCTCCGCAGCTGGACTGAGGGGCGAAAGGGCAGCGACTTGTCTGTTCCCCTCCCCCAATTCCCCAATAAAATCTTAAAAAAAAAAAAGGATTCAGGAGGAAAAACAAGGGGGCCACAAGCTTTTAGTCAGTTATGCTCTCAAATAAAAATACTCTTATGTGAATCTTGCTATTATGGCTGACATTCAGTTTCTATATGCTTCCAATTAACATGTAAACAGGTATTTTAATGGACATCTTTAATTCACAATTCAAAAATTTTTTGGCATCATGTGTTTCTGTTTTTTAATAAAATACAGATTTTTAAAATTTCTCTTACTGAGAATACTTAGGGTCTTCTTGTTTAATACCTTATTTAGGGAATTGAACAACATATGTGTATGTGTTAAAATTCTTTTATGTTTGGCTATCTTATTATATAACATTGTACATATATTATAGAATATATAATGTGATCTAACTTCCTCCCCACCGAACCTAATAATCTTTCCTAAGAGTAGCCAACACCACCCTGGTTTGTAATATGAACCACAAGTGGCATGGATCTTGGATCCAGACAAGACTGCCTGGGTCTGCTCAAATTGTGGCTCTACCCCAATCTCACTTGTAAAAATGAGAATAATTATAGTAACAAGCTCAGAGGGTGTTGAGGGGATTGACTTATATGTGCAGTGGTTTGAATAGGACCTCAATAAATATTAGCTATTTTAACTGATTTTGAAATTAGAAAACATTTTATGACAAAAACAAATTCCTCAGCTATTTCTTACTTTATTTGGTCCCTTATGATCTAAAGAGAAAAACCTAGGTGAAAATATTATCCCGGTACTTTAGGCATTGAGGGAACTAGAAAATGGTAAGCTATATGAACATTCAATTGATAAAAATTAAAAAAAAAACCACACCAAAAAAACCCCAATTACAAAACCCAAAACCCAGGAGGGGCAAAAGCCAAGGTTAGCTATGCGCATCAAATTTACTTGCACTCCAAGACAAATTTACTATCAGTTACCTGAACGATAGCTGGGTCCTGAGGCAAAGAACATTGTGGTTTTGGAGGCTCACAAACAGTGAGGTCTTTAATATCACTTCCTCGGAATATAATGTATTCAAAGACTTCATCTCGAGGTGGTATTGGACGATCTGTCGGTCTGTCTTCTGTACCAAAGGACCGAACTGGTGAGAAAAAGATGAGATGAGATATGTATCTACTTATCATATTCAGACAATGCCTCTTGTTAAGTATACTGTTCCAAGCATTAAGCAGTTCTTAAAAGTCACTCATGAGAAAGTACTCATTAATCTGTAGCTAAATATTTTTAAAAAGAAAACACAGTGAATTTGCCTAGAACTAAATGTATTCAATTTAAAAGACTATTATTATGAGTTTGTGGTCTTCCTACATTTTTATTTATTTGGTGGTTGTGGTAAGAGGAAGAGTTAAAAATGTCCTTTATTTCATTGTTGATTTATTTTTCATGTCCTCATGCAGCAAACTAAAAATTGGAAAACTATGTGATATTTCTTGGTGGAGGGCAGTGAGTAAAGATTTACCCAGTCCACAAAATCCAAGTTTGGGAAACTAAACTTCAGGATTAAGGCAATTGAAGGGAACATCTGTCTTGGTGAATAGGTCCTCTAGAAACTGAGCCAAGCAGTTATAGCTATTCAGCCCCATGGGATAGCCTGAAGTGCCCAGATTACCTAAATTACCTATCTCATAATTAAATCTGATTATTTTAACACTTAAGATAGCATTACTCAAAGTTAAATTATGGACCACCTGTAAGCTAAAAAGATTTCTGGGATCCTATTCAAATACACTGAGTTAGACTTTCTAGGGAGAGAGTATACAAATCTGCATTTTAAACCAATTCTCCAAGAGTTTCTTATGAACATTAAAGTTTCATGTTCACTGTCTTAGGAGACTTCTGAAAATGTCTGCATCCATATAGAAGTCCCAAATAAGAAAATTTGAAAGATCATATATTGTCAATTTAAAGAGTGTCCTAGAGGAAGTAAACCCTTCAAGACAGTGCAAAAATTTTTAATGTATGCGTTTTTTCTGCAGAATTAATCCAGAGCTAGACTGAAGATGAATGTTATTTTAGTTTAAATGATGACTTTTTTTCATCCTAAAAATTCTTTCTAGTATTCTAAGACTTCCAGGAAAGATGGTGGCATAGGTGTAGGTTTGCAGAAGAACATCCCTTCCTAAAACTAAACGAAATAAAAAAGTTAAAATATCCCTAAGCCAGGAAAAGATCTCAAACTTGTACCATGAAATTTTATTAAAAAGTATCATTCAAATACTGAATGAGTTAGTCTAAACTGGAAGACGAATCCCAGATTTCATATACAGCATGCCCTGAGAAATTTTCATTGGCACCCACCAATTTGGTAAATGGGAGTAGAGACACAGATAAGGGAAGAGGCGTGGAAAAAGAGTTGAAACTCCCCTTCCCCTGGTAGCCAAAGAGTACTTTATCAGGGCAGGAATATGTGACAAGTTTCTACATTTGTCCTTTATCCAAAAGGAAGGCTAAAGAAGAGTTAGAAAAAGCAGGACTAAGAAAGTTACAAAAAAATCAATCTCACTCCTAACCTCAGAAGCAGTAGAAGCACCACACAATGGGTACCTTCCCAGTCCCCGAGAATAACAGATTAGCTTATCCTGAAGTGGAGGAGGGGAAAAGTCAAAGGCCCCTTTCTACAAAATCATACAGAAGCTTCCATTAGGCTTCTCTATATGCCTAATATTTGGATGGCCTAATAAAACCATCCAAACTATACCCACGTATTCAAAAGATAGATGAAAAAACTGTTTGGAATTAATATTTATCACAAGAAGTAGAAAAGTTAAGAAAGAATTGCTTTACATTCTCAAGAAAACCAAAACTCTTATAATCAAAATAACACTGAAAAGAGTTAAGGAAAGAGAAAAATAGACAAGACAAATATAATAGCAGAATAAATAAATCAACAACAAAATAGTCAAAGCAGTAAAACCAAGTCATTAATAGAGAACAAAAAAGCAAAGAAGATATAAAGTACAGCAATCAAATGGTTAGAGAGAAGATGCCTGCTATGCACATCTAAGTTAGTTAACTGTTGTCTATGAGAAAGTCAACAGAATAAATAAGAGAAACTATAATAAAAGATATAACAGAAATTTTCTGACATGGAGACCTAAATTTGACCAAAAAGTTTTTCACTGTACTTCCAGAACAAAATTTAGTGCACTGTAAGACACACAGAGACTTATCCTTTGCTATATTAAAATAACTCACAAACAATGGTATCAAAAGATAAGAGATGGACAATAAATTCATTTAAGCACATAAATGTATGTGACAATTTATAATACTACGTGGTCTTAGAACAAATTTAATAGTTCTGAAAAAATTCTACAAAGTTATAAAGTGTGACAAAATAAGTCAGGACAGTATCTACATCACATAGTATTCTAACAAATATTGGGAGATGAAGAGCAGAAAAAAACAAAAGGAAATACATAATACTCTCATCTTTTATAGTAGGAAGTCACTTGATAAAAATTATGTCAGTATAGTCAGAAATCACATTGGTTCATCCCCAAATTCTCCTAACCTGTTATGTAGTTATTGCACTTGTAGGTAACAACAGCCAAACACAGCAAGCCATGAAAGAACAGTATGATGTCCACTCACCCCAAATTTCCTCTTGGCTCAATTTGGCTACATACGCAGTCTTAGAAGTGCTTATTGCAGGGTTCTCCCTGATCTTGATACATTCTTTCCTTGTCTCCATCTGCAGCCCTAACTCTTCTTTATACCTTCTTCCATCAGGCTACATACAGGCTACCTTCAATTTCTTCTTTTAAGCTGACTAACAATTTAATTGTTGGGTATATTTCACCAGCATTTTTGTTAATGCTATCATTTCAATTATTTTTTTAAATTGTGGTAAAGAACACATAACAGGCCGGCCGAATGGCGCGCTGGTTAAGAGTTGGCTTGGGACGCCAGCTCTGAGCAGCAGGGCCTTGGTTCGGATCCCACATGAGGGCTAGTGACGCTGCTCCCTCTACAGCTAAGATGGTGAACAACAGCTCGACCTGGAGCTGGGCTGCCTTGAGTCACCGTGAGCGGCTGTCCAACAGCCAGAGAGCGACTGCCTCACCCAGGAAAAGCGCAATGATAATACCAACACGGGGCCGGCGGAGTGGCACAATGGTTAAGAACTGGCTTGGGACGCCAGAGGGCCCCAGTTCGGATCCCACATATGGGCCAGTGAAGCAATGTCCTCCACAACTAGACTGAAGAACAAAAGGAGAGCAACTTGTCTGTTCCCCTTCCCCGATTCCCCAATGCTGTCCCCTCCTCCAATTCCCCAATAAAATTAAAAAAAAAAAAAAAGTCATGTATATGAGGCAGATTATAAAACTTACTTTCAAAAGATTACAATTGGGCCGGCCGAGTGGTGCAATGGTTGGGGGCTGGCTTGGGACGGCGGAGGACCCCGGTTCGGATCCCACGTATGAGGGCCAGTGACACTGCCCTCCACAGCTAAGATGCTGCACAACGGCTAGGCCTGGAGCTGGGCTGCTGTGAGTTGCCGGCAACGGCGTAGGCTGCAGCCCCTGTGGCAGTGGGTTGCCATGGGCGGCCATGTGTGGCCAGCAGCCAGTGTGAGCGGCCAGCAGCCGCAGTGAGCGGCCGTCCAGAGGCCGGCGACTGATGTGCCTCGCCTGGGAAGAGCGCAATGATGGTGCCAACTTGGGCCAGTGAAGCAGCGTCTTCCACAACTGGACTGAAGAACAAAACGACAGCAACTTGTCTGTTCCCCTTCCCCCAATTCCCCCGCACTGTTCCCATACCCCCAATTCCCCAATAAAGATCTTAAAAAAAAAAAAAGATTACAACTATCGAAAATAAAAAGATATGAGTGACATCATGAAGATGGCAGAGCAGAAACAACTATTAAGCTGGCAAGCATGGTCTGAATAAACCATTTTGGAACTATGGGGTCTAGTCAAACACTTGTAGCATCTGTGGGAGTACCTGGAGAGAGAGGCTGGAGACTTTTGGAGAATTTTGGCATTTTGCATAGTGGCTGGCTGTTACCATTCACCATCTCCTATCTCCAGGACAGGCAGCTATGAGGACAGTGTCTCATGTTCCCAGGTGCAGCTTGCTGGTGACAGGTGGGCAATAGGGACCTTGTCCTTCAAAAATCGGGGTTGCCTGACAATTCGCTAAGGGGCTTGCACACAGGATGGTCATTTTTTCAACCCTCAAGAGCAAAAGCAGCTTCCCCAGTGATGATGGTGAAGGCATTTGAAAGAGATAGAAAACCCTTTTTCTCCTCCACAGCAGCAGAATATACATTATTCTCAATTGCACATGAAACATTCTTCAGAATAGACCATATGTTAGGCCAAAACCAACTCTCAATAAATTGAAAAAGATTGAAATTTTACAAAGTAGCATCTCCAACCACAATGGAATGAAGCTAGAAATCAACAATAGAAGAAATATTGGAAAATTCGTAAGTACATGGAAATTAAAAGTACACTCTTAACCAACCAACAAGTTAAAGAAGAAATCACTAGGGAAATCGTGAAAAATTTTGAGACAAATGAAAAAGAAAACACAACATGCCAAAATTATGGGATGCAGAGAATGCCATACTCAAGAGGGAAACTTATATTTGTAAATGCTACATTAAAAAAAGTAAATCAACTTTACACCTTAAGAAATTAGAAAAAGAGCAAACCAAACCCAAAATCCAGAAGGAAATAATACAGATTAGAGCAGAGATAAGCAACATGAAGAATAGAAGAACTATCAACAAAAGTTGGTTTTTTGAAAAGATCAACAAAACTGACAAACCTTTAGCTAGATTGACTACGGATAAAAGTGAAAAGATGCAAATAACTAAAATCAGGGATGAAAACAAAGACACTACTACCAAACCTCATGGAAATTAAAAGGCTTATAAAATACTACTACAATTGTATGCCAACAAACTAGATAATCTAGATGAAATAGAAAACTTCCCAGAAACATACAAATTACCAAAAGTGACTCAAGAAGCAACAGAAAATTTCAACAGACCTATAACAAGAGACTACACCAGTAATCAAAAACCTCCAAAGAACCAGGACCAGATGGTTTAACTGGTGAATTTTAACAAATATTTTAAAAAAGAATTAACATGAATCCTACCTAAACTCCTTAAAAACAAACAAAAAACAAACAAAAAAAGGGAAACACTTTCTAACACATTCTAAGAGGCTAGTATTATTACCCCATACCAAAGTTTGACAAAGATACCATAAAACTATAGATCCATATCTCTTATGAATACAGACACCAAAATTCTCAACAAAAGACTAGCAAACTGAATCCCACAGTACATTAAAAGGATTATACACCATGACCAATTGGGATTTTATCCTAAGAATGCAGGGGTGGTGCAACATAAAAAAAAACACCAAAAAACAAAACCAGTGTAACATACCACATTAACAGACGGAAGGAGGGGAACCCCACACAATCATCTTGATACAGAAAATATTTGACAAAATCTAACACCCTTTCATGATAAAAACAACAACAACAACAAAAAACCACACACAAAAAAAATTAGCAAGCTAAGAAAAGAAGGGAACTTCCTTAACATGAAGGGCATATATGAAAAGTCCACAGCTAATATCATATTCAATGGTGGAAGACTTTTGAAAGCTTTCCCCTAAGATCAGAAATAAGAAAAGGAAAGCCACTTTCACCACTGCTATTCAACAATGTATTAGAAGTCCTAGCCAGCACAATTAGGCAAGAGAAAAAAATAAAAAGCATCCAAATTGGAAGAAGTAAAACTATTTCTTTTTGAAGACACCATATTTCCCCATGTATAAGACTCACCCTTTTCCGAACAATTTGGGGTCTAAAAACTAGGTGCGTCTTACATGGTTGTAGATTTTTTTTACTTGCATTTCCCGCTGAGGACGAGGGAATATATGAAGACAGTGATTCGTCATCAGACATAGATGAGGAGAAGCTAATGGTTGGGAGTTTTGACAGTGATGAGTTGTATGAATTTCATGATGAATAAAACTTGAGTTCAGTAACTTTATGTAATACAATTTTTTTTTTCAAATTTCGAGCCCCCAAATTAAGGTGCGTCTTATACATGGGGAAATATGGTAACATGATTCCATACATAGAAAATCCTACAGAATCCATTAAAAAGAAAACTACAAGAGCTAACAAATGAATTCAGCAAAGTTACAGGTACAACACCAACACACAAAAATCAGCTGTGTTTCTACATACCAACAATGATTAATCCAAAAAGGAAATTAAGAAAAACAATTCCACTTATAATAGCATCTAAAAGAATAAAATATCTAAGAATAAATTTAACCAAGGAAGTGAAAGACTTGCACATTGACAACTACAAAACATTCCTGAAAGAAATTTAAGACCTAAAGAAATGGAAAGTCATCCCATGTTCATAGATTGGAAGACTTCATATTAAGATTGCAATACTCCATAAAGTTATCTAAAGATTCAGCACAATCCCTATCAAAAAAGGAAAAGCCAACCCTCAGGTTCATATGTAACTCCAAGGGAGCTTGAATAGCCAAAAGAATCTTGAGAAAAGTTGAAGGACCCATACTTCCTGATTTCAAAACTTAGTACAAAGCTACAATAGTTAAAACAGTGTGTTACTGGCATAAAGATAGACATATAGATTCATGGAATGGGATAGAGTCCAGAAACAAGCCCAAACATCTATGGCCAATTGATTTTAGACAAGGGTCCAAGACCATCCAATGGGGAAAGAATAGTCTCTTCAAAAGATGGTCCTGGAACAACTGGATAACCACATAGAAAAGAATAAGATTGGAACCCTACCTTACTCCAGATACAAAAATGAACTCAAAGTGGATGTGATATTGTGATATAAGAAATATACATTTTGTCTTCGTCTGCAGTTCCTGGCCAGAGTTCCTAAAACCTTTGTACTTTCCAAAGAGATAAAAGTACTAAAAGCATCTTTTGTTCTAATATTTGGTCTTTGACCCCAGTTCCTGACACTGAGCTCCTAAATCTCTTGGAATCTCCCAGATGACAAGAGCATTTTTTTGTTCTAACGAGGAGGCCCTTGGTGGGCTCCTGGATAGGTTCAGGAAAGGGGCTGGTCACCAGAAAGACCAAGCTATGATTAGAAATTTGGCATGTTCAGCCTCACCCCCATCCTTTGGGGAGGGGAGAGGGACTGGAGACTGAGTTCAAAATTGATCATACCTACATGATGAAGCCTCCATCAGTCCCTGAACTACAGGGTTTGGAGAGTTTCCAAGTTGATGAACATGTGGAAGTGCTGGGAGGGTGATGTGCCTGGAGAAGTCAGGGAAGCTCTTCACTCCTTCCCACCTATCTTGCCCTATGCATCTCTTCCATCTGATTGTATCTGAGTTGTATTCTTTTATAATAAGCTGGTAATCTAATAAGCAAACATCTTCCCTGAGTTCTGTGAGCTGTTCTAGCAAATGATCAAACCAAGGAGGGGTCATGGGAACCCCCAATCTATAGCCAATACAGGTCACTGCTATACTGGTGTGTGTTGGGGGTGGGGGTGGGGACAGTCTTGTGGGACTGAGCCCTTACTCTGTGGAATTATAGTGTTAGAACTGAATTAAACTGGTGTCCAGGGAGTTGGAGAACTGGTTGATGTGGGGAAAACCCACCACCATTTGGTGGAAAGATGTATTGAGAGTAAATTGAGAGTAGAGCAGAAACACAGAATTTTTCTTTAGTGGGTCAACGACCTAAATATAAGAGCCAAAACTATAAAACTATTAAAAGAAAGCATAGGAATAAGTCTTTATGACCTTAAAAGTTGACTACAGATTCTTAAGATTTGACACCAAAAGCATGAGCAACAAAAGAAAAAAAATAAACTGGACTTCATTTAAAACCTGTGCACTAAAGAACAATATTGAACGTGTTAAAAGACAAGCTATGGAATAGGAGAAATATTTGCAAGTCATATATAAGGGTTTAATATCTAGAATGTATAAGAAACAACAGAAAGACAAGCAACCCAATTAAAAATGGCCAAAACTTAGAAACGCTTCTCATAAAGACAAATACAAAGAGCCAAGAAGTTCATGAAAAGATGTTTAATATCATTGATCAATATGGAAATGAAAATTAAAAGCACCATGAAATACTTCTTCACAAATACTAGGATGGCTTTAATAATAAAAATACTGGGAAGCATCTGGACAAATAGGAATCCTTGTACATTGCTGGTAGAAATGTAAAATGGTGAGCTGCTGTGGAAATCAGGTTGATGATTCCTCAAAAAATTAAACACTGGGGCTGGCTGAGTGAGGTGTTGGTTAGGAGTTGGCTTGGGACGCCAGCTCTGAGTAGCAGGGCTCCAGTTCGGATCCCACATGAGCGCCAGTGACGCTGCGCCCTCTATACCTAAGATGGTGAACGGCTTGAACTGGAGTTGGGCCGCCATCCAATGGCCGGCGAGTGACTGCCTCATCCGGAAAGGGCGCAATGATAATACCAATATGGGCTAGTGAAGCGACGTCCTCCACAACTAGACTGAAGAACAAAAAAAGGACAGCAACTTGTCTATTCCCCTTCCCTGGTTCCCCAGCGCTGTTCCCCTCCCTCAATTCCCCAATAAAATCTTAAAAAAAAAAATTAAACACAGAATTACCAAGTGACTCAACAATTTCTCTCTCTCTC
>NW_017731574.1:320353-325495 GCF_001890085.2 Hipposideros armiger
GAGAGAGAGAGTGTGTGTGTGTGTGTGTGTGTGTGTGTGTGTGTGTGTGTGTGTGTATATGTGTGCACGCGCCCGCAATGGTAGGCTTGCAGGCTGGAGATCTAAAAAAGAATCACAGAGTCCAAAGGTGACAGTCGGTTGGAAGGATTCCATCTTATTCAGAGGAAGTCAGTCTTTGTTCTAGTAAGGCCTTTAATTGATTGGATGAGGCCCACCCACATCATGGAGAGTAATCTGCTTTACTCTAATTCCACAGATTTAAATATTAATCTCACCCCAAAAAACATCTTTACAGAAACATCCAGAATATTTGACCAAATATCTGGGCACTGTGGTGCAGTCAAGTTGACACAAAATTAACCATCACATAACCACCAATAATATTCCCAGGTGGAAGTAATATGTTCTTCCTCTAAAAACCATACAGCATTCTACCATTGTCTATACCTCTCCTTTCTAAAATCAAAAGATCTGTACCGAAATCATCTTTGCAACTCCTACAGTATTTAACACAGTGCCCTACATATTGCTGACATTTGAATATTTCTTCAATAAATTTCACAGTGGAAAAAGCTAATAAGTAAGCTATTTCCAAAATTACTGAACATTGTTTAATATCAAGGGAATTGAATTAAATTATACAACAAAACTACTTAGGATAAAACGAGAGAATGACTTTTTACAGCAAAAAGTAAGAAATCACAACTGGATATCAATAGGATTGGAAAACAGAAAAACAAACAAACAAACCCAGCATACTTAAAAACCAGCATATAGGCAAAAGCATCAAACCAGGAAAAAAAGGGTGAAACGGTGCACTTGGTATTTTTCTTCTCTTTCTGATATTTAGCCATAAGTACAGTTCGTGTTGCATACCTAGTATCATACACTAACTCTTGCTGAAACAATCTGAGAGAAGCTTATTTGGAATAAGCCGTTATATATGGGTTTCATACAAGATTTAATTAACTTAAATACTACAAGAGCACCATTTATAAAGCTATCATTTCTACAACATAGTACCCTTACACAGACCCTGATGGCAAGATGATAGTAAGTAGGCTCTGCATTTTTTACTTGGGAGGGGAGCTTTAAAAAATAAGATTCTACAGGCCTGCTCTTTGAATCACATCACAGCTGGCCTCCTCAAACCTCCACTTCCTGCACACCTGCACTCTTCTTTGGCCCCTTCTTTACCCTTACCCACACGACTTTCTGTTAGGGATTATTACGGCTAGTGAAAACATCTGTCCCCAGCCTCCATCATCTCTTTCTGTATCACTAGAGACTTGTCACCTCTATTAGAGACATTACTACTGACTCTCTCTGCAATATTCTCAATTTCCTCAGCGCATATTGCATGCCAATCACTGGTAATCAGAAGAAAATAACAACCGCCTCCACCTCCAGGATTCACAACCCAGATGACTTTGCTCTCACCTTTCCAAACATATTCTTAAAACCAATTCCTTATCAACTTAAAACTCCTTACCATTTAACTTTAAAGGTTGAAATAACCTCCTGTTTGACTAAAAAGACAAAGCCATCTTGTCCTTTTCATTAATATATTTCATCATCTTCACTCACATTCTTTGCTCTTCCTTGCAGTCTTTTAACCCAAAGTCATCTCCCACAATTATAGGTTTGTGACCCTGCTCAGTTAATTAGCTCACATCATTTGCAACTTCACTTGCTTCTTCCATGCAAGATTCTTCTGCTTGGGAAGATTTACTCCCGTAGATTTACTCAGACATATCTTGTCTCAACTATGAGAATTTCAGACTGAGTGTAAGGGAATAATTACTAGTGAGAATAAGAATTTAGGAGAGTGGCATGAAGAATTTAGGAGAGTAAAACCAAGAAAGCAATTTGAAAATTTAGATGGTGATGCAATAACAACAAAACAACAGTAATAATACAAAACACATTTTCAAGGATCTCTTTGAAACTGTAGATAAGATCTTGAAACAGTTCTAGAAAAGCACAAAATGGCAAAAGAAAATTGATCTATATTCATTACTAATCCGAGAGACCACAATATCCTTAATACTGTCTTCATTTATCACACTGTCTTTTCCTATTAAATATTAAGTTGTTCAATTATACATTTTCTCACTAAGGAAAATTTTCAGAAATAATAACCATTCATGTTATCAACAGTTAATTTGCTATATACAAGGGACACAGGGAGGAAAAGATGCTGATGTCTGGTAGTGAAACTTAAGAAAAGCTTGATAAGCACAAAAAGAAAATAGAAGATAAAGTTGAGAACACAGGAGGTGCACCTAACATTTCCTGGTTAGGAGACTCGGAACACTTCACAGGGGTGGTGATGTTCAAGCAGAATCCAAAAGGATAAACCCGATTTCCTCCTGATCCATTATCAATTTTGGTTGACAGAAACCACTATATGGACCATCACTCAATTCCTCCCTGTTCCTTGTCCAATTTTTTAAAAAGTCCAACTCATTCTCCTAATTTATCATGCATCTGTTTCTTTCTATTTTAACGAGTTTAGGCCTCCATTTTCCCTTTCCCAAACTCTTAAAAGATTCCAACTGATCTCACTTCTCCCTATCAGAGCTGTTAGTTCTTTTCCTTCCTTTGTGACTTCTTTCTGAATCTGTTGCTTTGCTCATTTCTTCAATAACAACCTTGTAAGGAGTAGGGGAAGAGCATTCCAAATCAAGGGAAACTTGTGAAAAGGTCCCAGATATGAAGGAACTTAAATGACATGAAGACCTAAGTGACAGCTAGTGTGGTCCCATCTTAAATGACTTGCAAGGTGTTGTGGGTCAGGATGATAACTCCTTGTGGCCTGGGACTAAAACTTCTTAGATATCCTCCTAATGTAGCTAATTGTAACTTATCTGTCAGGCCCTAGTTTAGATGCTATGTCCTCAAGAGTCTTGTCTGTATTGCTTTTTTGTTTCCTAGCGCTTGGCCAAGTGGCACATAGTCATCGTTGGCATTCAGTAATAATCTTGAATTAATAACATATTAAATAATAAGCACCAGGCAGATACAAGCTTCCCCTATTTGCCCCATTTCTTCCATGCTGTCTTTAGTGTGGTAGGTACCTCTGCTCTCAGCTATGCCTGTTTCTCCGGAACCCCTATTTTATCCTTTCTAGAGAGTACCAGGGTTGGAGGGGAGTCGCTATCCAGTTGTGTGAAATGCAAAAGGGGATTGGAAATCTGACCACTGTTGAAACAAATTTTTAGTTAATCTTTCAGCTTTTAGTTCCATTTTCATCTCTCATTACTTCACAGTCTTCTAGTTTCTGTTGTACCTGGTGATGCCAATTCCTGGACCTTTTAGGAGTTTGGGTACAAATCAAGTTACTTATTGACTTTATCCACTGCCTACTTAGGTTGCAGCTTTCTCAATTCTGCTAAGAAGTCATTAAGCGCACCCATTTGCTTTTCAGCCTCCAAAATTCTGTTACTGTTGTATCCTTTCAACATCAACTTAGTTCTTTATGGGTTTATGCCTTTTAAAAAGCAGTCCCCTTCATGTAGTTTTAGTAGGAGTCATCAACAGGAAAATAAAAAAAGCATACCCAATTTGCAGTCTAAATTTTTTTTTTTTTTTTAAGATTTTTATTGGGGAATTGGGGGAAGGGGAACAGACAAGTTGCTGTCCTTTTGTTCTTCAGTCTAGTTGTGGAGGACGNCACACATGAATATTACTCAGCCATAAAAAGGAATAAAATGCTGATACACGTTCAAGCTATTTAGTGTGAAGCTCCAAAGAAAGCATGCTAAGTGAAAGAAGCCAGACACAAAATGTCACATATTGTATGATCCCTTAAATATGATATCCAGAACAGGAAAATTCATAGAGACAGAAAGCAGATTAGTGGTTACTGGGGGATTGGCTAAACGGGGAAGAATTACTTAATGGGTAGGGGTATTCTAAGGTGATGAAAAAGTTTTGAAACGAAGGAGAGGTGATAGTTGTACATCATACCTAGACTACCTACCACTGAATCATACACTTTATAATGGTTACTGTGTGTATTACATGAATTTCACCTCAATAAACTACACACATATACATCCCCCCTACAAATACAGCCTGGAAGAGAATACACAAAATGTTAATAATGATTAGGTTAGAATGTTGAAACTAGAGGTGGTTGTCCTCTATCTTTCTAAACTTCATCATGCTGCCACATTGCTTTAATAGATATTCTACTTCTTATTTCTCAACCTAGAAAAGCCTACATTTTAGGCCAATGTTTAATAAAAGAGAGGGGAAAATAAATTTCTCTGTTAGCCTTAAAGAATATAACCAACTCCCTGTTTCTGATTCATCCCATGATTGTCTTTTTTTAAAATAGAGTCCAGGATCAAAGTTCTGGCAAAATCACTTATCTAAAAAAACTTCTATTTGCAGATCAAGGCAAGTTTAAACATCACACCAATGCCAAACGTGGTTACCAGGGTATTAAACACCTATATACAGGTTAAGAGCTGTAGTGACCAACTTCCCAATACAGTATCTACATTTATAAAATACCAAAGCCTTCTAAGTTTAAATATAATAAACATATACATAATTAAGTATAGTTAGTACCCCACAATGACATCAGTAATATTTTCCAAAAGCCTTAACTTTTTGAAACAAACTTAAAATTATAAATTAAACTCTATAGCGATTGATAAGGAAGAAAAACAAATATGTTGACTATCAAGATGTGACAGCAATAAACAAAAAGCTGAATTAGTTAAGAAATGCCCAAAAGCTGGGCCGGCTGAGTGGCGCGATGGTTAAGAACTGGCTTGGGACGCCAGAGGGCCCCAGTTCGGATCGCACATGTGAGGGCCAGTGACACTGCCCTCCACAGCTAAGATGCTGAACAACAGTTCAACCTGGAGCTGGGCTGCCGTGAGTCGCTGGCGACGGAGGGCGTAGGCTGCAGCCCCTGTGGCAGTGGGTTGCCATGGGCTACCGTATGTAGCCAGCCGCCAGCATGAGCGGCCAGCAGCCTCAGTGAGCCGCCGCCCAGAAGCTGGCGACTGATCTGCCTCGCTCGGGAAGAGCGCAATGATGGTGCCAATTTGGGCCAGTGAAGCAACGTCCTCCACAACTAGACTGAAGAACAAAACAACAGCAACTTGTCTGTTCCCCTTCCCC
>NW_017731574.1:329838-353506 GCF_001890085.2 Hipposideros armiger
TCTAGTTGTGGAGGACGTTGCTTCACTGGCCCAAGTTGGCACCATCATTGCGCTCTTCCCGGGCGAGGCAGATCAGTCGCCAGCTTCTGGATGGCTGCTCACAGTGGCTGCTGGCCGCTCATGCTGGCTGCTGGCCGCTCATGCTGGCTGCTGGCTGCTCACGCTGGCTGCTGGCTACACACGGTAGCCCATGGCAACCCACCTGCTGTCGCCGGCGACTCATGGAAGCCAAGCTCCAGGTCGAGCTGTTGTTCAGCATCCTAGCTGTAGAGGGTAGTGTCACTGGCTCTCATATGTGGGATCCGAACTGGAGCCCTCTGGCATCCCAAGCCAGCTCTTAACCAACACGCCACTCGGCCGGGCCCGCAGTCTAAATTTAATCTTGACTCTAACCTGCTTTCAACTGGGCATTCTTCCTTGTGGTTGGTTTTATATTTTAATCTCCCAAACTATAAAATCAAGAGAGAGATGGGAAAATGTAAGTGGGAAAAAGAGATAAATACATGAGTAAGAATTTTTAAAAAAAACAAAACAAACACAGGGATGGGAGGGGAGGAACAGAAGAAACAAAACAGAAACTAATCTGAGAGAGAGTAAATTTATTACGTTAAAGAGACAGGAGTCTTCAGATTTACAAGGTCCACAGAGAACCACTCAGGAAAAAAATACGCCAGTGTGCTTAACACTTCTGAACTCCATGGATAAAACTTCCAGAGAGAAAAACGACTGAGAATCAGATGGGCATCAGCAACACCAGACTGTTAGAAGACAACAAACCAGTAACTTCAATGTTCTATAGAAAAATAACTCTGAACTGGGAATAATATAGCTAACTCATCAATCAAGTAACCAAGAAAAACAAGTTCACTAAGAAAATCTGCCACCTACACAGATGCACTCAAGCAATATTGGGGGCAGGGGAGAGATGGGGCGAGAGTGGAAATGGGAATCAAGTAAGAGGCCAACACTGTGAACAAGAAACAGGAACCCCTGGGTGACTTGAACAGACTAGTGAGAGATAACAGACCAGAGTAGAGCAGTAGAGGTGGCAAGGCTGGATATAGTTTGAAAGTAGAGTTGAAAGGATCAGAAACACATGAGGTGTGAGAAGAACAGAGGAATTAAGGATGACTCAAAGGTTTTTGGTCTTACCAACTAAAAGAGTAAGTTGTCATTCAATTAGATGGAGGAAGCTGATGGAGAAACAGACCTGGGACATGCTGAATGGAAGGTGCCTAGCAGACATCCCTCCAGGTGGACATGTTAAGGAGGCAGCTGGATATACAGCAGGTCCTAGAATAACACTATTTTATTATAACATTGAGCAATGCTGTGGGAACTTAACTCTTGTTTATATCAATTAGCTTATGGTAAAACCGGTTTCAAGTTGATTTAAAGTCGCAGAACCTATAGACAACTTGAAGTGAGGACTTACTGTACGAGTCAGTAGTTCAAAGAGGTCCAGGTTGGAGATAAAAATCAGTCATGTATCGATAGCATTTGAAGCCATGAACTACATGAGGTCATCAAGAGAAGAGTGCAGATGATAAAATCAGTATTTTTTTTAAAAGACAGAGAGAGGGAGAGAGAGAAAATTAAGCCCTGGAGCTGATCCAACATTTGGAAGTTTAGGGGTTGAAGAATCAACAAAGAAGACTGAGATGCAACCAATGAGGTGTGAGAGAAAATCAGGATGACGTGAAGAAAGGGTTTCAAGGAGAAAAGACCAATTGTGCTGTATGTTGCTGATCAGTTAAGTAGACTGAGGATAAAAACCAAACAGTGGATTTAGCAACACAGAAGTCTTTGGTAACCTTAATAAGAAGTTTTTCAACTGTGGCAATAAAAACCTAAATAAAGTGTGTTAAAAAAATAATACAAACAAACAAGTGGTAAAGAAAACTCCTTGAGGAGTTTTGGTGTAAAGGGGAGGATAGAAAGGGGATAGTAGATATAAAAGAGGAAATGTAGTTAAGGGCAGTAGTGTTTTGTTCTTGTTGCTGTTTTTAAGATGGGTGAAATAACAGCCTATCTGTAAGTAGACAGAAAAGATCTGCTAGTGAAGGAAAAACTGAATACATAGGAGGGAGAGTAGAGAATAGCTGCAACAATGTCTTTGAATCATCAAGAGGGGGTGAAATCTACTGCACAAGTGGAAGGGTGGCCTTAGAAAAAGAACAGTTTATCTGTATTGAGAGAAAAGGTAGAGGTTTGGGACACAGATATAGGTAACTGGGTACATGTGGGATGAGTTGATCAAAATTCTCTCGTTTGCTCTTCTTTTCTTAATTACATAGGAAGCAAGGTTCACAGGCTAAAAGTGAAGATGGGGAGGTGTTAGAGGTCTAAGGAAAACAGAAGGAATGAATAGTCATGCAGAAAAGTGGGATGAACAGACTATGGAAATACAGTACAACTACTGGAATTAATGAACATAAATTTATAGCGAAACTGGTCAGCATGTCTAGGTTTCTCAAGCTTGTGTAAGAAAAGAGGAGAAGAGAAGGGGGGCTGAGTATATGCTTGGTTCTGAATTTAAGCAGGATAAAGAGGGAAGTAAAATTATGAGGGGACTGTAGGACAGTGAAAAGTACGCTTCCTATTTCCTTCTTTTGGCTATTATTTTCTTCAGGCTTTATGAAGTTTTCTCTACTGATTCACAAAGTCATGGCTTATCTTACTCCACCCGCAAAATGCAGTTAGTTTTTGGCACCTGACTTCAAACTCCCAGAATTACCATTTCTGTGGACTACACATCAATAATAAACTGTTTCTAAGGCTCCAACTTTCAGCAACCACATAAAATAGGGCAACCAAAAGAAATTACAGCTTTAAGTTTCACTAATCTTTGACATTCTAGGTGGCGATTTTGTGAATTGCTAGATTAGGGTCCCCAACTCATGTGAGAGTGCAAGAAATGAATAAAGCACTTTACAGGTATTTCATCATCATATAAAGCTCTCCCACTCGCACTGGAATTTATGACTATGTGGCTAATTAACAATCAAGAAGTGGATAAGCTATGCCAATGGGCAAGACTTAGCAGGTGATTAAGGAAATATTCCATTACTACAAGTTTACCTATTTTTATATTCTTCCACCAATCCCTTGATTTTTAAGGGCAAATCATTTTAAAAGCAGCTGGGTTACAGAATCATTCTCCTTCACAAAGTCTCTTTTCTTAACGCAGTGGCAACCAGGTTTTCATTTGAATAGTGTATTATCCAGGTACAGCTAAGTAAATATGGTGGATAGGAATTTCATTCATTTTAGCACATTTTATTTAAGTACTGTTAAAATTTTTCTATATAATGCTTATAGGAGGAAATGTGCATTTCCTCTAATTCTGAAATTCCCATAATTAGAAACTTTCAGAAACTACAACTATCCTTTCATCTATTGAAATGTTACCAAGGACCTGCTATGTGCCAGACACTGTTCTAAGCACTGAGGATAGAGCAATGAATGAGACAAAAATCCTGCCTTCATGAAGCTTCCATGTGGGGAATCTCTAGGTATCTAGGACCTAGTATGTGCTTGGGCATCATAGTCACATACATAATTAGAAATATTCCATGAGCCATTCATGCATCTCACAACTTTGCAATTCTCTCAAATATCCTGAACTAATTCTTCCTTTACACTTTAAATTAAAATTATAATTGACCTGGAGCCACAAGGTAAAACTGCCCCCTCCCCCACAACAATATCAATTTAGTCTTAAGATTTTATCCTCTTGTATCCCCATTCTCCGAATACCTCTTACTGTTTTTGGCAGGCAACATGTTAGGTATCTTAAAGAGAAATATAATTGTGAACATGGAAAAACATTATTTGGAGACATTCCCAAGAGATTTCTATAAGATTAATGAATTAAATTGCTAAATAATTTCCGTTTACTCATTCATTAAATAAACATTTCTTTATCCCAGGAGCTGACTCTATAGGGGCAGGGAAGGTGAACACAGACAATAAACACATGCAAATAAGCAACAAAGATTATGAAGATTATGATTACATGTAGGTCATGAGTGCTAGGAATAAAAAAACTCAGAGCTGTGACGAAGACAAACTATTCATACAATTCAGATTATCTATTAACATACTTAACAGACTGACATCAAAGTATTTCTAGGTTGCCTTTAAGACTTCTTGACATTCATTTAGAAGATGCTGAATGTCAAAGTCCATCAAATTTACCTAACTTTCACTTTTACAGAATTAAGAGCTAACCTGTGACCTCTCTAGCAGAAAAAAAGGACCTCACTCATTTAGCAATACCCTTGGGATTGGGCTTTTGATTATATATAGTGTGACCATACAACTGATTACCCAAACTGAAACACTTTCAAAAGAGAAAAAATGTTTTAATAATTATGCCAGAACCACAGGTATAAACAAGGACTTCCCACCAGGGCAAACCAGGCCATATGGTCACCCTAATTATATACCACATCAAATGTAACTAGTTCAAAATTTCAAGAGTATTTTATATAATAGTTTCAACTGATTTAAATTGTAAGTAACATCCAAGTAAAGGCCTAAATTATAATCTGTACCATATAAACCAAGTGAATTCCTTACTAAATTTAAAGATTTAAATACCTCGCACCACACATAAAATTAATTTCAGGTGCATTACACCCCTAAATGTGAAAAGGCAAAACAAAACAGTTTTGAAAATACAATCAAAGACTCTCCATGACCTTGGGGTAAGGAAAAATTCTTAAAAGAAAAAAAACTAGCCATAAAGAAAAAGTGATAAAGATATCTACATTAAAACGAAGAATTGCTTTTCACCAAAAGAAACCACTAAATAAGAAAAGGTACTGTAATTGCAACATCCAGCAAGTGATTCACATTCAGAAGACCAACTCTAGAAAAAGACACACATTTCAATAGAAAAATGGGTAGAATATTTCAAGGGCACTTCAAGAAAGATGAAATCCAAATGACCAAGATATGAAAAAGTATTCACCCCATTAGTAATCAGGGAGATTAAAATCAGATACCAATACATATCCACCAGATTGACCAGAATTAAATAAACTATCTGATACTAAGTATTGTTGGTGAGGGATGTAGAACAATTAGAACTCTTAAACACTAATAACTGGAACAAAAACTAGTAAACCACCACTTTGGAAAACTGCTTGGCATTACCTAATAAAGACACCCATTTCTCATGATCCTGCAATTCAAACTATACACCCTCAAGAAAACTACAGAAATGTGTATCAGTGCACTTAAACACAAATTTCATAAAGGTATTGTTCATAATAGCCCCAAACTGTAAACATTAACTGTAGAATATCCAAAACAACTGCAGAATAGATAAACCTGTGTTATATTATAATGGTCTACTATGCCACAACAAAAGCCAAAATGAAATATATACAAGTGATTCATTCCACTTACATAAAGTTAAAAAATGGACAAAATTAAACTCTATTATTTAGGGATGTAAACTTAAGTGATAAAACTATAAATGTCCAAATAATGTTTATATCTAGCCTAATTGGGTAGTAGTCATAATGAGAAGAATCAGGGGGTGGGAGGCTTTTGGGATGCTGGCAACGTCTGTTTTGCCCTGAGTGGTATTCACAAGGATCTTTGTTTCCAAGTACATTTCATTTTTATCTATGTATATTTTCAACATGTGTGATGATATTTCACAATAAAAAAAGGAAAATACTCTCCCTAGAAGGGGTTAAAAAAACTAATCTTCTAAAGAGGATTCTAAGACTGTCACTCAAAGAGATTAACTCAATCTAGTTTAAAAAGAGTAACCGGGACCTCTTTACATACTATATTCGAAATTCCATGATTAAACTTTTGGCTTTAATGTTAGACTGCCATTCTTCACCTAAATTTGGAAAAATATGGAATTTCAGATATCAAATTACTCATCAACAAGATATGTAAATTCTAAAATGTTTAATATCAAACACCCCACTTTTAATTTTGAAACCTGAAGTGCCCAGTGTTGACTGGACAGTTATATAGCAGCTTTAGATTAGATACTTCTAAGTAGAATAATATACTAAGATTTGATAACTCCAGTTTTTGCAAACAATTAAATTTCCAAACCTGTTACACGTTAACTCATACTGCTTAAGAAAAAGCACATATTATGTATATGGGTTAAATATCAAAGCCATATAAATTCAATGATTAAAAAGATCTTTACATTGCTGTACTTGTATATTTATCAAGTCATGACATAAGGAACAAATTATGTTTGACATGAATTTAACTATTACAGACTAATAAGATCAACTCTAGAAGCTGTTGAAAAGACTTTTTTAAAACGGTGGGTCATTAACAAAAGAGATTTTTTTAGGTTCTTGCATAGAAGAGTATATTTATAGATTTTTACAAGATTGAAGTTAATATCTTTAAAAAAATGTATGGATTTTTTTCTTTGTGAGGAGTAAAGGTAGTACAGTCAACTCACTGATAAGTCAGTAGCTAACAAGACACCTTAAAATTCAGACTAGGTAAAACTGGTTTTTAAAAAGTTATTAAACCTCTTTAATGAGAAATACTGTTTTCAACTTGTATGTGGCTCTCACCAACAACTTTAGAAAGCCTTTTTCATAATTTCATAAAATCATAAAAACTAAACAGCTACATATCCATCTGGGGGAAAAAAGGGAAACTAAGACAAAATAAGTAAGACTCCCTAACCAGGTATAAAATTTGTCCCAACGTGAGTGCTATTAAAAAGGATCTACCAGGGCATCCAAAAAAGTCATTTAAATACATGCTTGATACTGTAAAATGACTCTTCTACCAATTAAAGACTATTATTATTATTACTTTTTTTTTTTTTTACAGATTTATAAAATTTCTTCTTATCCCTGGACCTCTGTCCCGACCATGCTATTTATCCCATAAGTCTACCATATGTGCTGGGAAAATTACCTTAGTTATCTTGCCTCCCTCTCGTAAGTATTCCAAACTTGTGAGATTTCTTTTAGGATCAGGAGCTAAAGTTTATTTTCCTCCCAGTTTCCTGGCGGAAAGCAAGCCCAGCACGTGTGGAACGGAAACAAAACGCACACAGGCTGTGGCGATGCTAAATATTATGGATAAGACACCTTCCTCCTCGACATCTAGAACTCCCAGTTCCAGCGAGCCTTCCCAAGGGTCAGTCCGTCAGGGTCCAGAGACCAACTCAGATCTGCCTTTGGAACAAGGGTCCTGGATCAAGCTGGAACCTTCCTCCCCGCCGGCTTTCCAGAAACAGGGTCGATGTGAGTGCATCAAGCATTTAAAAAAAAAAAAAGATGGTTGCACAACAGGCTTTGAGAATACATTCCGGTTTAACAGGTAAATACCACATACAAGACAAGAGGCATACGATCTGCTCGGATACCGTCTGCGTCGCAGAGCAAACCCAAAGTTTTGGCACATTACTTATAGTGCACCTGAGGAATATCGCCACAAACGGAAATTGAGAATGAGAGCAAATTGTACTGTAGAATCAACAAATCAGCACTAAACTCAAGCGAGGCGGAAAGATTCTTTGACTACTCAGGCTTTGTTTTGTGGTGAGACGACAGAGCCACCGAATTTCGGAGTTGGAAGAGACGAATCTCAGTGTTCTCCTGCCCGTTCTGGGACCTCGGGGCCGCCCCGCCCGCCCGCCCCGCTCTCGGTCCTGTAGTTCCCGGATGGAAGGCGCGGACCTCGGCGGTAAAAGCCAGGGAGCCCTGGGGGAAGGCTGCGGCCCAGCCCGCGACGCCGGGGCCCGGAGGGAGAGAAGGGAGCGGCCTCCCGGAAGACGGCGGAGGGGGCAGGGAGGGAGCGAGGGGGCCGCGACCCGAGAACCCAGCTCAGTCCCGAGCCGGTGTCCGGCCCGGAGCCGCACCCTGGAGTACCTTTGGCGAGGGCTACGGTGGAGTTCTCGGTGTCGATGGTGTAGAGGATGCCCTCGTAGCGGATCTCCGCCTTGGAGATGAGGCTGATCTTGCTGCCGATGTAAGGGGTGCCCCCGCTCATGGCGCCGCCGCCGCCGCCGTTCCCGGCCGCTTGCAGACAGGCAGATCCCACGCCGCGGTTGCCGCTCCGCACGCCCGCTCGCTCCGTCGGTGCCTACAGCAGCCGCCTCAGACCCAACATGGCGGCGGCGCCGGCTCCGCTACCCTCCCCCAGCCTCCCGCCCTCAAGCCGCGGCGCGGCGGCGGCGGCGGCGGCAGCGGCGGCGGCGCGAGGCATGCTGGGTCAGCGAGGCCGCGCTCTCGCGAGACTCCGCCGGCTCAGCACTTTTTCTCGGACTAGGTTGCCCCGGTGGTGCCCCTTGCCCTAGTCTAGCGCGGTCCAGCTTCGGCCGGCTGAGAGGCGTTTAGGGGAGAGGCAAAGTGCCTTCTGGCGCTAGGACACTATGGGCGTGCGGGGCCCTCTTGACTTCAGCTGTGGCCTCCACCGTTTCCAGGATCGTTGTATCTTGTCCTGAGTCCCGTGTCTTTGCTGATCCCTCTGTCAGGAAAGTTGTCCACCCAAACTCCTGACAAGCTCCTTTAAGACCCGGTCCTTTCCGCGTTGAGGCAGTTGTGTGCCTTATGGAGCGCTCATAGCCCCGTTACAGCATCTACTGCCAACTCTCCCCCCATCCCCACCTTCACAGTTCCTGGAGCTGGGACTCTGTCCAAAGCGTTCAGATGGTCCCATTCAGGCTCATAGCTTTCAATGCCTCTGTACATCAGACCAAATCTGAGTATTTGCAGCTTTGATCAGTTTTGTGAACTCTGGACCCATACGAACAATAGCCTCCTCAACCTTCTCTAGTTGGATGTCTAATTGGCAACTTTGTGTGTCCAAAGCTGACTTCCTCTCTAAACCTACCCTTTCTCCACTGTTCTGCATTAAGGTATGAAAATGAATACAGGAAAACCTCATTCAAAGTGGGGTGGGGAAGCCCTGAAGGGAGAATTCTCAGAAGCTGCTATCTATCACAGATTGCTTTACAAATTTGGGCACGAAGAAGCTTTCTTTACTACCCTAGCAGGAGGAAGGAAGGTTTTCGCCTTGCCCGGCAACAGCTCAACCAATGAGAAACCACCGCCACCCTAAACTTTTGCTCTCCTCCAATGGACTTTTGCATATAACCGCCCCTCCCAAATTCCTTCTTTTTTCCGTAAAAGAACGTGTCTTTACTTTGTTCTCCAGACTTGCCTGTGTCACCATAGTTTGCCTGTCCCAAATTTCAATTCCTCTGCTATTCCTGAATAAACTCATTTTTGCTGGTAATTTTACTTTATTTTTAAGGTTGACAGAAATAACTAGTTCCATTTACTCATCTGCTCCTCCTTGACTTCTGTCTCACCCCCATATCTGTTCTGATTGCAAACCCTGTCTGTTCCACCTGACCACCTGAATCTGACCACTCCTCACCATCTCCACTCCTACTTCTGTATAACATGCTACCAATACCCTGGCCAGGACTATTGCAATGGCCTCCTATAAGGTCCCTCTACTTCTGCCCTTGCCCCCAACAGTTATTCTCAACACAGCAGCCAGAGGGATCTTGTTAAAATCTAAGTCAGATCATGTCCTTCCTCTACTCAATACTCCTCTCTCCAGTGGTCCCTTGTCACTCAGAGTGAAAGCCTGACTGCTTACTTTGTTTTATAAAGACATACATGATTTAGCCCCTGGTTACCCCACTTTTCTATTCTGTTCCAGCCACCTCTTCTTCTTTTTTAAAGATTTTATTGGGGAATTGAGGAAGGCAACAGTGTTGGGAAATTGGGGAAGGGGAACATTGTGTTTTTCCAGGACCCACCAGCCCCCAGTCAAGTTGTTGTCCTTCAGTCTTAGTTGTGGAGGGCGCAAGCTCAGCTCCAAGTTCAGTCGCTGCTTTTCAATCTAGTTGGGGGCTGGGGGGACGCAGCCCACCATTCCATGTGGTAGTCAAACCGGCAACCTTGTTGTTAAGAGCTTGCATTCTCACCAACTGAGCCATCCGGTCACCCTTTGGCAGCTCAGTAGCAGCTCAGCTTGGGCCCAGCTTACTGGCCCATGTGGGAATCAAACCCGCGATCCTGTTGCTCAGAGCTCTAACCAACTGCGCCACCCGGCCGGCCCCAGCCACCTCTTCTTTACCCCAAACTTTCACAATTCATTCAGATCTCTGTTCAAATGTCACCTCAAGAGATGACTTTCCTTGCTATGCTATTTAAAATAAGAACACCTGCATTATTCTCCTTACTCTGCTTGCTTTTTCTTCAAGGCCTTTATCTCTCCTGATATGTCTATTTAATTATTTGTATGACTCTGTCTCCTTCACTAGAATGTAAATGTTTTGAGGCAGTGACATTGTTTTGGTCACTACTGTAATGGTCAGGACCGAGTACAGTGCCTGGCATAGGGCAGCTGCTCAGTAAATGGCTCCATGAATGAACAGTTAGATAGATGAAGGCAGAGCCCAGGCAGGGTGTCTGGTGAGCTGCGTGAACAAATGGTGAGAAACCTTGGCAACACAGGAAGGGGAAGCAGGAGAGAAGGGGAAGCACCACCCAGAGGCTGTGTTGAAGCACCACAGTGGCTTCAAAGGAAGGCTATGAAATATCTACTTAAGTACAAAGTTGCTGCTAGGGAGTTAAATTCTTATTTCTGTTCTTTCCTCCCTCTCCCAGGCCTGGAACCTAGCTTACCTTCTCATGCTTGCTGAGTGAGCTCATCTTTTTACATTTATAAATTGACAGTTCCCAAATTTACATCTTCATTCCAGATCTCCTGACTTCCAGGGTCACACTAACTACATACTTGCTAGATGTAATTGCTTGGGTGTCCCACTGGCACGTCCAACTCAACATGTTCAAAATTATCTACATCTATTCCCCTCCTTTTCCACAATAAACCTGTTCTTTATCCATGCTCCCCATCCTCATAACTGGCCTCAGGACTCATCCAGGTATCCAATCCTGAAACCAAGAAACCTTATCTACCTACACCCAATCAATTACCAATCTTGTTGATTTTACTTTATGTTTTGTAATTCATGGTTTCCTGCACCTAGGGCCCCCAAAACTATGCATATGTGCAGCTGATCGGTGTGGTAGCCTATTGTGTATTATGCATGTGACTTCAATTTATGCGCTAGAAAAAACGTTGAGAACTGTGACACATTTCACTACTATACCTTCCTAAAACCCAAGTCCCATGTTGCCACCCTGCTTAAGAGCCATTAATAACTTCCAGTAGCCTACAAAAAAACCTACTCCCACCCATTGAATATTTTCAGCAATAAAAGCTCTAGAATTTCTACATTGGAGGGCTTAAGGAGAGGCAATCTGGTTGGCTGGGGAGACCAGGAAGATTGGAGGGTTGTCCAAAGCTATGTTTCTAGCCAGTGCATTGTTTTTTGCTTACATTTACCTTTGCTTGGTGAGGTTGGGGAATGGCGGATGGAAACTATGGGGGAAACAAAGTTCCTGCCCTTCACCATGTGGATACTGTTATTCTTTGTAACTCCCAACATACTCTCTGCATGCCTTAGGCTCTGGCCAGCAACAGCTCAATGAGAAGCTACCGCCACCTTAAACTTTCTCCCTTTTCTCTATAAAATAAAATGTCCTTACTTTGTTCTCCAGGTTTGCCTGTGTCACCATAGTTTGCTTCCCAGAACATACTTCCACCACTGTTCATTCCTTCATCTCCAGTTTGATATGATGCATTCTATCCTCTCTTCACTTGACAGGCAAAATTCAGTCACCCTCACACTATAGAAAAAAATTAGCTCAGAATAGATCAAAGACTTAAATATATGAACTAAAACTGTAAAACTCTTAGAAGAAAACATTGGGGCAAATCTTTGTGACTTAGATTAGGCAATGGTTTCTTGGATAAGGCACCAAAATCTTAAGCAACCAAAGAAAAAAATACATAAGTTGTACTTAATAAAAATTAAAAACTTCGGGGCTTCAAGGGACACCATCAAGAAAGTGAAAAGACAACCCACAGAAACGGGAGAAAAATCTGATGATTTGCAACTCTCATAAGGGACTTGTGTCCAGAATATATAAGGAATTTTTGCAATCAACAATAAAAACACAAATTAAGTTGCCCAATTTAAAAATGGGTAAAGGATTTGTATAGACATTTCTCCAAAGAAGATATTTAAATGGCTAAATAAGCATAGAAAAAGATGCTTAACACCATTCGTCATTAGGGATATGCAAACCAAAACCACAATGAGATACCACTTCATACCTATTACCTATAATGGCTATAATTAAAAAGACAGAAAAATAACAAGTGTTAGTGAGGATGTGGAGAAATTGAAACCCTCACCTATTGTTGATGGGAATAAAAAATAATGCAGCTACTTTGAAAAAGAGTTTGAGAGTTCCTCAAAAAGTTGAACATAGAGTTACCACATGATGTAACTGTTCCATTCCTAGGTATATTCCCAAGAGAACTGAAAACAAATGTCCCCACAAAAACTTGTACAGTCATTTATAGAATATTATTTGTAATAGCCAAAGTGGAAAGAACCCAACTATCCATCAACTGATGAATGGATAAACAAAATATGGTATATTCATATAATGGGATACCATTTAACCATAAAAAGAAATGAAGTACTGATATATGCTACAACATGGATGAACCTTAACAATGTTATATTAAGTTAATGAAAACAGCTACAAAGATCACATATTGTATGAGTCCACTGATAGGAAATATTCAGAATAGGAAAATCTATTGAGACATGAAATAGATTAGTAGATTAGTTGTTGCCAGGGGCTGAGGGGTGGGGATGGGAAATAGGAATGGGGAGTGAATGCTAAAGGGTACAGGGTTTCTTTTTGGGGTGATGAAAATGTCTTGAATTAGACAATGGTGATGGTTACACTATATTATAAATATGCTAAACCTCACTAACATATATATATATATATATATATATATATATATATATTTATTTTTTATTTTTTTTTTTAGCTGAGCCATCCTGCCACCTGTTGGCAGCTCAGCGGCTGCTCAGCTCCGGCCGGGAATCAAACCACTGTTGCTCAGAGCTCGCACTCTTGAGCGAGCTCTTAACCAACTGAGCCACTCGGCCGGCTCTAACTTATATACTTTCAAAGGATGAATTTATGGTATGAAAATTGCATCTGAATAAAAAAAATATTCAAAGTCTCCTCATATTATGACCCTATTATTAAACAAAGGTTATGGTCACATGTTTATAATATTTAAATTAAAAGGCTGAGCACAAAATTTTATGGGTATAAAAGACTTGTAAAAGAAAAATATAGGCAGCATATGAAAATGAATCAGAGGAGTAGTAACTTTCAAATGCTGTTGTATCAAAGTATCAGGTATAAGATTTTATGGTAATTTTTTCTCTCTGTATTAGTCAGGAGATGTGCTTTGGCTATCCATTGCTGTGCACAGTGGATGTGACTTTGATTACCCATCTTGTACTAAAACTAAACTGCTGCTGCCCCATTCTTCATATTCAGTTGTTGAATCCATGTGAGAACTCAAGGGGGCCATGGCTGACACATCAGAATTCAGGGCTGTGGTTCATTCCCTATTCACTCTGAAGATCTACCCAAATGGACGCCTAAATATACTGGGCTCCACTGGTTAATCCTACTTAGAGAGAAAAAAAGTTTATGAAAGCTTTTTTTAGATTTTGACCAATTCTAGATTTTGTTGTTAATGATTGAACATCTTTCTTCCTTCCTTCTCTCCCTTCCTCCCTCCCTCCCTCCCTCCCTTCCTTCCTTCCTTAAGATTTTTATTGAAAATATAGCTAACATACAATATTATATTAGTTTCAGGGGTACACCATAGTTACTCATCATTTATATACCTAAAGAAGTGATCACCATGATAAGTCCAGCAACCATCTGACACCATACCATGCTATCACAATATTATTGACTATATTCTCTGTGCTGTACATCACATCCCCATAACTTACTTGTTTTATACCTGGAAATTTGGACCTCTTATTCCCTTCACCTTTTCCCCCCTTTTTAAAGTTTTCAATTACAGTTGACATTCAATATTATTTTATATTAATTTCAGGTGTGCAGTGTAGTGGTTAGGCACTTATATAATTTAAGAAATGATCCCCCTGACTAGTCAAGTACTCACCTGGTGTTATACATAGCTATTGCCATATCATTGGCTATATTTCCTATGCTTTATTTTACATCGCCATAACTATTTTATAACTACCAATTTATACTTTTTAATCCTTTCACCTTTTTCTCCATGCTCCCCAACTCCCTCCTATCACCCCAACAAATCTAGTACCCATCTGACACCATACATTGTTATTACCATATCATTAACTATATTTCTTTTTTTTTTTTTAAAGATTTTTTTTATTGGGGAATTGGGGGATGGGAACAGTGCTGGGGAATTGGGGAACGGGGAACAGACAAGTTGCTGTCGTTTTGTTCTTCAATCTAGTTGTGGCGGACGTTGCTTCACTGGCCCAAGTTGGCACCATCATTGTGCTCTTCTCTGGCGAGGCAGATCAGTCGCCGGCCTCTGGACGGCCGCTCACTGCGGCTGCTGGCCGCTCACGCTGGCTGCTGGCCACACACGGTAGCCCATGGCAACCCACTGCCACAGAGGCTGCAGCCCACGCCGTCGCCGGCAACTCATGGCAGCCCAGCTCCAGGTTGAGCTGTTGTTCAGCATCTTAGCTGTGGAGGGCAGTGTCACTGGCCCTCACATGTGGGATCCAAACCGGGGCCCTCTGGCATCCCAAGAGAGTTCTCAACCATCGCGCCACTCGGCCGGCCCATTAACTATATTTCTTATGCTACACCCTACATCCCCATAACTACTTTGTAACAACCAATTTGTACTTCTTAATCCCTTCCCCTGTTTTTACCCCCAAACCCCCTTCCACCTAGTAACCATCAAAATGTTTTCTGTATCTATGAGTTTGTTTCTGTTTTGTTTGTTTATTTTTTTCTTTAGATTCCACATAAAAGCGAAATCACATTGCATCTATCTTTCTCTGTCTGACACTTCACTTAGCACAATACCCTCCAGGTCCATGTAGCCTCAGATGGCAAGATGCCATTCTCTTCCATAGCCCAGCAATAGGAGTATGTACCACCTACTCTTTTTTTTTTAAATAGGGAATTGGGGGAGGGGAACAGTGTTGGGAAATTGGGGAGGGGGACCAGCCAAGTAGTTGTTCTTCAATCTTAGTTGTGGAGGGCGCCAGTCACCATCTGGCTGCCCGTTGGCAGCTCGTGGCCTCTAAGCTCAAGGTACTGTGTTACAATCTTAGTTGCAGGTGGGCGTAGCCACCATCCCATGGGGGAGTCGAACCAGCAGCCTTGTTGTTAAAAGCACACGCTCTATCCACTGAGCCATCTGGGCAGCAGCTTAGCTTGAGGTGCTGAGTTCAGTTTTAGTTGCGGGTGGGCATAGCCCACCATCAAACAGGCAATCTTGTTGTTAGGAGCACGTGCTCTCACCAGCTGAGCCATCCTGCCACCTGTTGGCAGCTCAGCAGCAGCTCAGCTTGGGTGCAGCGTCACTGGCCCATGTGGGAATCGAACTGGTGACCCTGTTGCTCAGAGCTTGCGCTCTTAAGCTAACTTAACCAACTGAGTCCTCAGCCAGCCCATATACCACCTACTCTTTATTCCATCAAGGCCAGGCTGCCTCCACCCTGACAATTGTAAACAATGCTGCAATGAACATAGGGATGCACACGTCGCCTTGAAGTAGGGTTTTGCATTTCTTTGGATAAATACCCAGAAGTGGGATTACTGGGTCTTTCTATTTCTCTTGTCAGAGACTTTGCTTAAATGCCTATTTTGTCTGTATAAGTATTGCTAGTCCAGCTTTTTTTTTTAATGTTTCTATTTTCATGAAATAAGTTTTTTCATCCCTTTACTTTCCATGTGTGTGTATTTCAATCTGAAGTGAGTCTCTTGTAGGCCGCATATATGAGGATTTTGTTTTCTTATCCATTCAGCCCTCCTGTCTTTTGATTGGAGCATTTAATCCATTTATTAGAAGTAATTGTCAATAGATATGTAGCGATTGCCATTTTATTATATATAATTTTGATTCCCTCCGACCCCCCATCTTAAAGGAGTCCCTCTAGCATTCCTTGTAATACTGGTTTGGTGGTGGTGAAGTCCTTTAGCTTTTTTTTTTGGTCTGGGAAGCTCTTTATCTGTTCTTTGATTTTAAATGATAGCCTTGCTGGGTACAATAATCTTGTTTGTAGGTTCTGGCTTTTCATCACGTTGAATATTTTGTGCCAATCCCTTTGGCCTGCAAAGTTTCTGTTGAGAAATCAGCTGACAATCTTATGGGAGATCCCTTATAAGTTACTAGTATCCTCTCTCTTACTGCTTTAAGACTCTCTCTGGTGTGGGGTCCCAGCAGAGGCAGCAGGGCAAAGCTGAGTGGGTTAACCAGACCAATCAGATTCAGATTTGGCTGTAAGCATAGGGTACAGGCTCAACACAGGAAAGATGGCTCCTGCCTGCTGGCTGCACAGGAGAAGGCTCACTCAGAGGGAAAATGATGACTGTCCTCCAGCCCTCACCACACCTCAGTCTGCTCTCCGTATGCCTCTGATGCCCCCCAAGTCACTCACTGTCCCTGCACTGGAGCCCAGGGTGAGTGCCTGTGAATAAGTGAAGCTGTGTGTGAGTCCTTTAAGAGAATTTCTGGGTTTCCTGGAGATCCCATCTGGATGATCAGAATCTCCACTGTCTTTCACAGCTAGATGTTGTGGGGGCTCCTCTTCCTGGCACTAGCACTCCAGCCTGGGGAGGCTAGTGTGGGGTTGGATGTCCCTCACTCCTCTGGGGTGAACCTCCATAGCCCAGCTATCCCTCCTGATTCTCAAATGCCATGGAGGTTTGGGGCCAGACTGTTTCATGTCTCCGCCCCTCCTACTAGCCTCGATGCTGCCTCTTCTTTATGTCTTTAGTTATAAAACTTCTGTTCAACTAGACTTAAGATGATTTTTCAGGTTGAATGTTCTATAATTTAGTTGTAATTTTAATGTGTTCATGGAAAGAAGCAGACACAGTGTTTATCTACTCCATTTTGGATCCCCTCCAACCATCAACATCTTGATCTATTGAACAATTTAAACCAAATCCATTTGAGCATGTGATTCCATCTTCTCTGAAATGAACACTAGGAAAGTTGCTGAATGATTTTGTGTAGTATTTTCTGGTCCCAGAGGTCAAGTAAATTATTTTGATCTGAGTGAGGCTCTTTAACATATTTATAAAAGTTATTTTAAAGTTCTTTTCTGCTAATTTTAGCAGCTGGGTCATATGAGAATTTGCATGTATTTTTTTCTCTTAATTATGGGTCACATTTCCCTGCTACTTTGCATCTCATAATTTTTGTTGTATGTTATATTTATTGATATTGTATTTAAAAGAGCCAAGGTGACTGGAGCCAATAGCTTTTCTCCAGAGAGGACAAACCTTTTCCTCTGCCAGTCAGCTAGAATGAGCAGCTGATCATTCAGATCCAATCAGGAGCTGAGCTGAATTAGGGCTGGAGTGAGGTTTTAGTTCACCTGGGCTTCAAATGTCTTAAGGGCAAGATATAATCTGAGCTTCTTAGGGGCCCTTCTTTCTAGTGGGACTTGGATCCAAGATTTAGGAGTTGAAGGAGATCTTTCTTTGTCTTTCAGTCTGGGCCCCACTTCCTGCACTGCCACCCGTTTAACCAAACAGGAGGACTAGCTCTGTGTTTTGGGGTCTTATATATTCTCACATGTTGCTTTAACCCATAGCAATGTTAAGTGGTTTCTTCTTAGCCAAGCAGAGCCCTCTGACTGTGGCAGGTGCCATCATCTGCCTTTCCCATGCTCAGACTTGGCAAATGTCCCCAGTAGCCACTAATCTCTTCTTACTTATGAAGTCTTTTCTTCCTCTGGAATTTAGTTCCTTTAGACTACCTTGTGATATTTGTAAAAATCAATATATTTTACTTTATCCTCTTTCCCCTATTATTACAGTGGAAGTGGTTGTCTGTTGTAACAATTTACAGCTTACTTGGAAGTGGAATTTGAAAGATTTTTTTGGCCATGTTTATATCCATTAGGGTTATATCCATTATATTCTTAGAGAGGCCCTCACCATCAGTTTTTGCTCTAGAGTTGGGATAGACTGCTAGTCCTTCAGTTAAATAACATATGACATTGTTGGCTTGCATTTAAGGGTTGTTTTTTTTTTGGAAAATTTGTCCCTTCAAATACCAGAAGCACTCTCAGTGAAATGAGATGCTCATTCTATGAGAGACACACTGAAATTGAGACTAATTAATGGTGCTATGGAGGATGTTGCCTATCCCATATTTGCTCTGGGATGCATGCACATTGCGTGGAATTGTTACTGGTTTCTGTCTC
Organism: Hipposideros armiger; assembly: GCF_001890085.2. NCBI lineage: Eukaryota > Metazoa > Chordata > Mammalia > Chiroptera > Hipposideridae > Hipposideros > Hipposideros armiger. Next base: position 348,227 of record NW_017731574.1, read on the forward strand.
ACTCTCTCTTTTCAGAATATAATCATTGAATTTACATAGTTAAATGCACAGATAATATAATTCCATTTTTTCTGCCTTTTAATTAACAATAGCCCTCTGAGTTATATGTTTTTATTCCTAATTTTAAAATGATGGAACTGAGGTTGAGAGAAGTCAAATAATTTAGATCCAGCATTGAGGTGTGAACTCATGAATTTGAACAAAGTCAGTATGATTCCATAATGTTTGTGCTTTATACCATCCTAGGATAGGATTTTTTATCAAGTGTCAACTCAAGTAGATGGCACTGCTTGCCTGGAGATTTGTGTGGAGAATTTTGAGGCTGTGTCTGAGACAATTAGTACCTTGTGTCATGAGTCAGTTATGAGCATCTTCCATGGACACAGGGCAGAGTAGTGGTGAAACCAGGTCCAAATCTCTGTCTATACCACCTGCCTCCTAAGTATATGCAGTGATAGTACATATGGCAAATTCTTTGTAAACCTAATAACTTTATAATTATTACATAATTCTTACCTTTACTCAAATATTTGTCCAACAATCTTAACAACAGTCAAAATGCGTAAAAAGTATAGGTGATAGGAAAGTAAGGAAAATAATAGAATTCAGTCTATAATGAATTCATAAATTTCTAAAGTGCAAATCTGATGATACCAGAGCTGGCCCTCAAGCCTCACCTAAAATGCCTTATTATTGCTCTATGTCCTTAAAATAACCTGCAGTATGTTGTTTACAAAACATAAATGTGTGAATGGGCACCTGCTTAGCTCTCCTATCTCACCTCTTGCTTCTCCTCCATCTCATGCTCCCTTCCCCCACCTTTTGCCCTCCATTCCAGAAGCCATAGTTAACTTCTCTCAGATTCTCCCCCTGGACTCTTTCCATGGTCACTCTTAGTCTGGACAGCACTTCAGTCCAGGAGCCTTCTCAGTGCTGTCCTGAGAGCAGCCGCCTGAGATAGTTGTTCCTCCCACACATGATCCTATTCAACCTGTACTAACTCTGCCATTGTGCTATTCACATTGTGGTGAAATTGCCTTTTTATTTATCCATATTCTACAATGGATTGTAAGTTATGCTGAGAACAGGGACTGTATGTGCCTTTCCACCATTGCATTTTAGCACCCACTCAGGGCCTTGTACAGAGTAGACATGTAAAACATCTCTGTCAGGTGAATTAATAGGTTAATATATATTTTTTTTATTTTATGAGTTTACAATAAGGATGCTCACAGTAGGAGGTGACCTTTTTAAAAAATGGAAGATATAGAAGAAACTACTTCTAGCTTTTTTTTAAAGATTTTATTGGGGAATTGTGGGGGCCAGGGGGACAGACAAGTTGCTGTCCTTTTGTTCTTCAGTCTAGCTGTGCAGGACATCGCTTCACTGGCCCATGTTGGTATTATCATCGCACTCTTCCCGGGTGAGGCAGTTGCTTGCCAGCCATTGGATGGCTGCTCACAGCAGCTCTCACCGGCTGCTGGCCACTAACGGTAGCTTACGGCAGCCCAGCTGCAGGTCGAACTGTTGTTCACCACCTTAGCTGTAGAGGGCATGGCGTCACTGGCCCTCATGTAGGATCCGAACCGGGGCCCTGCTGCTCAGAGCTGGTGTCCCAAGCCAACACTTAACCAACACGCTACTTAGCTGGCCCTACTTCTAGTTTTAAAGATTGTGTTTTAAAAGGGCTTAAGATGAGTTGTGTAGGACATTCATTACTGCACCTATGTTCTATGTTTGGTCTTTAAAGGGAAATATTTTGCCCCAATCCAAACATTTTTATTCTTTTCTTGTTGTGTACTAAGTTAACATGCAAATTTCAATTGCCAGTTGAGTAGTTTTGTGTGATGTTTTCTTGTTACTATATGGAAGACACCCATGGCTTTCTCATACACCCCATCTGGGCCTCCAGTGTGGTCTAATTATCCTGAAAAGCTGAGATGTGTTAGAGCTGAGCTTGATTACTCTAATGGCACACAATGTTTTTGCAAACCTCCCGATTCCTGAATAATTATCATTATCATATGTATGTGTTTAGCCAAAAGCTTAATTGGAAAATTCCAGAATGAAACAATGCTACACAAGAAAAAAAACCTTCCAGTCATTTTCTTTGAAAAACAACAACAAAAAATACAAAACCAAAGTACCACTAATATATGCATAAGGTTAAATCATCAAATCATGCAGATGGGCTTATGATGCATAACAATTACTCGCAGCCTACCCCTCCTCAGCTGTGGTCCTATGGCATCAACCATTTTTAACTCTTTCAGCTGTTTCTCTTGGTGTTTATCTCTGTCTCTAAATAATATGCTTACATCACCCATTTTTTGATTCATCCATTTTAGACATTATCTATTTATTTACAGCTACGATAAATGAAGGTTTATCTCACAGGGCAAATACTTAGAGATATTTTAAGTTCCATTCCCGAGTTGCCTTTATTTCTCCCATGCAGGACTGAAGCCCAGCTTATGCATTGTAAAGTGGGCCCATTATGTCCAGGTGCTGCCTGTTTGGATGACGTACATACAGCCTTGGCTCTACTGACAGTTCCACAATATGAAGATGTCTCTTTCTTGGTTATGCTTTTTGTTTGCTTATCTTAGAGTCTTTCATGTTGGAGGCTTTCATTAGAGTGTATATGAGAACAAGATCATTAGTCATCTCTGTGACGGGGGCCTCTGTATTTGTAGTAGACTTGCTGATGCAAGGACTTCACTTGGGTGATCAGGTGAGAAGCCACTCTCTAGACATTGAACTGGTGAATCTCTAAATAACATATTGTGGAAGTTTTGGGGTGTTCTTTTTTAGAGAACCTCTGCAATTTGTCTGGGGGGCGGGGTACATGTCAGCCCACCCTATGGCTGCTAGGTGAGAGTGGTGGGGAGGGGGTTATGATTCAGCCCCACGTCTTACTCCTGCCCTTTGCTGTAGTGGGCTGTAGTAGGGGTCCAAAGGATAATATGCTCCTGTTTGGCTGCTGTTCCTCTCCCCACTCCCTACCATGTGCATTCCAGTTCTTGGCTTCTTGTACTTGCCTTGATCAGTTACCTCCCTGTGTGTTTAGTAAATATATGTAACAAGAAATTTACAGTTTTCATCATTTTTAAGTAGGCAGTTCAGTGGCATTTAGTACATTCACATTGTTGTGCAACTATCACGACCATTCACCTCTGGAACTTTTTCCTCTACTCAGCTAAAACTCTTTTATCGATTAAACAATAATTCTTCATTCTCCCCTCCCCACAGCTTCTGGAAACCACCATTCTACTTTCTGTCTCTATGAATTTGACTACTCTAGACACCTCATATAAATGAAATCATATATTTGTTTTTTTGTGTGTGTCCACCCTCTATTTTACATTTTTAATAAGCGTGTTGAAATTTCTTGTCTCTTGTTATGGATTTGCACCTTTTACCTGCTTTACTATTATTTTAGCAAGGGGAGGCATGGAGACGAAAGTGTGGGGTTAAACAGCCATCTTTAACCAGGAACTCACTCATTTTGAAAAAAGAAATATTTCAATAAGATGATACTGTATGATTCCACTTATATGAAGTATCTATTGTAGAATAGTCAAATTCATAGAGACAGAAGGTAGAATGGTGGTTGCCAGGGGCTAAGGGTCAGAGGGTAGTGGGAAGTTTTATGGGTATGGAATTTTAGTTTGGTATGATAAAGTTCTGGAGATGGATGGAGGTGATGGTTGTACGACAATGTGAATACACTTAATGACACTGAATTGTACACTTAAAAGTAGTGAAAATGGTAAATTTTATGTATATTTTATCACAATACAAACTTTTGTAAAGAAAGGGCATATTTAAGATTTCTGTCGTCACTGTATATAATTTTATTATTTATGAAGTGTTTGAGGAAAAGTTGCTCCTTCAAAGTGATATGGAAGCTGAGGCTTTAATTCTGTAAATGGCAGCATCTTATATTGGGCCTACTTACCTGTTGATAATAATTATTAACCCTGTGCAAAAAAAAAAATTAAATGCTATTGTTTGAAGGCAGTGGTGAGCAATCTAAAGCAGGTAGGAATTAAAGGGAACACGAATCTTGTAAGAAGGGAAGGAAACTGGGTTAACTCTAATTTATCAGGCTTTTTCTCTGAGGACACTTCTAGTTATCAGCAACACATGACACATAACACATGGTACAGTAGAGCTGAAATATAAAGTAATGGTCTTACTAGTTGAACAGACTGAGGTTAGATTTTAGGGTTGCCAAAACAGCTGGAAATTGAGGAGGGACATCCCAGAAAGGGGAGAGTCATAGGGAGAAGCCACAAAATATGCATATAAATTCCCCTCAAATCCCTGGCTGACTCCTAAAGGGAACATGCATAGGGCAAGATCTCAGGGAACAAAGCTGAGAGTATTAGCTAAAATTTTAGGCAGAAATTTCAGTACTGCTTTGAAATTCAAGTTCTAACAAATAGGAGGGGCTTGGATAAACTCCTAAAGCTTTCTACTGAGACCAAGAAGAGCCATGTCTTACAAGTAAGCCCAGGGTTAAGGGCTATCAGAAATCAAAAACATCCATGGGATAGATTTAATAGCAGACTGGAAAGTCAACTTGAAGACAGGTTAGTAGAAATTATTGAAATAAAATATAGGGAAAAAATAATTGAAAAAGATGAACAGAGTCTCAGTGACCTGTGGGACAATATCAAGTGTTTTAATATGTGTGTATTTGGAGTCCCAAAAGGAGAGGTGAAAAAGAATGGGATAGAAAAATTATTTCAAAGACCAGCATTCCACATTTCCCCAACTCAGAGATACATCAACCCACGGGTCCAAGATTCAAAAGAGAATCCACAGTAGAGCTTCATAGCTGCTCTTGCACTTTTTCCTGAAATGTATGTGCAGATGTGAAGTTTTCAGAGAGGAGATTGACTTTCTGTGGGCAGCCACAAGTTGGGACAGGAAATGAAAATCCAATGACTTCTGGGCCGGCCGAGTGGCACGTTGTTTAAGAGTTGGCTTGGGACGCCAGCTCTGAGTAACAGGCCCCTGGTTCAGATCCCATATGCGGGCCAGTGACACTGCACCCTCTACAGCTAAGATGGTGAACAACAGCTCGACCTGCAGCTGGGCTGCCCTGAGTCGTCGGCAACAGCGCAGGCTGCAGTGGGGCTGGCCGGTGGCGGGCGTGAGCTTTTGTGAGCTGCCGTGAGCCACTGTAAGCGGCCGTACAATGGCCAGCGAGCGAGCGACTGCCTCACCCGGGAAGAGCGCAATGATAATACCAACATGGGCCAGTGAAGC
>NW_017731574.1:355186-356424 GCF_001890085.2 Hipposideros armiger
TAGGGTATCATTTTAAAGAATTGGTCATCATTCCAGATACACTTCACTACTTACAAGATTTGGGCACCATATTGGTGTTAGTTGGAATTCCAAAATGTCTTGGACATGAGCATGAACTAGTGTCGGTAAGATGGCAACCCCCTTCTGGCTTTGAAGTGTCCTGGGTAAGGGAAATGTGCCTCTGGTCTAGTGGTGGGCATTGTGGTGATGGCAGAGGTGGCCGTAGTCATGGTGGTGAGGTGGTGGGGGTGTGTTAAGTAAGTAAGAGAGGGAGTCAAAGAAACCTCCAGAGGTCTTAAATCTGTCACAGGGAATTTATTGTTCAAATGTCAAGATTAAAGAAATTATTTAGATAACCTAGAAAGAAAAGACATTCCCGAGGTAAGAGGGTGGGAAGAAGAGGAACTGGGTTGCTTGGGGTCTACCCTGTTCTGTTGTTGAGAAGGTGAGCACTGAGCCTGGGGACTGTTGTCAAGGTGAGTGGCCGCAGGCAAGGGAGGCTGGGAGGCATTGCCACAGATTGCCCCTGCCTCTCCCAGGGGCAATGTGGAGACAGGAGCCAGCTTGCAGATTCCCTTTGCAGGTGAACACCTGTGGGGACCAGCTCTGCCCAGCTGAGGCTGTACTGAGATGTGTTTGGGCTTTTACAGAGACTACCCCTTGCATTAGGTGTAGGGCAAGTTACAAATGGAGACCACATACCATATACATATCTAAATGTTTAAAAATTGTAATTCAAGCAATTGGCAGTTAAATAAAATGTTATATCCTTTTTCTCTGGATAAACTATACTTTCAAACTGACCTGGCAGGCCAGGTCCAAATGTGGAATTCTCAGACTCCTTAGAATTCCACACCAGGACATGATGAAGTGGGGAGAGCCAGCCTCGACTGTGGCCTGATCCTTCTCTTCCCACTCTCAGCTCTTTCCCACACTGTGAAGGCCTCACTTTTACACTCAGCTGTGTCTTCAAATCTGTTTCTACTCCTCAAAACAGCCACCTCTTAAGTCACATTCAAGCCTGGGGTAATGTACACCCCAGTGGAAATATGCCATGCCTCAGCATGGTAGACATGGGGAAGAGAGGCATACCCAGGCTCGCCCCGGAGAAATAGGCTTGAGGCTGTTTGGGCATAGAATTCTGGAGTTCTTGGTAGTTGGGGCATAAATTACAATAGGGGTCAGCATACTACATCTCATGGGCCAAATCTGGGACGGACCTCCACCTGTTTTTTTTT
>NW_017731574.1:359394-363369 GCF_001890085.2 Hipposideros armiger
GGTGGCCCCAAATCCTGTTAAACTGTTGTTGTAGCCCTGCTTGGACCTGCTAGCCATTTGTCTGCTTTTGCCTTCCAATCTTTTGGGTGCTATCCAACATTTCTCCATGTAGATTAAAGTTTGAATGGAGTTGGAGTCAACTTGGCAGTTCCACCTGCTTTGTCAGATGGTAGTCCTATCACAAGCATGGGGACTTTGGGTTTATTCTCTTGTTTTTACAGCCCCCTCTCCAACACCCACCAGCCAGACATTAATGTATCCCTGTAGCCTAGCAGCAGCTGGGTTTCTGGCTATGTCCCTTTCATGGACAGTGAGCAATTTATCCTCTCAGTATGAATTTGGTTTTAGTGCAACCTGCATTTGCCCCACAAAGGGATGATTTATCCCCTGTCAATGGGGGGTAGAGTTTTCAACATCAGAGAATGGGCAAATGGACTCTCCTACCAAGGTATTTAGTGCCTTGTTAGCATTTTCTTCCCCATTCCTTTATCTCATAGCCCATTGGTCAAATTGAACTGAGGGTCTGGAAGTTTACCCTACTGCTGCCACCACGCTAATGCCCATAGGAGGGTCTTAGATTCAACTAAACGTTCAGACTCACAAGACTACTGGGGACTACACATGACACTGACCTATTCGGAAGGACATAGGACAGGAACCGTACATGCCAGTAAGGCAGTGTCAGATATTTCTAGCAGTGGGAATCTTTGTAGCAGTTTATTTAGCAAGTGTCTTAGGTGCAAGAAGGCAAGATCTACATTGGGCAAGTGTACAAAGTGTCCTGATTTCATGCCCTCCAGCAAATAATATCTCTGGTAACAACTCCATAGGCATGGCTTCCAGGGTCCCCAAAGGGGTCTTGCAGGTTAGAAAAGGAACCCAAGGCTATGGTGATGCCCAGTCCAGATAAAAGTTGCAAACCAGGGGTTATTTTTATAATAAGCAATGTTGCCTAGTAACATAGTTGACACATACCATCTTTATCTGTTTCAAGGAAAACATAGAAAATTAACCCAAAGCCAGATTCTCATACAAAGGAGAAATTTGTTTTTACTTTAGAAAAGGTTTTAATATTTTACCCACAACCTAGAAATTAAAAGAATGAAATGAAAAACTACTAAAAGGAATGAAGGAGTTCAGCAAGATGGCCAGATTAAAAAAAAAAGGCTTTTTAATGTACCAGCAATGATTAAAGAATGTAGTAGGATAAATATTTCTTTTATAATAGTAGCAGAAACCATAATTACTTGATATACATCATATATATATATAATATACCAAAAAATATCCAAGCCCTATGTGAAGAATACTTTAAAACTTGATTGAAAATTCCTGAATAAATAAACCATGTTAATTGGGTGGAAAGAGTCAATATTGTAGAGATGTACCCTCCAAATGAACTACAAATATGACATAATTCCAATAAGTAGCCCATAGAATATTACTAAGGAATTTGAAAAATCGATCCTAAAGTTCAGCTGGAAGTATACATGTGCAAGAAGATTTTGAAGGAAAAAGGTAGATTCATTTTGTAGATATCAAACCTACTAGAAAGTTATAGTGACCAAGATTGCAGTTTTGGCCCAGAAAATAGACATACATATCAGTAGAATTGAATAATTATGTTCAGAAACAGACACTTTAGATTTCTTTCATGTTGATATAACTTACACACATGAAATGTAAATATGCGTACAGAACAGTGAATTTTTCCATGTGTATATATGTGGTTAGCCACCACACAGGTCAAGATACAGATAATTTCTGATACCCCAATAGCTTTGCTTGTATTCTCTTTTAGTCTTTATCATTCCTCCATCAAAAGTAACCATGGTTAGTTTTGCCTGCGTATGAACTTCATATAAATCGAATCATACAGATATAATCTTTTGTGGCTGGCATATTTTGGTCAACATTATATTTGTGATATTCATCCATGTGCATGCATATAGCAGTAGCTTGCTCTTTTTTATTAATGTAGCACAGTAAGTCCTCACTTGATGTCATCCATAGGTTCTGTGACTTCAAATGAATCGAGATATAATGAAACCAATTTTATCATAGGCTAATTGATATAAACAAGAGTTAAGTTCCCACAGCATTGCTCAATGTTACAAAAGGACAATGAACAAAATGATGACCTGCTGTATTCTATTCTATACAGTAATCTACCATTTTATGAATGCAACACAATGTCATTATCCATTCTATTGTTGATGAACATTGGGGTTGTTTCCAGAAAGTCTCAAACAAGATAAATCAAAAAGGCCCACACCAAGACACATCATAATTAAAATGATAAAGGTTAATGACAAAGGGAGAATCTTAAAAGCAGCAAATGAAAAGCACTTAGTTACCTACAAGGGAGCTCCCTTAAAACTACCAGCTATTTCTCAACAGAAACTTTGCAGGCCAGAAGGGATTGGCAGGAAATTTTCAAAGTGATGAAAAGCAGGGACCTACAACCAATGGTACTCTACCCAGCAAGGCTATCATTTAAAATTGAAGGACAGGCGCTGGCAGAGTGGCACGTAAGTTAAGAGTTGGCTTGGGGCGCCAGCTCTGAGCAGCAGGGCCCCGGTTTGGATCTCACATAGAGGGCCAGTGATGCTGTGCCCTCTACGGCTAAGATGGTGAACAACAGCTCGACCTGGAGTTGGGCTGCCCTGAGTCGCCGGCGATGGCGTAGGCTGCAGTGGGGCTGGCCGGTAGCTGGTATGTACTTTTGTGAGCTGTCTTGAGCCGCCGTGAGGGGGGCTGTCCAATAGCTGCCGAGTGACTCCCTCACCTGGGAAGAACGTAATGATAATACCAACATGGGCCAGTGAAGCGACATCCTCCACAACTAGACTGAAGAACAAAAGGACAGCAACTTGTCTGTTCCCCTCCCCCAACTCCCAAATAAAATCTTAAAAAAANATATATACCAATAACAAAAGATGAATATAAGTCATGTGTATACATTTTTTTGGCACCTCTAGTATATATAGAAAATAAAAATACAGCAAATGTGGCAAAATGTTAACAACTGGTGAATCTCTGTGAAGTCTTTCCAGAAATTCTTTATATTCTTTTTGCAACTTTTCTACGAGTTTGAAATTATCTCATAATAAAAAGTGAAAAAATAAAATGTGGGGACAAGGTATTCCCTTTGTCATCCTTACCCACTGGACCCCGCCCCCCTACCATTATTTTCACCATAGTTCAACAAATTATAACAAATAAATGAAAAGGAAATGAATATAGTTATGGAAAGCAAAGGAAAAAAAGGCATTTTGGGCAACGGATGTAATTACCTATGCAAGGTCCATCAACGGTGTTCTCAGGCTTATTCAGACTTACAGGATGACTACAGGCCACATTCAGTCTATTGAGGAGGGTATAGGGCAGGAACCACAGAAATCAGCAGGGCAGCTTCCAGCATTCTTTGCAGCCAGGGTCCTTGCCACAGTTCACTCAGTAGGTGCAAAAAGCTGAGGTCCATATCAGGCCTTTACAAGAGCTGCTCTGATTTAAAAGCCTCACATCTCACAGGAGACAATCTCACAATTCCATAGGCATAGATTCCAGGGTCTCTGCTATGGACATGACGAGTTGTAAGAGTTCTAAACTCAGGAAGCCAAAATCAGAGATTTCCCTCCCCATCAGGTAGTTATAGGTCCGTCAGTCCAGATGCAATTTACCAATGATCATTTTTACTATAAGGAATGTTGCCTAAAAACATAGTTAATACATATTTTCAGGGAAATAAACCTAAGGTTAGATTCTCGTGCAGAAGAGTTTTGTTAAACCTTTGCCCGTAGTCCACTCCCATGACTTTAGTTAGAACGTTTAATATAGAAAATGACAAGTTAGTACATTTTGCAATCATCAAAATTTGTATTACCCAGTTTGGTAAGGATGTCCCCTCCATATCCTGTGTGACTGGAATAGTCTCTGGTCATCTTTTTTTTTTTTTTAAAGATTTTTTTTTAA
>NW_017731574.1:367726-369147 GCF_001890085.2 Hipposideros armiger
TCATCACCACCAAACCAGTATTACAAGGAATGTTAGAGGGACTTCTTTAACATGCAAAATAAAAAAGATAAAAAATATGAATAATAAAATGGCAATAACTACATATCTATCAACAATTACTTTAAATGTAAATGGATTAAATGTTCTGATCAAAAGATAGGGTGGCTGTAAAAAAGAATAAAATCTTACCATTTGTGAAAACATGGCTTGACCTAGAGGGATTATGCTAAGTGAAATAAGTCAGACTGAGGAAGACAAATACCATATGATTTCCCTTATATATGGAATCTAAAGAACAAAATAAATGAAAAACAAAACAGAAACAGACCCATAGCTACAGAGAACAAATTGATGGTTACTAGATGAGAGGGGGCTTCGGCAAGAAAGGCAAAGGGGTTAAGAAGTACAAATTGGGGCTGGCCAAGTGACCTGTTGGTTAAAAGTTGGCTTGGGACGCCAGCTCTGAGCAGCAGGGCTCTGGTTCGGATTCCACATGAGGGCCAGTGATGCTGCGCCCTCTACAGCTAAGATGGTGAACCTCAGGTAAGCTGACCTGGAGCTGGGCTGCCATGAGTCGCTGGCAACGGTGTAGGCTGCAGCGAAGCTGCAGTGGGCTGCCGTAAGCTACTGTGTGTGGCCGGCAGCCAGTGTGAGTGGCCGGCAGCCGGCATGAGCTGCCAAGAGTGTCCATGAGCAGCCGTCCAGAGGCCGGCGACCAATCTGCCTCACCTGGGAAGAGCGCAACGATAATACCAACATGGGCCAGTGAAGCGATGTCCTCCACAACTAGACTGAAGAATCAAAGGACAGTAACTTGTTTGTTCCCCTTCCCTGATTCCCCAACGCGGTTCCCCTCTCCCAATTCCCCAGTAAAATCTTTAAGAAAAAAAAAAAGAAGTACAAATTGGTACTTACAAAAGAGTCACAGGGGTGTAAAATACAGTATGAGGAATATAGTCAGTAATATTGTAAAAACTATGTTTTGTGTTAGATGGGTAGTAGACTTATTGGGGGGATCACTTAATAAATTATGTAAATCTCTAACCACTATACTGTACACCTGAAACATAATAAAATAATATTGAATGCCAACTATAATTAAAAAAAAAGTCATGGGGATATATAGTACAGCATAGGGAATATGGTCAATAATATTCTAATAACTATGTACAGTGTCAGGTGGGTAATAGATTTATTGGGGTTATTATTTTGTGAGGTATATAAATGTCTAACCACTATGTTGTTTAGTATACCTGAAACTAATAAAAAAAAGATAGGGTGGCTGAATGGATAAGAAAACAAGACCTTTATGTATGCATATGCTGCCTACAAGAGACTCATTTCAGATCGAAAGATACACACACAGACTGAAAGGAAAGGGATGGGGGAAAGATATTTCATGAAAATGGAAACAACAACAA
>NW_017731574.1:371147-405553 GCF_001890085.2 Hipposideros armiger
TTCAGCACCTGGGTGGTTAGGTTCAGCACCTGGGTGGTTAGGTTCAGCACCTGGGTGGTTTGCTTCTTCCTGGGTGGGGAGTTGCTGGTTTAAATACAGTTGTTCTTCCCGAGCTTGTGAAAGATAACCTAGTTAAAAATGAAAACAAAGTCCCCAGTCCAATCTGGAAATGAAAGCGTTCTAAGGGGCAGCTCCATTGGATTGCCACTATAGCTATATGGATTGCCACAATAAAGATATGTTTCCGTATTTTTTCTTGATGCAAAACAAAATAAAATATGTTCTTATCAAAAATATTGTACTGCTACTCAGTTTCCTTTGTGAAGACCACCTTGAAATGTAACGTGAGTGCCAACATAGTATGTGAGCGCACGAGGAAACTGAGGCACAGGGGAGCAAAGTTGCTGCCCAATGATTTCACACTTATGTGGGCAGAGTCAAGATGGGGATCTCAACATTTTGGCTTCAGAGCTTGTGTTCTTCTTGACTATTCAGTACTGCCTCCAGGCTAGTTTCTTGTCAAATTGTGGAAGACATTTACTTCAATTGCTTTTTATAAAGAATAAACTGTATGGATCCTATATCCTGGATCCTGGATCCTAACTTGCCTCACTAATAGATGAAGCTAAAGTTACCCAGGGTAACCTGATGTATTCTATTCATACCTGAATTTAAATTACATTGGTTAGGAAGTTGTTATGTTACTTGAGATCAAGTTATGAAGGACTTCTTTATGATTCAAAACAATCATCATTTCTTTTTTGTTTTAAAGTAGTCAAATTTGTATGTGAGAATACCTGCAATTTTTGGTAATTTTTTTCAATTCCTTAGAGTTACAGGCACTTCCTTTAAGAGGAAACCCATCTTCACTTTGGGCTGGCCCCACCTCCTCTCCAGGGCTAAATGGTGGCTGGTAGCCAGCTGGATAGACTCATAAGAGACCATGACCATCAGACTTCTCTTGATGCCTGGCCAGTGGCTGAGTTTTGTTTCTCCAGTACAGCAATGTTGAACACTTTAGGAACAAAAATAAAAACTCTCAATAGATGACAAACCAAAGCACAAACTTCCTTACAAAATAGTGTTACAGCTTTTCTTCTATGTAGGCAAAGCATTTTAGCTGGACCTTAGAGGTTCTGGTTATGTTTCATTTCAGTGGTGTATGTTTTGTGTGTTGTCAGGAACAGATGCATAGTTTTATGGATGGGTTTTCTCTTTCCTTCCTTTCTAATGGTTTTACAGTTGCCATCACATGTTGTCCTTCCTCCGACCGCCCGGCTCCACTCCCCTACCCCCCAACCTAGAACCAGATCTTCTTATGACATTTTTGCTGCTCTTGTTCTGTGATCATATTTGGGGATCTCGGATCCAGCTTGGCTTGGAGTCTCTGTTCTTTACCTCCCAGGCCCACAGCTTCCTGTGAAGTTAGGGTACCTAGCTCCAGTTGGCAGCTGTCTTTTTCAAGCTCTTTTTGAGAGGAAGGGCCTCAAGCCTCACGTTTGGCTTGGGACTATAGTCTCGCAGAGAGCAAAACTCCTCACCCTATAGGAACTGAGTTCCTGGCTGCTAGTGATGGGTGACATCCCCAGGTCCCAATAGGCCTGGGGATGCCCTCCTGTCATCACTGTGTATATCCATACCTTATCTACTGAGTTGATTTTCTTATTCTTGAGCCCAACTGTGGCTTATTGGTTTTCTCTTTTTATATTTTACCACTTATTGTAAGCTCCCAGAGGATAGGAACTGTCAGTTTTGCTCATAACTGTATCTCTAGCATTCAGAATGGAACCTGTCATGTAGTAGGTATCCAATACATATTCATTGGATAAATAAATGAATGAAATACTTTGTTTTGAAAAAGAGTGTGTCAAAGCGTGAACTTAGGAGTCATCCAAAAGCAGAATTTGACATGTTCTCCAGGATGTGTATTCTAAAGAGCAAAATGTGATAGTATTCCAATATTGACATCTAACTCCCTTTTTAAAAACCACATACAAACTTCACTCTTGTCTTTGTTTCATATATAATATATTTATGGTTTCATACATATACCTGAAAAGTATAATCAGATTTTTTCATTAGCAATATATTTCTATAGAATGAGAATTTGTTTAAAACTTCTAATTTTATTAGGTTTTTACTGTACCAGTTATTAATTTCTGGGTAACAAACTACCCCACAACTTAGTGAGTTAAAAAACTATCATTTTGTTATTTTCTCACAGTTTTGTGGGACAGGAATTCAGATAGAACACAGTAAGGAAGATTCATTTATGCTCTGTGATGTCTGAGACCTCAACTGGGGGCTGGCTGGAAATCTCTCTGTATTCATGTAGTCTCAGTACCTCCCTACATGTGTCTCCAGCATGGTGGCCTTAGCAGAGTTGGAATTCTTACATGGTGGCTGAGGGGTTCAGGAGTGACTGCTTTCAAGTACAAGAAATGGGTGCTGCTGGTCTCTTAAGGGCTGGACCCAGAAACTGGCATGGCATCACTCGTGCAGAATTCTACTGGTCAAAGCAGTTATAGAATCTGCCTAAATTTAAGGTAAGGCAATATAGACTCCACCTATTAATGGGAGAAGTGTTAATTTATGACCATCTTTAATCCACCACATTGAATATTAGAAAAATATCTTCATTAGCAGGAATCTCAGAGGTGGTATCTTCTTACCTGCCATGCTCTGGACTTCTCTTTCATAAACAGCATCTCCAACAAAAGCAGTTCAATTTTTGTGCATACATTTTCAATGATGTGAAAGCAAGCCTTTGTGTTGGTGTTAGATCAGCCTCTGATGTTAACTTAGAGATAAAGTGAACCACAAAACTGGACAGCTGATTTGATCACTAAGAGTCCTCGTATTTTCTCTAATCTTTTTAAAGTTTGTAATACAAAACTTCAGTTAAAGCAACAGGTATGGTGATACCCAGGGAAAGTGGGACTCTCTGGGATACTGAAAATCTAAACCATGACTAGATAGGGATTAGATGATTTGGATTATGAAAATCCCTTGGGCATGTTTATAGACAAGAGCAGGTAGTTCTTGGCTTGTTGTTCTGCCAGGAGTTTAGATATTCTTTTACAGGTAGTGTCAATCTATTGAAGAATTTTAGTGAGGGAGTGACATCACAAATTAGGAATTTTAGAAAGATCACCCTGTAGGTATTGTAGAGAATTAATAAGGAAAGGCTAAGTCTAGTGATAAGTCTATTTCATTAGTCCAGGGGTGTGAACTGAGCCTGGGTCATTAGTGATAGAAATGAGGAGACAGATTTGAGCGTTATTTAGGAGATGGACTTCAAAGGGTTTGGTGATAAGAGTTGATGAAGGTGGTAGGAAGAGGGAGAGAAAAATCTAGGATGAGTTGGGCTTGAAAAGTACTAAATAGATGGTGATATATTAACTAAATTAAAAAGTAGGAGAAAAAGGTTTGAAGAGAGTGATGAGTTTGATTCTTTATCCAACCAGGGTATATTTACATATAATGAAATGCATAGATCTTGAGTGTACAGTCCAGTCAATTTTGACAAATGCATATACCCATGTAACTCATAGCCCTATGAAGATATAAAGCATTTCCCTCACCCGTAGAGACTGCCCTTGTGAGCTTTGCCAGCACATCCCTTCTCCAGAAGCACCCATTACTCTGGTTTCTATCACTAATCTAAAACCTAGATTAGTTTTGCCTGTGTTAGACTTCTGTCTAGAAGTATGCTGTATGTACTATTCTGGCTTTTCTCAGCATAATGTTGTGGAGATTCATTTACGTTGTCATGTGTATCAATAATTCATTCCATTTTATTACTGAGTAGTTTTCTCTTAATATGACTATGGACACCTGGGCTGTTTTCAGTTTTGACACTGATATAAATAAAGCTCCTTTGGACATTCTTATACAAGGCTTTGTAGGGACATACATTTCTATTTCTCTTGGATAAATGCCTAAGAGTGGGTGGGATTACTGGGTTTAAATTAAGAAAAAGTGCCGAACAGTTTTTCAAAATGTTTGCGCCATTTTACATTCTTCATTCGTCTTCACCAACACTTGTTGTTGTCAATCTCTTTCATTTTAACTATTCTGATGGGTATGTAGAGGTATCTCATCGTGGTTAATGTCCTTCCATTTTGCTGATGATTTATAATGTAGAGACCTTGTTCTGTGCTCACTGGCCATTGATATATCTTTTGTTCACTGTCTACTCAAGCCCTTTAAAAAACTTAGATTGTCTGTTTATTACTGAGTGGTAAAAGTTCTTCATGTATTCTAGATGATACATTGTCAGATACATACATGTATTGAGAATATTTCTCGCAATCTATAGCTTGCCTATTCATAGTCTTAATGAACTGAGAGTTAATTCTGTGTCCTGGGAAAGTGCTTGCAAATGGATAAACTCTCCCTTCTTCAGTGTATGTTCCTCCTCCTCATCAAGCACTCTAGAAGCTAATCTCACAGCATTTTCCTGCTTTTTCTGGTATGTGCTGGGCAGGTTTTATGGCTTCTTTAGGGTATAGTCACTTTTCTTCCTTATCAGTCCCAATGACTCTTGTTGGGACTTAATCCTAATTTTAAGAGTAAATCACAGTTTTGGGATTAAAATCCTGGTGGCCAGAAAGGACAGATTCTGAGGATCCACACCCCCGCTGGGATGAGGGTAAGTGGGTGAACTGTCTTGTGGGGGAGTAGCCTCTGCATCATCTAAGCAATGGGGGACGAGGGGTTAGTTCTGACTGGGAAGGAGTGGGTTACTTCTGTAGGTTTGGATGGCTCAGGGGAAACTGGGCGTTCAAGATTTTTAGAGACATCAATCCACATAACTCCTTCCCATCTTTTCCCATCTGGGCTCTGACCTTGATGCAGCAGACCTGCCTTCACTGGGAATTTGTCCTTCTTTGGAGTTTGGCTATTTTGACCAGTAAGTCTTGGAGTTGGTCCCCAGTTTCTCTGCCTTCCCACAGAGGAGATGAGGGTGTATATTACCAAGGAGGCTGAGGTGGTTTTAAGATATGTCCACAAATTCTTTGACACTCCTCTCTTCAAGAGGTGGAGACTAATTCCTCTCTCCTTGACTGTGGACAAGACTTGGCTACTGGTTACAAATAGAATAAAGTGGAAGTAATGTTGTACATTTTAGAAACTAGGTTATAAAAGGCATTTGACTTCTTCCTTGCTTTCTCTCAGATGGTTCCTCTGGAAGAAGTCAGCTGACATGTCATGAGGAAACTCAGGAAACTGATGGAGAAATCCTTGAGTTGAGGAAAGAGGCCTCATGCCAACCGCCACATGGGTGAGCTTAGTTCTTCAGCCCCAGTCAAGTCTTCAGATGATTGTAGCCCCATCTGATATCTTTTATTATTATCTCTCTCCCTCTGTCTCCCCCTCACTCTCCCTCTCTCCCTCCCCTGCCATTAGTTGTGGGGTATTGGTTGGAAGTAAGCTCATCTTACTAACAGAGGCAATTCTAACTTTAAAGAAAATTGTTTTGATGTACAGATAAGAGGAGGGCATGTTGGGAAAATAAAAAATAGTAAATTTGAAATACTGGACACGAAAGATGTTCTGGAATGAGAAATTCAAAGATAATGGTACATTATGAGAGTAAAAGAGGGATCAGCAAACCATGGCCTATGCATTCACAACCTGTTTTTTTTTAAAAAAATGAACTCCAGATGTTATGATATTATGACAGTGGTACAATTTTTATTTTACAACATTTTTGATACCTATTTCACATACCATACAACTCATCCACATGAAGTATACAGTACAGTTCTTAGTATATTTACAGAGTTGTACAACCATCACCACAATCTAATTTTAGAATATTTACAGAACCCCCAAATGAAACCCCATACACATTAGCAGTCACCCTCCATTCCTGCCCCACCACTTGACCCGGCCCCTAGCAAATGCTATTCTGTCTCTAAGGGTTTACCTGTTCTTGACCTCTGCTCATTGAGTTCTGTCAATCTTCCAAATGTTGACACATTTCATTATACAAAAACAAAACAAAGCAAAAAACCCTAAATTAATTAAAGACTTTTTCACTGACCTATCAGAAGAGTCTTAAGTAGTAGGAAGCTGTCAAGCATTTCATGTCAGAATGTTTTCCAAAAGAATTTTCGCTATAAGCTTGAATTTTATCCTTGCCAACAAATACTGTCAGTTGTTTTCCTTGAGGTATTAGGTTCATAGAGTTCATTTTTGAGAAAATGTGTCCCAAATACCCAAGACTGAATAACCTGTTTGTTAATTGTTCTTTAAGTAAAAATGACATCCTATCGAAAGAATGGCTAGGTCAGCTTACAACTCAAATTGTCCACAAGCGCTTTTCCTTGAGACAAGCATTGTACCTCAGTATGTAACAGAAATGCTTTCTGATACTTCCCATTTCATCACATATTACATATTAAATCAAAATATTAAAAAGATGTGTATTTGGGCCGGCCGAGTGGCGTGATGGTTAAGAACTCGCTTGGGATGCCAGAGGGCCCCGGTTCGGATCCCACATATGAGGGCCAGTGACACTGCCCTCCACAGCTAAGATGCTGAACAACNCAACTTGTCTGTTCCCCTTTCCCCAATTCCCCAGCACTGTTCCCATCCCCCCAATTCCCCAATAAAAATCTTAAAAAAAAAAAGATGTGTATTTGAGGGCAAGATTTAACAAAGTTAATAGTATTTACTGCTTCATCAAGAACAGTCTTTAGTGAAACTGGCTTCTTTCAAGGTGTTTTTGGTTTTTTGTTTTCCCTCCAATGTGAGGCATGGATGGCTGTGAAGAATATAACGACGCGTTGGTGCCACTGCCTTCATTTGTACGGACACATCAGCTCTCTTCCACTCATATCTGCTCCCCTCCACCCAGGGGCAGAGAGCCTCTATCCTAACTTCTAATATGATAGACAAGTTTTGCCTGTTTTTGAACTTCATATAAATGGAATCAGAGAGTAGGTACTTTTGTATACGCAGCCTCTTTCACTTGACATGATGTTTGTGAGATTCGTACATGTGTATTGTCGCAGGTTGTTTATTCTCATTGCTATTTATATTTTCCTCTATGAATATTTATCCTTTGACGGACATTTGGGTTAGGACTATTTTTTGGTTTTGGTTCTTATGAGTAGTGCTGCTATGGGTATTGTACCTGTTTTCTGATTAACATATACACGTTTCTGTTGGTATTTACCTAGGAGTAGAATTGCTGGTTGTAAAGTATGTGCATATTCAATTTTAACAACTACTGCGAGTTGGTTTTCTAGGATGTTATTTTTTGAAATAATGAAATTAGATGGGAAAAACAACTTGGATTTACACAGAACAAAATAAAAGGTGTGAAAATGTGTACTAGGTTGGGGAGGCAGGTTGGGGCAACACTGTTAGAGCCCGAATGGCATGTGAAAGCAAGGTGGGTTGGGGAAGACCATGAAGATGGGGCTAGATTGAATCCCAGGTCCACTTCTTACACTATGTTACCTTGGCCAAGATACTTAAACCTTGTTCAACCTTAGCTTTCTCACCTGTAAAATGGGGATAGTACCCACCTAAAAGGGTTGTTTTGAAGATTAAATGAATAATGTTTGAAAACTGCTTAGAAGAGGGCCTGGTACCTAAGATACCTCCCAACATATTAGTTTCCTTCCTCCCAAAGAATTTTATTTGGAGATATTAGGAGATATTGATAATATTTGAGCAGAAGATATATCATTAACTGTTACACCCTTTAAAGTGTTTCACAGTAATATATATCTGTTTGAAACTTTATTGGGGAACAATGTGCTTTTCCCAGGACCTATCTTCTCCAAGTCAAGTTGTTGTCCCTCAATCTTAGTGGTGGAGGGCACAGCTCAGCTCCAAGTCCCAGTCGCCATTTTCAATCTAGTTGCAGGGGGAAGGGGGGAAGGGAGGGAGTGCAGCCCACCATCCCATGTGGGAGTTGAACCTGCAACCTGGTTGTTAAGAGCACGCCCTCTAACCAACTGAGCCACCTGGCCGCCCTGGTGGGTATATTTTATGCCAACTGCAGAGTGGGAGAGGGTGCATTGTAAGCTTCTTTCCCGAGGCTGTTTTGCAGAATGCACAGCCCCCACGTTTACAGTGCTTTGAAGAGTAGAAACAACTTATTGTCATCACATAGCAACAGCATTTCTGCATTCTTCTTTCTGTAGCATCTGCCCCAGAGGCTGAAACGTGTTGAGACCAAGATGCAAAAAATTGGTCTTTGTCTTAGGGTAAAGAGATGACCATTATTGTCACAGCCAAAGAAAGACAAAGCTAATGATTAGAAGCCCCAAAGTCTTAGGACCTAAAAGCATGAGCGCTGATATCAGGTAAAAGGAGAGGGTAAGGAACAGTATCAGGATCTTGACATTATACTCACAGATCTCATTTACAAATTAACAAATGGACCTGAATGGAATGAAATCAGGTGGCCTAGAGATGCTGGTGTTTTGTCTGGGTGTAGGGAAGGAGGGAGCAGAGTGGAGGGCACCTCCTGCCTGCCCAGTGGATATGGGCTGCGTAAAAACTTGCCTTCTTCAGACTTATCGTGAAGCAGAGCTTGAATGTGTCAGCCTGTGATTTAGTTATCTGTGGTCTCTTGCAATAAAACAAGGCATGTGCAGCAGTGAACATCTTGGAGATGTTCATCCAGAAACTGTGGTTGGGGAATAGCATTCTTCTCAAAGCTTATGTTAAAAAAAGGAAAGCTTCCTACAGGGAGGTGGAATAGATTAGTGACAGCTTCCTCTCATCCTTCAGTTTTACACCATGCCAGACTAATCTTCCTAAAATACCACGTTGAGCTTGGGAAGGCCCTGCATTTAACCTTTAAATGGCTCTTATTACCTATAAAATAAATTTTAGACTTCTCATCCTGGCGTTAATGGTCCTTACTGAGTTGACCTCATTCTACTGTGAGCCTTCTTTCTTTTTTCTTTCTTTTTTTTTTTAGTTGAACCATCCTGCTGCCTGTTGGCAGCTCAGCTCGGGCCAGGAATCGAACCGGCAACCCTGTTGCTCAGAGCTTGCACTCTTGAGTGAGCTTTTAACCAACTGAGCCACTCGGCTGGCTCCCCATAATAGTTTTTTTTTTAAAGATTTTTTTTTATTGGGTAATTGGGAGGAGGGGAACAGACAGGTAGACAAATTGCTGTTTTTGTTCTTCAGTCTAGTTGTGGAGGACGTCGCTTCACTGGCCCATGTTTGTATGATCATTGTGCTCTTCCTGGGTGAGGCAATCGGTCACCAGTCATTGGTCGGCCGCTCCCAGCGGCTCCCAGCAGCTCACACCGGCTGCCGGCCGCTCACTCTGGCTGCCAGGCACTCATGTAGCTCACGGCAGCCCACTGCAGCTCTGCTGCAGTCTACGCTGTCGCCAGCGACTCGCAGCAGCCCAGCTCTAGGTCAAGCTGTTGTTCACCATCTTAGCTGCAGAGGGCGAGCGTCACCGGCCCTCAATGTGGGATGCGAACCGCAGCCCTGCTGCTCAGAGCTGGCGTCCCAAGGGAGCTCTTAACCAGCTGAGCCACTCGGCTGGCCCCTCCCCATAATAGTTTTAATAAAAATCCTTTTGGCCTTGTGGATCTTTTCTTTCTCTCATATCTAAACAAATATTGCTTTTAAAAGCTCATGAACTTACACTTAATCAAGGCAAACTGAATAGTTAAAAAAAGTGTGTACAGTTGACCCTTGAACAACACGGGAGTCTAGAGATGCACAATAAAAAATATTCATATATCTTTTGACTCCCCTAAAACTTAACTATGTCCTAATGTGCACACTATTTGTAATTTATAACCAAGATTAAACTGTGTCAACGCACAGAACTTTTCTCTTTTGATTCCTGATTATTTTTGATGTTTGAAAGAAGACAGCTGTGTGACTTCCATTTGTGTCCTGAAAAAGCAGGCAAGTGCTGCCATCTAGTTTTATATGTTTGACTATGATCTTTGCTGACATTTGGAATGAAGTCTCTGTAGAAACTTTCTGAAACTCTACTCAGAGACTGACATATTGGACGAAACTAATTTTTTATTTGCAGCTTGTTGGTGTCAATTTAACATTATTTTAATTACATGACATATTTAGCATCTTTAGTATAACCTTCTTCCTCAAACTGTCCTAGAACACAGGAAAGGCTATTTGAAGACAGAAAGGTGCTATTGTGGACTGAACTGTAGAGTTGTGTGTGAAGTACGCCGCTTTGGCCATGGAGGTGTGCAGACAGCTCTGAATATTATCAGTTTTTAAGTACTTAAAAAATATTTTTAGTTGTGGGCTGAGGGTGGAAAGTGTAGTTTTTGGAGTGGGTTAAACTTTGGTCATGGCAAAGCTGTTATATGGCATTTCAGGTCTCCAGCGTGGCTGGCAAGCTCTGGTGGAAGCCTCCTTCCCCTCTGCCTCACTTTGTGGGATTTCCTTTACCACGCTGTCCTTTTAATTCCTAGCTGATACCAATCACCTTCTTCTCTGAGGTTCTGTATATATGTTGGTTCTGTTGCCAGGAGCATTCTTCCCTCTGCTCATATTTATTTACTTGTTAAATTTTGGACATTAAAAAAACAGCAAAGTCAAAGAGGAAAACAATAATCATCCACATTTCTATCACTTCGGATCAGTTACTGCTAACATCTTTGCATATTGGCTTTAAATCTTTTTTTTTTTTTAAGCAAACCACCATTGCTTTGATAACAATGATATTTGTTCATTTTAAAGAGTTCAAATAATGCAGAAAATTGTAGTGATAAAACTGGAAAACTATATAACCCTCCACAAACTCCACCGCTCAGGAATAGCTCCCATTAACATTAAATGAGCATCAAATCAGACACACACATGCTCACAGGCGCACACACGCACATTGTTCAACTATTGGAGGACAATTCTGTGTTGTCTTCTGGCTATAAATGCTGCTGTGGGAACTCTGAGGTCATCCTGATTCTTCTACCTGGTACCTGAAAAAGTCTTTATAATTGAAGTTCAGGGGCTTTAGTAGAACACTGAGCTCTGTATATCAAATTTTTTGTTATGTGATGTATCTTTTCAATATGCAGACTCCCTCCCCCCCCAATTCAGGGAAATTATCTTGTGTTTTATCTTCAAAATCTTCTGTTCCATTTGTTGGGTTTTTCACTGCAGGAACACCAATCATCCTAATATAGGATCATCTTCACTGACTTCCATAGCTGTAAGTTTCCCACTAATTGCCTTAATAGTTTCGACTTTTGAATCTTTGTTCACTGTTGTTCCTGTAAACCATAATCTCAACTCCCGTCATTACTTTGATCATCAGCTGTGGTCTAGTCAGTTTTTTGCCATTTTTAATGTATCAATTAGTTTTGTAATGTTGTTTTGAGTCCTCAGTTTTGTTGAGTCTGCAATCTTCATTTTCATACCATTCTGTTGTTTTTCATCTTGTCCTTGAGCTGTATTGAATTTGTGTTCTTTTTTTTTTTTTAAAGATTTTTATTGGGAAATTGGGGGGATGGGAACAGTGCTGGGGAATTGGGGAAAGGGGAACAGACAAGTTGCTGTCGTTTTGTTCTTCAGTCTAGTTGTGGAGGACGTTGCTTCACTGGCCCAAGTTGGCACCATCATTGCGCTCTTCTCTGGCGAGGCAGATCAGTCGCCGGCTTCTGGACGGCCGCTCACTGCGGCTGCTGGCCGCTCACGCTGGCTGCTGGCCACACACGGTAGCCCATGGCAATCCACTGCCACAGGGACTGCAGCCCACGCCGTTGCCGGTGACTCATGGCAGCCCAGCTCCAGGTTGAGCTGCTGTTCAGCATCTTAGCTGTAGAGGGCAGTGTCACTGGCCCTCATATGTGGGATCTGAACTGGGGCCCTCTGGCATCCCAAGCGAGTTCTTAACCATCGCGCCACTTGGCCGGCCCGAATTTGCGTTCTTTTTTACTTGCTGTAGTGAGGAGCAGTTGTGGGGAAGTGTTCCTGTGTCCTGTGATTTACTTTTTTTTTTAATTGGGGAATTGGGGAGATGGGAACAGTGCTGGGGAGTTGGGGGAAGGGGAACAGATAAGTTGCTGTCCTTTTGTTCTTCAGTCTAGTTGTGGAGGACGTTGCTTCACTGGCCCAAGTTGGCACCATCGTTGCGCTCTTCCCGGGCGAGGCAGATCAGTCGCCGGCTTCTGGACGGCCGCTCACTGCGGCTGCTGGCCGCTCACGCTGGCTGCTGGCTACACACGGTAGCCCATGGCAACCCACTGCCACAGGGGCTGCAGTCCACGCCGTCGCCAGCAACCCACAGCAGCCCAGCTCCTGGTCGAGCTGCTGTTCAGCATCTTAGCTGTAGAGGGCAGTGTCACTGGCCCTCATATGTGGGATCTGAACTGGGGCCCTCTGGCGTCCCAAGCGAGTTCTTAACCATCGCGCCACTCGGCCGGCCCTGTGATTTACTTTTTTAAGGGTTAGTTTTGTATGCTAAGTTCCTGAGAGTGTGTTTGCTTATTGCAGGCTGTTTCCTTTCAGCCTGTTTATGCTTGGGCAGCTCTGCATTTGGGTAGGCTTGCCACGCCATCACTGAGGTGACTCAAGGGAGGTGACTTCTTGGCAGTCTTTCTACAGTATCTGGGCAACCTGTTTTCCTTTGGGAGTCACAGAGTGAGGGCTGGATATTTCCTGTGTTATCCATATTTCTGTGTCCTAAAGAAGTGACAGATGAGGGTGACGTGGAGGTGTGAGTGGGGGAAATTGCTCAGTTGAGGGCTTGACCTGGAAACAGGCTGACTACATAATTTGTGGAGCCAAGTGCAAAATGAACATGTGGGCCCTTAGTTCAAACAGCAGGAAAAAGGGTACCACGAAAGGTACCAAAATATAAAGTTTTTCCTTTAAATATTTTTTTATAACTTATCACACCTCATAGGGGTAATAGTCGTACATGAGTAACAACATAAACTTACAAATTATAGAAACCAATATTTTTGGTGTCATAATGTTTGATAATTTCAAATTTTGAGACAGAGCTTTCTTTTGAGGCAATGAGTACTGGCGCTGTTAAAAGTAGTTTATAGGCTGTGACAACCAGGACTGGCTGCATAATTTTCAGGGCCCAGCACAAAATGAAAATATGGGGATCTGTGTTCCCCCAAAAAATAGGATAAAAGTGCCATTAATAGTACTAAAATATGACGCTTTTCCCTTCTATGGTCTCTCTCTTGACTTATGGTGTTTTTTTGGTAAGATATTTAATCTAGTAAGTAAAGAAAAAAATTAAATTATTAGTGAGTTTTACTGTTCATCTTTGTATTTACAATGCTAGTTTTAAATGCAAATATACAAGCATTTCATGTGGAGTCACCAAAACTATACAATTCATATTTCATAGCTTGTACATGCATATGTATTTTGTTCTTACCAGAACAGTGGAAAAGCTGCACAAAACTAACTGAACTGTTTTTGTTTCACTTATTATTATTTTTTAAAGATTTTATTGGGGAATCAGGGAAGGGGAACAGACAAGTTGCTGTCTTTTTGTTCTTCAGTCTAGTTGTGGAGGACATTGCTTCACTGGCCCATGTTGGTATTGTGATCATTGTGCTCTTCCTAGCTGAGGCAGATCGGTCTCCGGCCATTGGACGGCTGCTCACGGTGGCTCACAGCAGCTCACTCTGGCTGCAGGCCACTCACTTTGGCTGCTGGCCACTCACGGTAGCTTACGGCAGCTCCCTGCAGCAGGGGCTGCAGCCTACACCATCACCTGCGACTCCCGGCATCCCAGCTCCAGGTTGAGCTGTTGTTCACCATCTTAGCTGTAGGGGGCGCAGTGTCACCGGCCCTAATATGGGATCTGAACCGGGGCCCTGCTGCTCAGAGCTGGCGTCCCAAGCCAATTCTTAACCAACGGGTCACTCGGCCAGCCCTGTTTCACCTATGTTTATGTGCACATTTTACTAACACTCTCAACCTTCAGGTTACTGATGAGTAAAAGAGGATTGAAAGGAAAAGGAATTTTGGATTGCCTTATCCTTCTCTTCCTTCTATGTCATCATTTTCAGCATAAGTGGTTGGCTAATAATACAGGGCAATTACACAAATAATAAAGGTTACAGTAAGGTTTCTTGGTCATTCATGTTTCTTAGATCATCATTGCCTTCTTTCTGCATTTGAAGTTCTGATTTGAATGGAAAGTGTGGTGTCTTAGGGTTATCTACTGCTCTTGCTTACTCAGTTATAGAAGTAACATACTTACCTAGTACACGCTTTGATTCTCACTGAATTCTCAAACATTATGGGGTATCATGAACACTATTTGTGAATGAAGAGTGGAAATGGGAGGTAAGCATATTGTATTAACTCCTCTTCTCGTGTGCATGCTCAATTGTCCCACCTGACTTCACTTTCAAAGATAAAATTATTGAGAATTTCAAGGTGGTGACAACAGAGCATTAAACCAAACTTGAGGCCCTTCTGAGCACGGGCCCTATGTGACTACACAGGTTGAATGCCCATGAAGCCTGCCTGGCTAATGGTGTTCTGCTTCTATGTCCATGGCCCACCAGCTTTTGAAGTTATCGTGGTGTATTAGGTGACTGCATTATGTTAGATTAGGGCCCTATACCTGTTTGTTTCCCGATGGAGAATATGATTACTGGTTTTTGGAGGTTTTATTTAATTTGTTAGGTATTGAGAGAAGAAGATTTGGTGATGTGGTTTCAATCCACCAACCTAATGCCCTCTTCTTTTACTCCCCACTTCTCTTGGCTAACTCATGATCCAAGTCACAGCTTAAATTTCACTCATCCTCACAAAAGAAATGAAAAAAATACATAGACTGAATAAAAATGAAAATACAGCATATCAAGACATGTGGACTATAGCTAAAGCAGTGCTGAGAGGGAAATTTATAGTACTAAATGCTTACATTGGAGAGGAGGAAATATTTAAAATCAATAATCTAAGTTCCTACCTTAATAAACTAGAAAAAGAGCAAAATAAATCCAAAGAAAGGAGAATTAAGGAAGTAATAATAAGCAGAAATCAATGAAATTGAAAATAGGAAATTATAGGAAAAATCAATGAAACAAAAACTGGCTCTTTAAAAAAAATCAATAAAATTGATAAATCTCAAGGAAGACTGACTAAAAAATGAGAGAAGACACACATCATCAATATCAAGAATGAAACAGGGGACATTATTACAGATCATGTAGCCATTAAAATGATAGTAAAGGAGTACTACAAACAATCTCATAAATTCGATAACAGAATAAATGAACCAATTCTTTAAAAAGCACGTTACCCAAACTCAACCAAGATGAAATAGACAATCTGAATAGTCCTATAACCATTATATAAATTGAATTTGTAATTAAAAAGCTCCCCGAAAATAAATCTCCAGGCCCAGATGGTTTCAATGGAGAATTCTACCAAATATTTAAAGATAATTAACACCAGTTTTATATACTCTTCCAGAAAAATAGAAGAGGGACTATTTCTAACTCATTTTATGAGGCTGATTACCTTGATGCCTAAACCAGACAAAGATACTACAAAAAGTAAAACTACAGACCAATATTTTTCATTAACTTAGATACAAACATCCTTAACAAAATACTAGGAAATTCAATGGGAACCAAAATTAAAAGCACAATTATATTTACTGTTGCTCCAAAGAAAATGACATACTTAGCTATAAACTTAAAACACATACAGGATCTGTATACTGAAAATTGTAAAGTGTTGATAAAATAAATCAAAGACCTAAATAAATGGAGAGATATACTGTGTTCATAGATTGGAACATAGGCAAGATATCAGTTCTCCTAAATTGGTCTATATGGTTAGTGCAATTTATATTAAAATCCCAGCAAGGTATTTTGTTGACGCAGATAATTCTTATTCTAAAATTTATATGGAAATCCACAGGCTCTGGAATAGCTAAAACAATTTTTAAAAATAAGAATAATGAAGGAATCACCCTAACCTGATATTAAGGCCTACTATACAGTGGCGGTAATCAAGACAGTGTGGTATTGGAGGAGAGATGGACACGTAGGTCAATGGAACAGAATAGATAACCCAGAAATAGACCCCCACAAATATACCCAACTTATTTTTGACAAAAGTGCTAAAAAAATTCCATGGAGGAAGCATAGCTTTCAACAGAGTTGGAGCAATTAGATATCTGTAGGCCCAAAATGAATTTTGACCTATAATCCAAAATGTAAAATGAAAAACTATAAAGCTTTTAGGGAAAAATCATAGGAGAAAATCTTCAGGATCTAGAACTAGGCGAAGAATTCCTAGACTTGATACCAAAAGCATGATCCATAGAAGGAAGAATTGACAAATTGAACTTCATGAAAATTGAAAACATTTGCTCTGCTAAAGTCCATGTGACAAGAATGAAAAGCCAAGTTACAGACCGGGAGAAGACATTTGCAAACCACGTATCCAGCAAAGCACTAGTATTTACAAAATATAAAGAACTCTTAAAAACTGAACATTAAAAGAAGAGATCTCTCTGAAACTAAAGAAAAAAGGAGAGATCTCCCTTTATTATTTTTATAACTGCATGTAAATCTATAGTTAAGTCAAAATGAAAAGTTCAATTTAAAAAAATTGTTCATATCTTGAGAGCGTCCTTTTTTCTGACCCTCTAGACTAACGTTCTTGTTGAACCCTGAACCCCTCCTTTGGAGCATTTGTCATGGTTTTGTAATTATTTCAGTGGTTATTAGTTTAATGTCTGTCTCTCCCATTAGGCTGCAAGCTCTATACTTTTGTATCTCCAGTTCTGAAACAAGGCCCAATAAATATTTATTGAATGATTAAGTGTTAATGCCTTGTGGAATTATTGAAAGGTTTGAAATTGCTTTGTATTTGGCAAATACTTTAAATCCGCCCTCCTCCGCTTTCTTTTTGTTGAAAAACGAGCACCTTATTTTATTCTCAGGACACTCCTCATATTTTGAACCTCCTGGCTGAGCCTTGCGTCATCAGCAGCCTCTGTATAACATCTGCCATTTCTCCAGACTCTACAACTTGGACAGCTGCCGAGAATATCCGCCCTCTTGGCCTCCTCAGGGCTGTTTACCCAGTAATTGGTCTCATTACACTGTGTTGGAGTTTTAGAAAGACAGCATGATGCTGTTATTATTCAATGAATAACAACATCTAAATTGATCCAATGCTCAGTGAAAATGACATTTCTAGCCCTGGTTATAACAACCTATTCAAACATTTTGATGTATTACTAAAAACAGTTCAACTGCCTTCAACTTCTCAAATGACAAGTTATCTTCGGAAAATATATCGAAGGGAATCTCTGTGACAGGTAAGACCTTATAACGAACTGACTTATGTGACAGGAAAAGTTAGCTTTAGAATTCTGTTTGAATTTTAAGCAGTGTTTGCCTGAGAAAGAAAGGACTGACTGTTTGGTAAGTCATAGGCAGGCAGCATTCCTATTCACTGTTCCTTGAACCAGTCTGGTTGTGAAGAAGTCAGCAGGATTTTCTTATACAGTGTGACTTTGCACAGCATTATTCAAGCATATGGGGTCTGACAATTAAGTTCGAGAACTCATCCTAGAAAAAAATGCTACATATCTCATTGCTGAATATCACTACAGTCACCTTTGAAGTACCCTCCTTGGGAAGCTATGCACTGACACCAGTGCCTAGTCCACCTTTCAAAGCAATTTTGGAACTCTTTTTCTGGAATGGCCATCAGAGCTGTCGTCGTATTACCCTTGATGTCCTGAGTATCATCAAAATGTCTTCCTTTCAATATTTCCTTTATCTTTAGGTAAAGAGAAAAGTCCTTGGGGGCCAGATCAGGTGAGTGGGGAGGGTGTTCCAATACAGTTATTTGTTTACTGGCTAAAAACTCCCTCACAGACAGTGCCATGTGAGCTGGTGCAATGTTGTGATGCAAGAGCCATGAGTTGTTGGCCAAAACTTCAGGTCATCTAACTTTTTCACGCAGCCTTTTCAGCACTTCCAAATAGTAAACTTGGTTAACTGTTTATCCAGTTGGCACAAATTCATAATGAATAATCTCTCTGATATCAAAAAAGGTTAACAACATCGTTGCAACACGTTCATGAACTTAATTTTCAGCCCTTGTACTTCCCATCACCTCCTCTACACGATGACTGGGTCCCTCGGGTACACGTCGCCTTTCTCCCTGTTACTTTGGATGCCATCTTCCTTTGCCTTCACAAGCACCTTGCGCCAACAGGTGTTCTGTTTTTGTCTCCCCCACAAAATAATATTTACCTTTACTACATATGGATTACTTTGATGTTTTCTTTCTTTTGTAGAGTTTTATAGTTATTTATTTATTTTTTCAATTACAGTTGACATTCAATATTATATTAGTTTCGGGTGAGTTTTTTCCTTTTCTGTATCATCATGTTTTCTCTATCGGCTGGATCATTCCCATCAGCATATATGTTTGCTATCATATTACTTATTTTAAGATAAAAGAAACTTATTTATCCTACATCCTTTTCTAGAGATGACTTACTTCTCTCCTCCCTTTACAGCAAAACTTGAAGAAGGAGTAGGTATATGTTTAACTTTTTAACAAACGGCTCAACAGTTTTTCAAAATGGTGTTTGCATTTTACGCTCTTTCAGCAACGTATGAGAGTTCTGTTCCATATCCTCCCTGACATTTAAAAATTTTTAGCCATTCTATTGGGAGGAGTAGTGGTATCTCATTGTGGTTCTGAGTTGCATCTCCTTTTTCATAATAATGTTAAGCACCTTTTCATGTGCTCCTTGGCTGCTCATAATCCTTCTTTTTTTTTTTTTTAGCTGAGCCATCCTGCTACCTGTTGGCAGCTCAGCGGCTGCTCAGCTCGGGCTGGACTCGAACCGCTGTTGCTCAGAGCTCAAACTTTTGAGCGAGCTCTTAACCAACTGAGCCACTCAGCTGGCCCCTTTCATAATCCTTCTTTTGTCAAGTGTCTATCTGTTGGAGGAGGTCATTGGGAGGATGTGATCATTAGGTGACCTGCAAGCTAGACCTGGGCAATCAGAGGCTCCTCACTCCCTCCCTGTCCTTGGAATGTGTGCTCTGCTCTCTGTCCTTATAGCAAGAGCCAGTTCAAGGACACAGCCTTGAGAGAGCAATGTGTTGTTGAGACCATCTGGAGGTACACGTGACTGAACCCAGTTAAGGCCTCTTTATAAACCTTTAAGATTCTGGCAGGTGGGTTCAGAGATCTACTTGTCTTTTGGTGCCCAAAGACAAGCCTTTTAAGTTCCTTTGTTTATTAAACCTGCTACCTACCAATCTGGAGTAGCCTACTATTTATGTCTTTTGCTCATTTTTTTCCCCAATTAGGTTGTATTTTTATTATTGATATGTAGGACTTTTTTCATGTATCTTCTAGATACAAGTCCATTGTCAGATATATGTGTTATGTGGCTTGCTTTTCTTTCTTTTAATGGTGTTTTTTTGGGGGGTTGGGGATTGGAGAAGGGGAACAGTGTTGGGGAACTAGGGAAGGGGAACAGCCAAGTTGTTGTTCTTCAGTCTTAGTTGTGGAGGGCACAGCTAGCTCAGCTCCAAGTTGCCATCCTGCCGCCCGTTGGCAGCTCCGGCCGCTCAACTCAGGTGCAGTGTTCAATCTTAGTTGCGGGTGGGCGTAGCCCACCATCCCATGCGGGAGTTGAACTGGAAACCTTGTTGCTAAGAGGGCATGCTGTAACCACTGAGCCATCCGGCCGCCTGTTGGCAGCACAGGGCAGCTGAGCCCAGGGTGCTATGTTCAATCTTAGTTGCGGGTGGGCAGAGCCCACCATCCCATGCAAGAGTTCAACCAGCAACCTTGTTGTTAGGAGCACATGCTCTCACCAGCTGAGCCATCCTGCCACCTGTTGGCAGCTCAGGTGCAGCTCAGGCGCAGCTCACTGGCCCATGTGGGAATCGAACCAGTGACCCTGTTGCTCAGAGCTCGTGTTCTTAACTAACTGAGCCACTCTGCAGGCCCCTAATGGTGCCTTTTGAAGAACAGAAGTTGTTAATTTTGATGATATCCAGTTTATCAATTTTTTTGTTTTTAAAGATTTTATTGGGGAATTGGGTGAGGGGAACAGCATTGGGGAATCTGGGAAGGGAACAGACAAATTGCGTCCTTTTGTTCTTCAGTCTAGTTGTGGAGGACGTCACCTCACTGGCCCATTTTGGTATCATTATTGCGCTCTTCCCGGGTGAGGCAGTTGCTTGCCAACCATTGGACGGCTGCTCACGGCAGCCCATGGCAGCTCACGAAAGCCCATGCCCGCTGACGGCCAGCCCCACTGCAGCCTACGCTGTCACCAGCGTCTCATGGTAGCCCAGCTCCAGGTTGAGCTGTTGTTCACCATCTTAGCTGTAGAGGGCACAGTGTCACTGGCCCTCATGTGGGATCTGAACTGGGGTCCTGCTGCCCAGAGCTAGCGTCCCAAGCCAGCTCCCACCCAAAGCGCCACTCGGCCGGTCCTGTTAATTATTTTACGTTTAGTGTTTTCTGTGTCCTTTTAAGAAATCTTTGCCTACCCAAAGTTTGCCAAGATATTCCCTTATTTCTCCTAGAAGATTTGTAGTTATAACCTTTTCATTTTGTCCTATAATCAGCTATTTTATCTGAAAATGTCTTTATTTCAACTTCATTCTTTAAGGATATTTTCTTTGGATATTAAATTCTGGGTTGGCAGGGTTTTCTTTCTTTTAACATTTCAGAGATATTGTCTTCCAGTCTTGTGATCTCTGTGGTTTCTGATGAGATATGAGTGGTAATTCAAGTAAATGTCCCGTTTTTCTCTGGCTGCTTTCTAGATTTTCTCTTTATTATTGGTTTCACCAGTATGACCATGATATGTGTAGGGATGTTTTCTGTTTTGTTTTGTTATATTTTGTATTTATTCTATTTGTGCTTTGCTGAACTGCTTGAATATGTAAATTTATCTCTTTTACCAAATTTGGGAACGTTTCAACCATTATTTCTTCAAATATTTATTTTGACTCTTTCTTTTTGCCTCTGGTACTCTAATTACACCTGTGCTAGACATTTTAAAATTATTCCGCAAGCCCCGTGGTCCCATATATGTGCCTCAGAGAAGGTGTCTAGCGATTCTCTTGCCCTGTCTTCAATTTTTCTCACACATATTTAGTAAAGGCCATGAAGTAGAGCTGGCCATAGGTACAGACTGCATAGGGGAGTTGTTAGGGATCTAAACCTTTGTTTAATCTAGAAATTCATTAAAAGTTAAATGCTTTTAATGCCACCACCCATTTGTGGTGTCCTCCTCTGCCTCCCTCTGTGTACTAAGGATGAAGGCAACTATGTGTGTCTGTTTTTGGATTTTATTTCATTAGGTTTGATTGCATCCTCAGCTCTCTTTTGTACCTGAAGAGACTATGATTTTGTGGTTAACCACTTTTTCCTTGTTGTTAGGGTTGGAGCAACATTCTTTAGCAACTTTCTGTATCCTAAGTGGAAGTACAAATATTCTGCTAGTTTTGACATGCTGTATTTAAATGTATTTTTTTCCATTCTAAACACTTTCTAATTTCCATGATGATTTTTTTCAATGACCTGTGTGTATTTCTGGTATTTTAGATTTTTTTTTTTAATTGGGGAATTGGGGGAAGGGGAACAGACGAGTTGCTGTTGTTTTGTTCTTCAGTCTAGTTGTGGAGGATGTTGCTTCACTGGCCCAAGCTGGCACCATCATTGCGCTCTTCCAGGGTGAGGCAAATCAGTCGCCAGCTTCTGGATGGCTGCTCACAGCGGCTGCTGGCCGCTCACGCTGGCTGCTGGCTACACATGGTAGCTTATGGCAGCCCACTGCAGCAGGGGACTGCAGCCCACGCCGTCGCTGGTGACCCACGGCAGCCCAGCTCCAGGTTGAGCTGTTGTTCAGCATCTTAGCTGTAGAGGGCAGTGTCACTGGCCCTCATATGTGGGATCCGAACCAGGGCCCTCTGGTGTCCCAAGCCAGTTCTTAACCAACACGCCACTCGGCCGGCCCTATTTCTGGTATTTTAAAATTTCCAAATATACAGATTAAAAAATATATATTATTTTTATGATTGATCCCTAACTTAATTGCTTTTGATGAGAATAAGGCAGGTATGCTTTGGAGTGTTTAATAGTTTTTATGATTTGTCTTATATTTTTGAATGGTCAGTTTTATAAATGCTGCATGTGAATGAAAAGAGTATATATTCTTAACTTTTGGTTAATTAGGTCAAGCTATTTTTCAAATGATCTTTCTAAATCTCTATTAATTTTTGTCCCCTTGATTGTAAATTGCTGAGAGGGGTTTGTTAAAATCTATTATGATTGTGGATTTGCCAGCTCTTCTTTGTAATTTTTTTTTTTAAGCTGGGCCATCCTGCCACCTGTTGGCAGCTCAGTGGCAGCTCAGCTCGGGCCGGGAATTGAACCGCTGTTGCTCAGAGCTCACACTCTTGAGCGAGCTCTTAACCAACTGAGCCACTAAGCCGGCCCTCTTCCTTGTAATTTTTAAAATTTTTGATTTATATTCAATACATTGTAAGCCACATTATTAGGTGTGTACAAGTTTGAAATCATACCTTTTATTATTATATGGTAACCTGCTTTATTTCATATAATGTTTTTTTGCCTTCAAGGCTATTCAACTGAAGTTTATGCTCCTCACTCTGGTTTCCTCTTTGTCTCTGGTATGTAGGAATTTCCCTTTTTTTTTTCTGTTGAACTCTATTATAGATAAAACTCCCCCCCCCCATTTTGTTTAGCATGTCAGTCAGAGTGTGTGTGTGTGTGTGTGTGTGTGTGTGTGTGTGTGTGTGTGTATGTAGTTGCTGGGGCTTGCTCCACGAAGTCTGTTTACTCTTGCCCCACAGTCTATGAGAGCCTCTCTAGCCTCTCTCCATCATGACCTTTGACCTTCCTCTCCCATCTCTAACTGCTTTGTTTTCAAGTTCCCATTCACAGTCCCCAGCAGGGGACCCTGATTGGCCTAGCTTAGCCTTTTGCTCTAGATCTCACCATAGGAGACCTGGCCTTGCCTCTAAGTTAGCTGCCCTTGGGACTGGGTCTGTGTGCTGGGCAGTTTTATGTACAGAGGGCTGTGGAATGGCCAACTGGCCAATTTGGCCCTTCTGTTAGCAGGCTGTGAGTGATCTGGTCCTTGTTTGGTTGCTAGCCTCAGCTTCTGTGGCAAAGAGCGTTCTGTTCAGAATCTGCTGCCTCATTGCCGTGCAGCATGGTGCCTCACTGCATTTGCAGAGCCCATCTGGAAGCCGGGGCGTTTGCTAGGCTCTGAGAAAGGTTTGAGATTCACATTTAGGCAAGGCTGATCAGTGCCCTTGCCTCTCAAGCCAGCTCAGTGTCCCTTATCAGGCCTTCTTTCCCAGCACTCCAGTCCCCTGCCCTGAAGTTCCTTTTATCACAGATGGAGCCTATTAGGTCATGTTGGGAACTGGATCTGAAATTGGCTGCTGGGCAGAGTCTTACAAAGCAGAGCATGGAAAACAGGCTCTTACGGTTTTTTGATGTAAGTGAAGTCTTGCCTGTCTGGGATCAGTGAGGTCCTTTCATAGCTGTTCTGATCTTGAGAGCCTGTCCAAGTGTGGGGAAATTTCCCTGTTTGACATAGTTAGGATCTATTATTTACTTCATATCTAAGAATCTCTGTGAGCATGTCTTGGATAGTCCTCTCATTTACCTGTTTATCAGAATCCTTGGTGAGTGATTTGGGAGACTCACTAATCTTCAATCACTTGAATGATAGGTTATCAGAGCTGAAAGGAATCTAGGGAATGGCCTCCAGCCCTCTCAATGCACGGTAACATAACTGAGCTCCAGAAAGGGGAAGGGGCCAGCCCAAAGCCTCATGTCAGCTGGTGGCAGAGGTGGGACAAGGACCCTGGTCCGTTAGCCCTCCCAGTCCAGGGCCACCTTCCTCTTATCACACTCTCCTCAAAGGCAGAGCACTAAGTTATGCTTGAAGTTTTAATATTGTTTTGTCAGAGTTGATTTAGGATCTGCAGTGATAGGAATTTCTAGAAATTAAAGCATAGGACAGCTGTGGTCCCTGGATGTGTAGTTGTGGACAGGGGTAAATGACTTGAGTGGGGGGTGGATCCGTGCACAGGGCCTGTGGGTTGTGAGGGAAATTATAAACGCTGCTCTAAGCCTAGTGTTGTGTCATCTTGCTCAGCGTGAGGACAATGGTATCCACATCTTGTTTCAATGTCATGGGTTTCCCCTTTTCCTCTTTCTTTAGCCTGTTTCCTGCTTTCTTCCTTCTTCCACCACTTTCTTATATACCATTAACCCCTCATTTCTGTAATCTTTGTTTCTTTTCCTACTAACCTCTGACATAAAGTATTAATTTTTGGCATTTTTTCCCCTCTTTCTTTGAAGTGCTCCTTCTGGCTACAAAAACTTCCAATTAA
Source organism: Hipposideros armiger (assembly GCF_001890085.2). Taxonomy (NCBI): domain Eukaryota; kingdom Metazoa; phylum Chordata; class Mammalia; order Chiroptera; family Hipposideridae; genus Hipposideros; species Hipposideros armiger. The sequence continues at coordinate 395,552 of NW_017731574.1, forward strand.
GTTTTTTAAATAAAAGATAGAAGTTAAAAGCAACTGCTGCCTGGGGTTAGCAGGATGGAAACTTGTAGTTGCTTGAAGCTGTACTTCAAAAAGAGAAAACTCAATTTTAAAAGTGGAGAAGTTTATTCATAAAATACATTGTGTTCAAAAAATGACTCTGGATACTGCAGGCTGTCGAGGAGTCAAACTGTAGGTCACTTGTTCTGTTGTATGTATTTATAAAATATTCTTTTTCTATGTAATGTTTTTTATTCTAAATAAAAGTAAAGGGGAAATTTTAAGCATCTGGATCCTTGTTTATTCTGGTCTCAGTGACGTTAATTCATTTAATATTGAGATTCTCATCTTTTTAAAGTGAAGAACTTTTACAGAGTTCTTGCATGTATTTCATTTATGTGCTATTGCATACATACAAAAGAATATATGAATGTATCTCAAACTTTTAATTTTTTTTTAATTTTTAGCTATTTCCTTTACTCCTAAAAGTGTGTATGTAGTCTCAGAGGAGTCACGGGGCTGGGGAGTGAGTGGGGTGCTGGGAGTGCTCCTAATTACCAGGGGAAAACACATTTTGGCTCAGGGCTGTCCTAACCAGGAAGTTCTAGCCACTCCTTTAATTCAGTATTTGTTGGCCCCAGCAAATCAACATGTGGGCTTCAGGAAAAATCTGGAGCTGACCAGCAACATGGACAAAAGAAGGGAAATGTCTGAAAAATCATTTTCCCCCATTTTCATCTTAAATCCAAGGAAATAGTCAAGGAGGAGAAAAATAAACAATCATCAATAAATGCAGTTTCTTGGGCCGGCCGAGTGGCTTGGTTGGTTAAGAGCTCGCTCAAGGGTTTGAGCTCTGAGCAACAGCGGTTCGAGTCCCAGCCTGAGCTGAGCAGCCGCTGAGCTGCCAACAGGTAGCAGGATGGCTCAGCTTAAAAAAATGAATGAATAAATAAAAAAATAAATAAATAAATAAATAAATAAATGCAGTGTCTTTTAAACTGTAGGCTGTTACTGTTGGTAGATCATGAATCAATTTAAAGACTCATGACCTGCATTAAAAGAAAAAGAAGCGAGTAGAAAATAACAAATACAGGGGCCAGCTGAGTGGCACATTGGTTAAGAGTTGGCTTGGGTCGCCAGATTGAGCAGCAGGACCCCGGTTCCGATTCCACATGAGGACCAGTGACACTGTGCCCTCTACAGCTAAGATGGTGTGAACAACAGCTCGACCTGGAGCTGGGCTGCCGTGGCGACGGCGTAGGCTTCAGTGGGGCTGGCCGGCAGTGGGCGTGGGCTTTCGTGAGCTGCTGTGAGCCGCCGTGAGCGGCCGTCCAGTGACCGGCTAGTGACTGCCTCAGCTGGGAAGCGCGCAATGATAATACCAACATGGGCCAATGAAGCGACATCCTCCACAACTAGACTGAAGAACAAAAGGACAGCAATTTGTCTGTTCCCCTTCCCTGATTCCCCAACGCTGTTCCCCTCACCCAATTTCCCAATAAAATCTCTAAAAAGAAAAAAAGAAAATACAAACACATGGCACAGTGAAGGTAAGTATTGCACAGTGAAGGTAAGTATTGCTTTGTGAATCTTTATGTGTGCATGTGTGTGCTTGTACACACACACACACACACACACACACACACACACACACAGAGGAACATTATATAAGAAAAATTTCCTATGGCATCCAGAAATGCGAATTGGTCAAAACACTGGGTTATTGTTTCACTCTTCTCTGTAGGCTTTGTTTAAAATTACAGCAGCAAGCACATATGAGTATGCTTGAATTTCTTTTGATTTATTTAGGTCACAGTATGAGTGGTAAATGATTATAGGAACCCTACCCGGTGTTAAGCATAGGTGATGAAGGCACACTCCCCAACCTTGAGGAGTTGGCAGTGTAGCAGGCAAGATAAATGTCCTCACAAGCCCTGTTACATGGAGAAAGAATGGAAGAATCACCAGATTTCCAAATTAAGGCTTTTCAACGTTCTCACTAAGTTCCCTGAGCATCCTTATAACCATTGCTCTGAACTTCGTATCTGATAGTTTGCTTGCTTCCATTTCCTTTTGGTCTTTTCCTGGAGTTTTCTCCTATTTTTTCATTTGGGATGCATTTCTTTTCTTTCTTTCTTTCTTTCTTTCTTTCTTTCTTTCTTTCTTTCTTTCTTTCTTTCTTTCTTTCTTCCTTCCTTCCTTCCTTCCTTCCTTCTTTCTTTCCTTCTTCCTTCCTTCCTTCCTTCCTTCCTTCCTTCCTTTCTTTCTTTCTTTCTTTCTTTCTTTCTTTCTTTCATTCATTTTGGCTGCCTATCTGTGTTTGTTTATATGTATTAGGTAGATCCTCTATGTCTCCCAGACTTAGCCAATTGGCCTTAGGTAGTAGGTGCCCCTGGGACCCTGATACAGTCTCCCTGGTCACCTGAATCAGGTGCTCCAGGAGTGTCCCTTGTGTGGGTTGTGTGTGCTCTCCCTTTATAGTTGAGCCTTGATTGCTATTGGCATGTCAGTGGGTGGGATTGGCCCTCAATCTGACTGGCTGTGGGGTTTGGCCACATCCACAGCTTATGGGTTGCTGTGTGTGTGTGTGTGTGTGGGGGGTCTTACCCCACTGAGTGGGATTTGCCCCAGTGGGCTCCGGTGCCTGTGGAGACCACCCTTTGTGTGTTTTGTTTGTGGGGCTAATTGACCAGTGCTGTATTGTATTCTAAAGCCAACCTCCAAGTATATTGGTTCTGGGGCCTCTTGGGAGGGGTTCTGGTGCAGTCCCAGGTCACCCACTGCCTGTAACGGCTCAGGGACTACCTGGTAGGAACTACAAAGTGATCTGCAGTTGTTTGCTTCCTGTGTGAAAGTTGGAGGCACTTGGGAGAGGCCACGCTGTGAATCAAAGATTGCTGCCACCAGTACCAGGCCTGGGGTAGTTCTGCAAAAAGCCAGGACACCCAGAGGCCTGCTGCCACTTGACGGCTTCCCTAAGGTTCAACCACTGATAAAGCTTCGTGCAGCATGCAAGTTGGGTGATGCAGGGCCTCAGGAAGTCACAAGAGTGGGAAGAGTTGTGGTCACCAGATTAATGTAGTCTCTAGTTTGGTGTCAGTGCTGAGCCTGGAGGGACTCAGCAAAAGTCTCAGAGCACACTGAGGCCAGTTGCCACCTGCCTGGGACCCATGGACTTAGATAGTTTTCCAGGGAAGAATGCAATGTGGGCAGGGCTGGCTGCTCACAGAGAAAGCGCCTCTGGCATTGGGGGAGTTGGGTGGGGTGTGGTCCCAGCAGAGCTCATCAGGCCAATCAAATTCAGATTTGGCTGTGTGGGGGCAGGCTCAATACAGGAAAGATGGAGCCCGCCTGCAGGCTGCATGGGAGGAGAACCCCACACAGAAAACAATGGCAACTGCCCTCCATCTCTCGCTTCAAAGCCATACACCTCAGTCTGCTCCCCGTATGCCTCCAAAGTCCCTTGAGCCACACCGTCTCTCAGATGGAGCTCATGGTGAGTGCCTAGAAGTGAGAGAGTCTGTGCTTGGGCTTTTTAAGAGGATGTCTGGGTTTCCCATATACTCTGTCCCACTTGGATGGTCGGAATCCCCACTGTTTTTCACAGCCAGATGTTGTGGGGGCTCCTACTCGGGGCTGGCTGTGGAGTCCCTGGAACCTCCACATCCGAGATATCCCTCCTGATCCTTAAGCACCACCTGGAGGTTTTGGGGCCAGCCCATTTTGTGTCTCTGCCCCTCCTGCCAGTCTCAATATGACTTCTTCTTTATATCCTTAGTTATAAAACTAATGTTCAGCCAGGCTTCAGATGGTTTTCCAGGTTTGTTGTTTTATAATTTAGTTGTGATTTTAATGTGTTCATGGAAGGAAACAGGCACGGTGTTTATCTACTCCGCCATCTTGGATCTCTCCAAACAGTGCTTCATGTTTAAGAGGCACTTAATAAGTGTGAGTTTTTTCCTTCCCCTGAAGGATTTCAAACTTTAAAAATTACTTTTGACAAATTTAAAAATCAGACCACTTACCAGTATTTAAAAAATTAGTTACATATAATGAGTTTTACTCTCAATTTTTAAGCATTTAGAAACATACCTACACATGTGTGCACCCACACACATGTGGTGCATTTGTATTACATAACTAAGTTCTTCTATTGTAATTGATTCTGAGTTAGAAAATCTCTTTGATTTGAAACAATATAGTTTACAAATACTCATTTTTCCAAATATATGTTGTGTCTGTGATTATATTAAGTCTTCCGTAAAGTGAAGATTAATCCAGCTAATATTTGCTTAGCATGTGAAAGAAAAAAACTGTTCCTTTGACTAAAATAACTGGGAATAGGGCTACAAAGTGTGGGGTTGAACATTTTTCAGATCTCAATAGGAATTTCATTGTCATTTGCAGTTGGTAACACAAGGAAAAAATTGAAGTTTTGACATGGCAGGCTTCATGTTTTTCTTTTTCTTTTTTTTTTTTAAAGATTTTTATTGGGGAACAGACAAGTTGCTGTCGTTTTGTTCTTCAATCTAGTTGTGGAGGATGTTGCTTCACTGGCCCAAGTTGGCACCATCATTGCGCTCTTCTCTGGCGAGGCAGATCAGTCGCCAGCTTCTGGACGGCCGCTCACTGCGGCTGCTGGCCGCTCACGCTGGCTGCTGGCCGCTCACGCTGGCTGCTGGCTACATACGGTAGCCCATGGCAACCCACTGCCACAGGGAGTGCAGCCTACGCCGTCGCCGGCGACTCATGGCAGCCCAGCTCCAGGTTGAGCTGTTGTTCAGCATCTTAGCTGTGGAGGGCAGTGTCACTGGCCCTCACATGTGGGATCCGAACCGGGGCCCTCTGGCATCCCAAGCGAGTTCTTAACCATTGCGCCACTCGGCCGGCCCACAGGCTTCATGTTTTTACACTTCCTTGCTGCTTGGGTAGGCAGGGTACTTAGCAGTTTTTCCTGTGTTCATTACCATTTCATACTTTCTGATTTACCAAGCATAATGTGACATATTCCTGATAAACTCTGCAAATATATTTGCTTACTTGCTAATTGGACCTTTCTTTCTGTAGGGTCAATCTCTACATTATCTGACTTTAGTATTGTGAGTCCAGTTTTCTTATGGTTAGGGTTTCTTGTAAATAGTATACAGTTGCTTTTTATTCCTTTTAACACTCTCAGACTTTTAATTGGTGTGTTTGTCATTTCATTTGATATAATTATTGATGTAATTGTCTTAAATCTACCATCTTGCTAATTGTTTTCTGATTATCTCACCTGTTTTCTTATCCTTTTTCTTTTTTCCTCTTTCCTGCTATCTTTTGGGTTATTTTTAAATATTCCATTTTAACTTCTCTATTGACTTATAAGCTCTACCTCTTTGTTTTGTTTTTAGTATTTGCTCTAGAGTTTACAATATACATCTTTGACTTATCAGTCTACTCTAAACTATTATACCACTTCACATATAGTGTAAGAATCTTAAACCAATACTTTTATTCCACACTTTTAATTTTTGGGCTATTGTTATTGTTATACATTTTACTTCTACATATTTTATAAACTCTACAATATATGGTTATTATTTTTGCTTTTAAATGTCAATTAACTTTTAAAGAAATTTAACAAGGAAAAATCTTTTATGTTTATTCAAATATTTATCATTTCTTATTATCTCCATTCTGTCTTGTAGATTTGAGTTTCCATCTGGAATCATTTTCCTTCATCCTGAAGACACTTGTTTTTCACAATTTTCCATATTGTGGGTCTCTGGCAACTAATTCTCTTAGCTTTGTTTGTATGAAAAAATATGTGTTATGTCTTCTTTTTTGAATGATGTTTTAGGGGGAATGTTTAATGATTTTTTTTTAGGTTGAATATATACGGGGGAGGGAGGGTGTGCCAAAAAAATGTATACACATGATTTGTATTCATCTTTTGTTATTGGCATATATTGAGTATTACAATATTAAGACAGTATTTTCCTTTCTTAAAATGTGTATACATTTTTTGGCACCCTCTGTATATTTAGCACTTTTAAGCTGTATTCCATTGTCTTTCAGCTTAGCATTGTTTCTAAAGACAAGTATGTGATAATTCTTATCTTTATTTCTCTATCCTTAGTGACTCTTTTTCTTTAGGTGCTCTTAAGGTTTTCTCTTCTTGGTTTTCAGCAATTTGATTATGATGATTCTTTGCATTGTTTTCTCTGTGTTTTTCATACTTAGGGTTTGTTGAGATTCTTGTATCTGTGAGTTTATAGTTTCAGGAAATCTAAAAAAATTTCCACTATTATTTCTATATTTTTTTCTATTCACATTCCACCTTTCAATTACAAATATGTCAGAACATGTCATAACTTCTGACAAGATCACAGAGGCTCTGTTAATTTCTCCTTTTTGGTTTTTAAAATTTTTCTGTGCTTCAATTTGGAAAGTTTCTACTACTTTGTCTATCAGTTTACTGATCCTTTCTCCTACAGTATATCTAGTCTGATCTTGAGTCCATGAAGTGAATTTTCCCTTTCAGATATTATATTTTTCATGTATAGATGTTCCATTTGGTTCTTTTATTTTTATTTTTTATTTTTTTTAAAGATTTTTATTGGGGAATTGGGGGTATGGGAACAGCGCTGGGGAATTGGGGAAGGGGAACAGACAAGTTGCTGTCGTTTTGTTCTTCAGTCTAGTTGTGGAGGACGTTGCTTCACTGGCCCAAGTTGGCACCATCATTGCGCTCTTCCCGGGCGAGGCAGATCAGTCGCCGGCTTCTGGACGGCCGCTCACTGCGGCTGCTGGCTACACACGGTAGCCCATGGCAATCCACTGCCACAGGGGCTGCAGCCTACGCCGTCGCCGGTGACCCACAGCTGACCAGCTCCAGGTTGAGCTGTTGTTCAGTATCTTAGCTGTGGAGGGCAGTGTCACTGGCCCTCATATGTGGGATCCGAACCGGGGCCCTCTAGCGTCACAAGCCAGTTCTTAACCATCGCGCCACTCGGCCGGCCCTCCATTTGGTTCTTTTAAATTTTATTTTCATTGTGATGTTTTCCTTGAAATCTTTGAACATATGTAATATAGAATCTCTTTTAAAGTCTTTGTTCTTTTTAAATTTAACCTCTCAGTAATTTGTAGATCTGTTTCTATTGACTAATTTTTCTCCTTGTTATAGGTAACATTTTTCTGTTTCTTTTTATGTCTAGTAAGCTTAAATTTAATTCTAGATGATGTAAATATCACTTCGCTTAGTGTATAAATTTTGTTTGATTTTTAAAAAAATTCTGTTTTGAATTTTGTTTTGTTTTGCAAGCTGAATGATTAATCTGTGGATTTACTTGATCTTATTGAATCTTGTTTTTAAACTTTGTGAGAGTGAGTCTAGAAGAACCTTTACACTAGGGCTAGTTCAGTCCACTTACTACTTATCTGTGGCCTTGCTGGTATATCTGCTCCATGCCCAGAATTTTCAACAAGGTCATTTTCTTCTAGTTGATTGGTATCCAAACATCAAACACCAAAACACTGTGAATTCCAGTAATTTTTCAGTTTATATCTCTCTGGTATCTGTCCTTTCCCTATCTCTCTGGTATCTGTCCTTTCCCAAGAACTTTTTCTTTGCCCTGCTTTGTCGTGTGTCACTTTATGCCTGAGTGGCTTGGAATTCAGTCAAAAATTCAAGGAGACCACTGTGCTGTGTGTATCTGGAGCTCTTTTTCTGTATGAATCTTTCCTCTCTAATAGTATACTGCCCCATAAATTCCAGCTACCTCATGCTTTAAAAACTCTGATCTTTCTTTTCACCTCGGTGAGGTTGCTATAAACTGTTAGAGATCTCCTTACCTATGTCAGGGTCTTGGTAAAGACTTCCAGGCAGAAAATCAGGGTAATTGTAAGGCTCACACTGTTTGTTTCTCTTCTTTCTGGGGTGACTGTCTTGTGCTGCCTATTGTTCAATGTCTGAAAACAGTTTGTTTATACATTTTGTCCAAGCTTTAAGTTGTTTACAGTGGGAAGGCAAGTCTAATTTTAATCACTCTATCATGTTTTGGTGTGGAACTCCCATATTGCTTGTTTTCAAAAAAAAAATTTTTAAAGAACTATCTGGCCAAAGAATTTAATACTTTGAATAATCTTACAGGAAAACTTTTATTGTTAAATACATTTTCTTAGAAAGGTTTCCTTTATGAATGAATAAAAGTAATATTAAAATTAGTATAATATTCAGTGTAATCTAGAGCCTTTTATAGAAATTGTCCTTTTTTTGTATATATCTGTTTGTTTATATGTACATATATTTGTAGATGTATGCCTATGTGTTGTATGTATGCAAATGTATTTAAATTTATATTTGAAACACACACACACACACACACACACACACACACACACACAGTCCATTAGTGGAATTAGAAACTCTCAAGAACTTTAAATGCCACTTTATTGGGTTGAATTGTATCCCTTAAAAAGGTATATTTAAGTCCTAACCTGCGAATAGGGTCTTTGCAGATGTAATCAAGTTAAGATGCGGTCATACTGGATTAGGGTGGGCCTTGATCCAATGGCTGGTGTCCTTATAAGAGGGAAATTTGGACACAGAGAGACAGAAAGAGAGGGAAGATGGCCATGTGAGGATGCAAGTAGAGATTGAAGTTATGCTCCACCAGCCAAAGACCACCAAGGGTTGTCAGCAACAACTGGAAGCGAGAAGAGGCAAAGAAGGACTCTTCTCTAGAGACTTTGGTGGGAGTATGGCCCTGCTGACACCTTGAATTTGAACTTCTAGCCCCCAGAACTGTGAGAGAATAAACTTCTGTTGATTTAAGCTACTCAGTTTGTGGTACTTTGTTATAGCAGCCTTAGGAAATTAATATAGCTACCTTACATAAGTTCTTGGCAGCTATGCCAAAGTGGAGATTACAAGTAGGCAAGGGTATATAGCATTTGGAATTTAGGGCACAGATTAGGACAAGTGATATACACTTGGTAGCTCATATTTGCCCCCTGTTTTTCTTTTGGATTGTGTTTCTTATTTGTAAGAACTCTTTCCAAATTCTGGGTATTAATCTTTTGTTATACATGGTACAAGGGTAGATAATTAGTTCATTTTATATTGTGTTCAAACTTGGGTAATCAGTTGTTACAAATACACTCTTCCTTAGTGATCAACTCTCTTCTAGAGTTAAGAACGTGGCTTCTGGAGTCAGAATTCTTGGGTTTTAAGGGCACTTCCCATATTCTAGCTGTATGATGTTGGCCAAATTATTAACTTCTGTATATTCATCCTCTATAAAATAGGGGTATACCTACTTTATGAAGTTTGGGATGATTAAATGGGATTATTCTGGCAAAGTACATGTTAGTGCCTGATACATATTAAGTATTCAATAAACATTAGCCATAATTAATATTAGTATCATTTCTCTCAGAAATTAATATAAAAAATTCCTTTGGTTGATTTTTTTTTATTTTCAATAATCATTTGTGTGTTAAATCTCTATTAAGAAGTTTTAAATATAAAATGAGTAGAATATGGGAATAATTTGCTTAAAATATTGCTCCTTCAAAAATGGTGAAATTTAAGTAGTTTTTCCTAATAAGTATTACAATATCTATAAATTCTAAGTCTCAGATCTGACAAATTAAAAATTGTAGCTACTTGAACTTGTTATATATATATCCAGACTGAGAAATACACACTGTAAACTATTTATGTGAAAAAACTTGAACATTGTTTCCCTGTCTTTAAAATAACCTCTTTCAGAGTTTGTTTTTAGCTCGATGATAACACAGTGTTACTTATATTTCATTACTGTTTTTCTGCTGAATTTGTACAGGTAACTTCCTGTATGTGTAACTATCAAAACCTCCTTCCCAAATTATCTTCTCGAAGTACCTTCAGGGAGGAATAAGATGATCAATATATAGATACTCATTCCAGCTTCTTTGTTAATGTTGTTTGTTATTCATAAAAATTGTATCATATTTTAAAAGACTTCTATAATATATTATATA
>NW_017731574.1:405703-420638 GCF_001890085.2 Hipposideros armiger
GCTAAGACAGCTTGTAATAACATTACGTGGTATTTTTCAGGCACAGTAGGGAAGGTATCCATAATATATTCCAGTAAAATCCTGTGGGATTTTGTGTTCAGATTTTGCAAGCCAGAACCACAAGTCCCTCAAGGTAGTGGTGTTTATACTTAGAAAGGCTTTTTTTTTCTCCTTTTTGTTATGTTAATAAATATGGAATGACCTCAACACCAGAGGGCAGTATTTTATACTAGTTGCCAAATGTCTTCCTTGTCTGCGTAATTGTCTGATGGATTAAAAAAAGATGTCTTATGTATGTTTAGTTGTCATACTGCACCTGGTATTGGGAGTCATAATAAAGTTAGAATTTTATAAACTGCAGGCTTTTTTTAAAAAACCATTCTGTTTTGTGGAGTTAACCCTCCCTGAATTAATATTCACACTAAGCTGTGCTGTTTCCAGCAGCGTGTCTGGTTAGCAGGGGTGAATGGCTTTTGCACAGCATCACATGCCCCCAGCCCAGGCCCACAGTCAGATTCCTGTGCAGCCAGCAGACTGGGTTTGGCTTCAGGAATGATCAGAATTTGTTAATTTTGTTCCAGAAGAGCATCTAGTCTTATTGAGAAGAGGATGGCCTCTTCATCCAGAAACTTATAAAATTTATTTAATGTACATTTATACTTTTCACAGTTTAGAAACAACAGACAATAGTGAAGACATCTCAATATACATTTGGTTCCCCATGTCTTTTTGTTTGCTAGTTTCCATTTAATATAAACATGTAATGAACCTTTCAAAATATTTTCTTACTCTTCTGGTATCCTTGTTAAAACAGGAAAGCATATTTATATTGACTACATAGCTCCTATTTTCTCCCTTTAAAAAAGGTTTTCCCTGCTTGCCACACATCTAATACATATTCATTACAGAAAATAAATATAGCAAAAGAAGAAAGTAAAAAATGCCTGTAATCGCACCTCATAAGTAAGATTTTGTTATATGCACTCTCTGCTTTTCTCATTTTTTTCTTTTTCAAAAATACAGTGGAAACTTACTGTACATGCTTTTGTAATTTGTAGTTTTCATATAACAATGTAATCAGTATCTTGCCGCATTGCATATCAACACTTTTAATGATTATTTAGTATTTTATAGTATGAGTAGGAATATATGTAGTTCATTTAAAATCAGTTTACTCTCCTATCAGCAGTACTTGAAAGAGAGTCTGGGTTATTCACACACTTGTCTACCGTGGACATTATTATTATTATTATTATTAAGAAAAAACACCCAAACTTTGTTAACGTGCTGCATTCATTGAACAACTATATATTAATTGCTGACGGTGTTCCAGATATTATTCTTGGTGCTTGGATTAGATTAGTGAAGAAGAACAATTCCCGACCTCATGAAACTTATATTCTAGGGGAGGAGACAAACATACATAATAAATATAATCAATCAGCAAATCATTTAGTAAATAGTTTAGAAAGCAATAAATTCTATAGAAAAAAAGAGAGTGGGTAAAGGGTAGGAGTGAAGAGGGTGCAGTTTTAGTTGTAGAAGTCAAGGTCAGCCTAACTGAGAAGGTGACATAACTAGACTTGAATGAAGTGAGACATTTTAATTTGCATTTTTAGTCTTACTAAGACTAAACATTTTTTCACATTTTTTTTTAAAGATTTTTATTGGGGGGTTGGGGGAGGGGAACAGACAAGTTGCTGTCATTTTGTTCTTCAGTCTAGCTGTGGAGGACGTTGCTTCACTGGCCCATGTTGGTATTATCATTGTGCTCTTCCCAGGTGAAGCAGATAGGTCGCTGGCCTCTGGACGGCTGCTAACAGTGGCTCTTGGCAGCTCACACCGGCTGCCAGCCGCTTATGCTGGCTGCTAGCCACACACAGTAGCTTATGGCAGCCCACTGCAGCAGGGCTGGCCCTCATATGTTTATTCTTATGTGCATTGTCTGTTCATGTCCTGTACCCATTTTTCTGATTTGGTTGTTACTAGTTTTTTGTTCTGATTAAAACAAACACAACTTTTCATTTGGAAATAGTTTCACACTTATAGAAAAATTGCAAGTCTAAATCTAGTACAAAGAACACCTGTACATACTTTATAAAATGTTTTATTAACATTTTGTCCATTTTTTAATTATTGAATCTACGTATATCTATTTTTTTTCCTGAGCCATTTGAGAGTAAAGTTGCATATGTTATGGCCCTTTACCTCCAAATACTTTTGGATATATTACCTAAGAATAAGAATGTTCTTGGGCTGGCCAAGTGACATGTTGGTTAAGAGTTGCCTTGGGACTCAAGTTCTGAGCAGCAGGGCCCCGGTTAGGATCCAACATGAGGGCCAGTGACGCTGCGCCCTCTATAACTAAGATGGTGAACAACAGCTTGACCTGGAGCTGGGCTCCCATGAGTCGCTGGCGATGGTGTAGGCTGCAGCCCCTGCTGCAGTGGACTGCCATGAACTATTGTAAGTGGCTGGCAGCCAGTGTGAGCGGCCGGCAGTCGGCGTGAGCTGCCATGAGCTGCCCTGAATGGCCGTCCAATGACAGATGACCGATCTGCCTTAGCCAGGAAGAGTGCAATGATCACAATACCAACATGGGCCAGTGAAGCGATGTCCTCCACAACTAGACTGAAGAACAAAAAAGGACAGCAGCTTGTCTGTTCCCCTTCCCCGATTCATCAATGCTTTTCCCCTCTCCCAATTCTCCAATAAAATCTTTAAAAAAAAAGAATGTTCTTGTACATTACCAATGTACAATTATCAGCTTCAGTAAATTTGCATAATGCTTTCAATTTATCTATTGCCAGCATCCCAATATTGTCAAATGACCAAGTAATGTCTTTTATAACATTATTTTCCTTTCCTCAAGATTCAGTCTCAATCAGATATTGCATTTAGTTGTCATATCTCTTTAGGCTCCTTTAATCTGGAACATTTCCACAGCTTTTGCCTTTTATGACATTGACATTTTCAAAGAATATTGTCTTAGTCCATTTGGGCTGCTATAACAAAATACCACAGACTGATGGCTTATAAACAATGGGTATTTATTTCTCACAGCTTTGGAAGCTGGAAATCTGAGATCAGGGTGAGTGCATGGTTGGGTTCCTAGGGAGGGCCCTCTTCTGGGTTGCACAGTTCTTTCCTGTATCCTCACATCGTGGAAGGGATAAGGGAGCTCCCTGGGGTCTTTGCATGTGAAGGCTCTGCACTGGTGGCCTAATCACCTCCCAATGTCCTCCCATCCTAATACCATCACCCTGGGGGTTAAGTTTCTAACAGGAATTTGGGGCAGACATAAACATTCAGATCATAGCAAATATGACACCTCATTTCTTTTTTTTATTAGAATGTCCCTGATTTTGGGTGTCTCTGAAGTTTCTATATGACTGGATTAGGAAATGCATTCTTGGCTGGAACACCATTTGTATAATATGTATTCTGAGCTTATCCATAGCCTCACAATGGTGATGTTAATTTTGATCATCTAATCAAGCTGTTGTTCTATTTCTTTACTAGATGGTAACTATTTTTCCCCTTAAAACTAATAAGCCATCTATGAAGATACACTTTAAGACTCTGCAAATATATGCTCCTCATCAAAATTTCCCCCTGGATTTAGCATCTATTGATGACCCTTGACTAGAAAGTCTTTACTATGGCTGCAAAATGATGATTTTCCAACTGTAGCGCTCCCTCCAGGTTTTCTAGTTGGTACTTAGCATCTTGTTGATACTGTAAGCAAGAATTCTCCCATCTCCCCTGTCTCCCCGGTCTCTCCATTCCTTCTCTCTCTCTCTCTCTCTCTCTCTCTCTCTCTCTCTCTCTCTCTCTCTCTCTCTCTTTCTCTCTATCTCATCCATATGCACTCATGGATTTTTTTTTTTGCAATGGTTTATAATTCATTTGTATTTATTTTTTTGGTGCTCAAGTCATCTTAAATTTGGACTGTGGTAGCTCCTTCAATCTGGGTCCTTACCTTTCTGAGCCTCTATCATTTTGGGGGGCATTTCCTTACTTTCTTTCTGGTCTAACAAGATATTCCAGGCTCATTATAAACCTTCCCAGTCCTAGAATTCATTTATTTCTCCAAGGACCCATGATTCTTTACAATGTGGAATGGCATTAGTGACCGAGATATTGACACTAGGTATACTCATTGCTACTGGGGTGTTTTGCTTTTAAACCCTCTCAGGGGACATTGCTAGGAAACATGTGGATGTAGATACATGTATATATACACATATACACATACATGCACATATGAATTTTGTATGCATGTTTAAGAGTTCTTTAATAGAGAATATGTTAGAATCTCATATATATTAGAAGTGACCTTCCCAGTTTATAATTTGCATTTGAATTTTTCGTTTTGTTTATGATGTTTGTCTTTCTTTATTTTTTTTGATAGATCCTCTCTTGGGTTTGTTTGTACAAATAGCACAGGAGAACACCAGCCCCATGCAGATAGCAACTCACACCAGTCTTTTCATTCTGACATCGGCAGACAGAGGCCTCTATTCTGGGGGTCTGAGCATCTCTGGGAGCCGGGGCCTGTTCCTGAGCTGGAGGCAGAGCTGCAGTTGTAGCTGCAGTGAGGGCCTTGCTTTGATCTAAGTTTCTACAAATAGTCATATATTTTGGCCCTTTCATTTAAAAATTTTAAACCTCTAATTCATTCACCTGTAGTTCATTTTTGCATGTAGTGTATGTAACAACAAATATTATTTTTTCCTGAATATTTAACAGGTTGAATTAATAGCATTTATTAGGTATTTTATGCTGTTACTGTTATTAGTAATGTCACTTTTATTGTATTTGTGTGCATACATAAATCATATGTGAGTACACATACCCACACTTGAATTTGTTTTTAGATTTTTTTTATAGCTTTTTTTTTTTTTTAAGAATTTTTTATTGGGGAATTGGGGAAGGGGAACAGCCAAGTTGTTGTCCTCAATCTTAATTGTGGAGGGTGCAGCTAGCTCAGTTCCAAGTCCAGTCACCATCTGGCACTCAGCTTAAGGTGTCACGTTCAATATTAGTTGTGGGAGGGCAGCCCCATCCCATGTGGGAGTTTAACCGACAACCTTGAAGGTTAGGAGCCCGTGCTCTCACCAGCTGAGCCATCCTGCCACCTGCTGGCAGCTCAGCGGCAGCTCAGCTCGGGCCTGAGCGCAGCTCACCGGCCCATGTGGGAATTGAACCGGCGACCCTGTTGCTCAGAGCTCGCACTCTTGAGCAAGCTCTTACCAACTGAGCCACTCGGCTGGCCCCTGTTTTTAGATTTTTAAATTCATTTCCATTGATCTATCTGTTCTGCCTTGTGTCAATACATCTGTATTACATTTTCTAGCTTTGTAGTTTTTTAATGCCTGCAAAGCAAAATTCACAGTCACCTCTTTTTTTTTATTGAGCCATTCATATTTTTGTTGAGTACTTACTATGTGCCAGGCTTTGTTCTAGGTACTGATGATATGATGCTGTTCAACATGGCTGCTCTCTCACAGGTCTTAGGGAAGCATACTGGCAAACAGTGGGGTCATTACAACCCTGCCTCATCAGCAGTGTAATAAGGAGGAGCAGCTCTCTATGGACACACCTATCCCGCTTCCTGCCTTGGTACCCATGCACTCTGCCTTCCCTCCTGTTCCCGTGGATGGGCTTTCTGGTCTTTTCTGAGATCAGCCTTCCACTGGATACTAGATCCTTTCCTCCCTCACCTTCTCAAGGACTCTTTGCAACAATTCACTCCTTTTTTCCTGCATTGTCAAGTTTTTCCTTCTCTACTGGATTATTCCCATTATGATGAGTGAAATCCTTTCATTGCCTCATATTCTCTATCACCCATTTGGCTGCTTCCCTTTATAGCGCAAATCCTTGAATTATCTATATTCACTATCTCTGGTTCAGTCATTCCTTCTTGAAGCCATTCCAGTTAGTTCATCTCACCACTTCAATATATCTCATGCCAAGGTTACCAGGGACCTCTGTGTTGCTAAATCCATTGGTGAATTCACATCCTCATATTACTTGACCTACCAGTGGTGTCTGACACAGCTAATCACTTCCCTGTTACCCTTTCTTCACTGACTTCCGGGACACCACTCTTTTGGGTTTTTTTCTGCCTTATTGGCCACTTCTCAGAATCCTTTGCTGCTTTCTCTTTATTTTCCCATCTGTAACTGCTGAAGTGACCCAGGATTTAGACCTCGGACCTGTTCTTTTCTCTGTCTACCCTCATTCCGTTGGTGATCACATCCAGTCTCAAGGTTTTAAATATCATCTTTGTAATGGAAAGTCCAAATTTATATCCTCTGTTCAGACTTCTCTTGTATATCCACTTGTCTCCTTCCATCTAACTTACCTACCATGTAGCATACCTCCTCACCCCCTTATTTTAACCTATTTATATATTTGCTTATTTCCCACTAGCCTGCAAATTCCATAATTTTTGTCTGTTCTATTCAGGTTGTTTTATAGCTCCTAGAACAGTGCCTAATGCATAGCAATCGATCAATAAATATTTGTTGACTAAATGAATGTCTTAAATATTCAAGTTGATAGTTTCTGAAGTTTCTCCAATTTCTTCTTCAATGAGTTTATTTGAAAGGGGGTTAATCCCCCTCATTTTAAGCTGTTGGATTTTTTTACTGACAACTTTTTGGTTCATCTTTGTAGAGGGAAGTGTGTTTGAGCAATGCTCAAATAACAATCGGTTTGATGAGTTATTATATTATGGGTGCCTGTTTCAAATATTTCAGGCCAAGGTGAGAGGAGAATAGTTTGGATTTGCTTGGGGTTGTTTATTTTTTCAGACAGAGTTACAATGGCCTGTGTAGAGGAGAAAGACAGGAAACTTCCCTGTGTGGCGTTGATGAGTTTTCTCCCTTTTGTTATTGTTATGGAAGTAGCAGCAGTAGGAATAACAAAAAACGAGGTTGATGACAGTTGCTAGCATTTATTGAGTGCCTCACTGACTGTCAAGCACTGCAAGAAGGTTTCACGTGCATTGTCTCACCTAAATCTTATACATTCCCTTATGAGCCAAGTACAATTATTATTACAACTTTATAGGTGATAGAACTGAAACTTGGAGAAATTTGGTAAATATAGTGTCCAGCCTCCAAGATAGTCCCCAAAGATCCCCACCCTGTGGTATTTATATACTCAGGGAGTCCCTCCAACATTATACTGGGGCTGGTCTGTGGGACCAATAACATACAACAGAAGCGAGGGTATGTGTTTTCTGAGATTTGGGTATGAAAGACTATGGCTTCCTTCTTAGGCACTGTATTGCTTTCTCTCTCTCAGATCACGTGTTCTGGGGAAAGTGTTATGAGGATACTCAGGCAGCCTATTGAGAGGCCCATGGGGTAAGGAACACTGAGATCCTGGGCCCAAACCACACAATTAAGCTGCTTCTGGATTCCTGGTCTTCAGAAACTGTTTGAGATAATGAATACTAATTATTTTAAGTTGCTAAGTTTTGGCAGAATGCATTATATAGCAGTAGATAACCAATATAGGTAACTTGTTCAAGAACGAATTCTTGGTAAGTGGTGGAGCTAAAATTTGAACTTGGGCCTGTTATACTTCAGAGCCTAAGTTCTTGGCTGTGTTGCCATGGTGATAGTCATAGCACTAGCCCTCTTACCTTGGGCCCATTGTGAACAGCAATTGAGTCTTGGGATTCCCTGTGGCCCATGGGACTGAGAGTGGGGCTGAGAACTGACCCCATGACTTCTAAGGGCATCTTTCCCTCATTCCCAGTATGGATTCAGCTTTTTACCTATTTTAAATTGTCTGATTTTTTTCTATAAGCACTTGTGGTGAGCACATTTAAGATATGTGTTGTGACCTCCATGCAGACTGGATGTCCAGACTTCCTTTTTAGGCCAGGAGTCGGCAAACTTTTCTGTAAAGTACCATATAGTCAATATTTTAGGCTTTGTGGGTTTAATAGAGTTTTGAAAAATGCTGTCGACCCAGTTTGAAGGCCCTGAATAGAGGCAGGTCAGTTCCTCTTCTTGATCAGCCCTTTAAGTCCAGGTCTCCTATTACCTTCCTTATCAGGCTGTCATACTCTGGGCCACTGTGTACCCACCCAGGACCAAATACTTGGTGATGAAAGGCAGCCCCAATGCCCTAGCGCCCCCACCCCCACCCCACTGAATTCATTCAAATGAGCTAGGCTTGCCTACCCTGCCTCATCCTTCTGTCTCTGTGGAAACCATGATAGAGGTACTTGCCCACAGTTCCCCTTGTCCCTCTGCCTTGTGATGACCCCGGTGCTTTCCCTGAGTGGCCCTGCATGGTGTGCTCTGTTCCTCCACAGGGAACTGTGAGTAACAAAGATGTAAAACTCTTGCCAGTTTCTCTCTTGATCTGCATCTGGCCTCACTATACCTCACCCAAGGTAATATGATTAAAACAGCAGTCTATACAGTTTTGGTCACAGCGACTCAATGCTGTCAGTGTCGTGTCAAAACAGCCAGGACAATGTATGAACGAGTGATTGTGTTCCAATAAAACTTTGTTTATAAAAATTGGTGGTGGGCCAAATTAGGCTCACAGACTATGGTTTGCTGACCCCTCTTTTAGAACATTCTCATAGATGTTGATTTTTTCTGATCAGTGGATAACACTAAAGAAAGTCTGATATACCGGGGGTGCCAAAAAGTGGACAAAAAAGTGGACACTTTGGTCAATGTTGCTCAAGCAGTAGTTCGCCATAATCACAAGTGTCTGGACGCTGATGGTAACCACTTCGAGCACCTCTTGTAATTGCAGAAGGCAAACGTGCCTTGTCTTCATCTTTTGTTATTGGTATATATTGAGTATTACAGTTTTAATAGTTTTCCTTTCTTAAAATGTGTATGCATTTTTTTGGCACCACTACATATTAAGGTAGTAAATTTTTTCAAGCTGTCAGTTAGTTGACACTGGAAGACCTTTGCAAAAGCTTGAAAGGCACTTTGTACTCTGAACTGTTTCAGCTCTGATGCCTGTCTGTGCTGTAGTCCATCACAGTATTATACTTAATAGGATTTTAGAATGGCGTAAATAAAAATGGAACTGCCATAATAGAAAGCTGACAGTATGCCAGTTACTGTATCAGATGCTTTGTATTCATTGTCATTATTCATTTTCCTAAGGAAAATACTTCTCCCCATTTTAGAGATGATAAAAACTGAGGCTTAGAGAAGCCCAAAAGAATGTATCTAGTATGGGGGAGAGGCAGGTGTCAATTCAGGTAGTCTGACTTTAAAAAATCATGTTCTTCGCCCATTATGCAATACGTCTCTGAGATTTCCTTATCTCTTTGAAAACATGTCAAAGCCATCCTTTAAAAAGGTCTATTGGCTTCAATTATAATTATTAAATGTCATTTCTTTTGTTAAATAACTTTTAATTTTAGGTATCCCCAAAAGCTTTGGTAGACATACTTTTTTTAGTAATTGGATGTTGTACAAAGTGACGGGATTGATTCTTGCATTCATTTTCGTTCGTAGTAAAATTTATCAGTTTAGTCGGATTGTTAATTTTCCCTTGGGGAGAATCAAGTGCCCAAGGCACTGATTGACAAATCAATAAATCTTTAGTGAGTCTGGTAAATCAACTGTCACACATATGTCAACCTTTTCTCCAGAGTATAGATTTTACCCAGGACAAGTGGTTTTGTTCCTTTTCGTTTGTTTTCTCACTGAAAATTGGATTACACTAAGATACTTCAACAAATCCCTAAGATTGCAAGGTTTACCCCCCTTTTTCCTTTTTTTAAAAAAAATAGCAATAGGGACCCTGCTTTTTTCCAGCTATTTTAGGGGAAGCACTCCATGGTTTGCATATTTGCATTTCAACCCCTAACTTCTCCTGAGGACAAATGGCTGTCTGACTATTCAGCCCACGGGCACAGCGCTGGGACTGCGGATTAAGCCTCTGAATGCTGACTAGCTTTCCGCAGCATTCCCAGCATGGGCATAGAATGTGTTTATAGCTGGGAGGCAAACAAAACATCCAAAGCCGAGCAAGGATTTTGAGAAATAGTTGTCTTATGTATAAATTTATGTTGCTCTGAGTGTTTTATGCTTGCCTGTTTCATTATTCCTTATTTCGACTTTCTCTTAAAATAGCTTAGTTTTGACCGAAGTTTGGGTCACTGGTGGTTGAATGCTGCTGTCTTGATGTTTTAAATGTTCTTTGTTTCTTTATCATTCAAATACCAAGCCCTAGTATGGATGGCTCAGATATTTTCCCCCTTGGTAGAGAAGGCCTGGTGATTTCCACCCAAGATGTCTGTGTGGCCTTCTCTCTATGCAGGTAAGGGCCCGGCTGGAAGCATCGGCAGGTACTGGAAGGCAACAGCTTAGGTCTGTGGCATATAATAGGAACAGCACCACTTTGGGCTGTAGATTTATTTCTCTAACAGTTTAGGTTCTTATTGTGATTACTTATAGGTTAAAAAAAATCTATTTTCATCACTGGCTATTCTTTAATGAAGAAGCATGTATTGAAGAAGTGTGAATTACTCTATTTGGGTAGAAAATCCAAATTAATTTGATGAATTGGTGCACTGACTTAAATGATCACCAATGGTAAGTTATTGAGAGCTTCCTTTTTGCAAAGCACTGGAGGTAGGGAAGGCGAAGCATGATCCAAAGCGAAGTGAAATCCAGCCTCTGCCCTCAGCAGCTCAAGATACAAGATGGAATAAAGACAATGACGGAGAATTTACCCATCAGTGAAAGAATCCAGTTTGAGAGGTTGTAGATAGGTAATATTGGGGATGAATCTTGAAGGATTGATAGCACTTCAACACTAGCTACATTTATCCTGGCTACAAAAGGAGAGAAGGGGAGAGAGAGAGTGAGAGAGAGAGAGAGAGAGAGAAAATGAATGTGTGTGTGTGTGTGTGTGTGTGTGTGCGCGCGCGTGTGTGTGAGATAATTAGCTATTCACTTTAGCTGGCACAAGTGTAGGGGAGCAATGGGAGATGATTTTTTAAAAAATAATTTAAATTTAAGTCTCATAATTCATTAGGTCTTTAGAATAGCAATGTATATTTTCCTTTCATGTGCAGTAAAATTAGATACTTGTCTCTAGAGATGATGATTAAATTTATTATAAAGTTAATGCCAAATCCATTGTTAGCTATTTTGTAAATCATACTATGACTGACACATAATGAGCTCTTGTTGTAATTCTTAGAAATAGTTACAATGATGCTGCCCTCTAGGTCAGGGTCATGGTATAGTTAACTTCCATCACACAGCCTGTGCTTTCTTTATTAATTATTTGCCTGTACGTTTAAACTGGGAATTGATCCCTAGTCTAGGCCAAACATCAGGATTTGCAGCAAATAGTTTTCACCATATTGTGGATTTTTTGAGAGGCAACTTCAATGGACTGTTGGAATGAGCTAAAATATTTCACTTACAGAGTGTGAAATGGATGTCATTAAATTGCCTTTTTACTAAAAATAGTCTGCTACTTGGGATTTTTTTTTGGTTATGTTATATTATCAGAAAACACAACAAATCACATTGCATACTCTTTTTTATTTCTTGTATGTTTTTGGGTGAGAAACTAGCATTACTTTGAACATATGCTTTGTAGACCTCTGCTGTGTCGACATCAGAGGGGCCAGGGAAATTAATTGAACAGAGAGATTTCAAAAACAGATGGCTTAAAATAAACTGTAATGGAAATGGATTAGGATTTGAAGGGAGGACCTTATTGGCTAGTGATCAACCAATATTATTTAGTAGCATGACTAAGAAATCATTAGTAGTAACAGAATAGTAGCATAGCTCTGGAATCTATCACAATGGTTTAGTAGACAAATGAACCACCTGGGAAATTTGAAGGGTGAAGATTCTCAGGTCTTATGTAGTCAAGTCTAAGCTGTGAACATTTTGATTCCATAACTTGGGGTGGGACCCTTAAATCTGCGTTTTTACCCATTGCCCCACGTGATTCAGAAATGCTTCACTGGAACACAGGTGCTTTTTAAGTTTTTAAGTCAGGGAAGTGTGAATCCTTCAACTGTTTCATTTTCAAGTTTCTTTTAGCTATTTGGGGTCCCTGAAAGTTCCATATGAATTTGATGGTTGGTTTTTCCGATTCTGAAAAAAATGCCATTGGGATTTTGATAAGGATTGCATTGAATCTGTAGATCAATTTGGGTAGTATTGTCATCTTAACAATATTAAGTCTTCCAGTCATGACTATGGGATGTCTTTCATTTACTTGTCTTTAATTCTTTTCAGCATTGTTTTGTAGTTTTAAATGTACGAATATTTTTCCGTTTTGGTTAAATTTATTCCTGAGTATTGTATTCTTTTTGATGTTATTGTAAATAGAGTTGTGTTCTTAACTCCCTTTTGGGATTGTTCATTGCTAGTGTATAGAAATGCAACTGTTTTTTATGTGTTGATTTTGTCTCCTGCAACTTTTCTCAACTCATTTATTAGATCTAACATTTTTTTGGGGGTGTGGAATATTTTCTATATATAAGATCATGTCATCTGTGAACAGAAACAATATTACTTTTTTCTTTTCATTTGGATGACTTTTATTTATTTTTCTTGCCTAATTGCTTTAGCTAGAACTTTCAGTGGTATTTTGAACAGAAGAGGCAAAAGCAGGCATCCTTGGCTTGTTCCTTATCTTAGAGGAAATGTTTTCAGTTTTTCACTGTGGAATATGATGTTTATAGGTTTTTCCAAATATGACCTTTTTTATGTTGAGGAATTTTCCTTTCAGTTCTAGTTTATTGAGTATTTTTATCATCAAAGGATGTTGAATTTTGTCAAATATTTTTCAGCATCAATTAAGATGATCATGTGTTTTTTCCCTTCATTCTATTAATGTGATATATTACATTGATTGACTTTTATATGGTAAATCATCCTTTCATTCTGGGAACAAATTCTACTTAGTCATAATTATATTCATTATAATATGCTGCTGAATTTAGTTGCTATATTTTGTTGAGGAGTTTTGCATCAAAATTCATAAGGCATATTGGTCTGTAGTTTCGTTTTCTTGTAGTGTCTTTGTCTGGAGTTAGGAAGTGTTCCCTCCTCTTCAAGTTTTTTGAAGAGTTTAGAAGGATTGATGTTATTTTCCCCAATTTTCAGGAGTCCTTTACAGTAGTAGGGATACTGTTCCTTTATCTGTGATATATTACAAATGTTTTACCCCAGTTTGTTTTGTTGACTTTGTTTATGATAAAACCATGCAGGACTTAAAAAATTTTTTTTCTTATGTAGTCAAATTTATAAATTTTTTCTTTTATAGAATCTGGATTTGGGGCCATAGTTAGAAAGCCTTTCCCTAAACTCAAAGTTCACCCATGTTTTCTTCTAGTACTTGAATGGTTTTATTTTTATATGTAGATGCCTGACACTTTAGGAGTGTATTCTTGTGTATTGTGTGGGACATGGATCTAATTTAATTTTTTTCCTAAGTGGTTAATCAGCTGTCCTAGTACTATTTATTAAAAACTCCATTTTTTCTCCCCTGTGATTGGAAATACCATCTTTATTATATACTAAAATTTTATTTGTACTTGGGTCTATTTTCAGATGTTCTATTCTATTCCACTGGTCTGTCTATCCTATGTACCATACTGTTTTAGTTATAGAATCTTTACAGTATATTTTAATATCTGGTAGAACGCAGTCCCCTTTGTAGCACTTGTCTTTCTTCCTCTCTATTTTTTCCTCTCTTCCCTCCATCTTTCTTTCTTTCTTTCTTTCTTTCTTTCTTTCTTTCTTTCTTTCTTTCTTTCTTTCTTTCTTTCTTTCCCTCTATTTAAAAAAACTTTATTATTTTTTTTAGAGTAGTTTTATGTTCATAGCAACATTAAGAAGAAGGTGAAAGGATTTCCCATATGTCCTCTTGCCTCACACATTACCAACATTCCCCACCAGAGTGGTACACTTGTTACAATTGGTGAACCTAAACTGACACATTATAATCAACCAAAGTCCATAGTTTGCATTAGGGCTCATGCTTGGTGCTCTATATTCTATGGGTTTGGACACATGTATAATGACATGTATCCATTATCATTATATCATACAGAGTATTTTTTGCTGCCCTGAAAATCCTCTGTGCTTTACCTACAGCATTTATTTTTAGTATTTTCCTAATTCTTTTACTTTTTATATTTTTCATGTCATGTTTAGTGTCATCTTGCCTAGTTCTGTAAAAAAATCTTGTCTGTCTTTTTTATTGGGACTGTATTACAATTTTAAATTAAATTAGGGAGGACTGACATCTATGATATTTATCTGTCTTTTTCTTTCTAAGAGTTCTTAGAAAGGATGCTTTTTTGTTTGTTCAAGTCTATTTTTATGTCTTTCAGGAGTTGTTAAATAAATTTCCTTATATAGGCTTTACATATTTTTTGTTAATTCTATTCCTAAATATATTGTCTTTTTTGTTGCTGTAAATGGAGTTTTCTCTACTGTTCATCTTTATTCTTGAAGGCTGTTTTTTTGCTGGGTATAAATAGAAGCAATATATGAAGGTACAATGGCTTTATACCATTATGGTAGGTTGCTAGTATCTTCTTTCAGCACATTGATGATATCATTCTACCGTTTCCTAGCATCCATATTTTCTCTTGAGATATTGGTAGTCAGGCTAGCTGTTTCTCCTTTGAAGATCATGTCTCTATTTCTCTGGCTCCTTTTAAGATTTTTCCTCTTTTACTTTCTGTAGTTTCAATATGATATGTCTAGATGTGGATATCAAAAAAATATTTATCCTGCTTGGGATTTGTTAAGCTTTGTGAAGTTATGGGTTGGTGAATTTCACAAGTTCTGGAAATTTTTCAGTCATTATATATTCATATATTGCCTCTGTTTATTCTCTCTATCATATTATCTGGAATTCTGATTAAATGTATATTCATTCT
>NW_017731574.1:421026-427917 GCF_001890085.2 Hipposideros armiger
TTTCTTTCTTTCTTTCTTTCTTTCTTTCTTTCTTTCTTTCTTTCTTTCTTTCTTTCTTTCTTTCTTTCTTCATCTGTGTATGCTTAGTTCTCTTTGTATTCTGGTCACTGTACTTGAAAACCCATTTGTAGGAATTTGTTGAGACATAGGATAATTGAATATTCTTCCAGAGAAAATTTTTGTTTGCTTATACTAATAATCTGGTGGCCCTATGAGTTTCAGGCCACCTTATAGCAAGTTCAAGGTTTGAGGTTCCCAGAAACACCCAGGTGAAGCAAAGTATTGCAATATTGTTCCAGCTATAGTGGAGGAGTTCAGATTTTCTGCTCTGTGTGGATCTTGCAGTTCCACTTTTTATCTCCCTCATTTCGTAACTATAACTCAGTTTTTGTGTTCTTAACCTTATGAATTGTTAAATGCCGTTCAGATAAAAAGCATATTGAATGCTGGGTTACATCTCTGGGTTTTAATCTCCTAGATTGTGGTTCAGTAATTTTTCATTCTATTTTTAGCTGGCTTCTGCTTTTAACAAGATTAAACAAAATCATATATAATTTAGCTTTATTAGTTGTCCTTAGAGGATTGTTTGGAATTCCCTAACCCACTAGCACTTCATGGGTCAATATTGGGGACTCTCTTTTGTTGTGAGCATCCAATTGTATTGCACTGTGGTTTTGGAATGTGCTTTATATGATACCAATTTTTTTCATACTTTCTTTGTGATATGGTATATAGTCTTTTAAAAAAAATCTATTTCATGTTGGTAGAAAATGTATATTCTGTAATTGTTAGATGCAAGGTTCTATATCTTTCTATTATCTTTTTGTAGCTTGTTATTTTTGTTGTTTCAATCTTCTCTTCTTACCATTTTTTTTAATCTTCTTGATCTGTTTATTTCTGAAATGGTGATTTAAACCTCTCATTGTAATATCTGCTTTATATATTTTATACTTTTATATATGTATTATTAGATATAAACAAGCTAAGAATTGTTATGCCTTCCTGGCAAATTTTTATTATTATTTGATGCCCCTTCATAACTTTTTCTTTTACTATGTGTTTTGTCTATTTATAATATTGTCGTGCTAGGTCTCTTTTGGATTTTCTTTTTTCCTGCTTTTTATTTTTTTAAAATCTTTTTGTGTTCTTTTGTTTTAGGTATATCTATGGGAAATAGAATATAGCTGGGTTTTAAATGTTATTATTGTGATAAAATATACATAGCATAAAATTTACCATTTTAACTATTTTTCTTGTACAGTTCAGTGGCATCAAATACAGTCATGATGTTGTTTTCAATCATCACCATCCATCTTCAGAATTTTTTCGTCTTCCTAAACTGAAACTCTATACCCATTAAACACTAACTTCCCACTGCTTTCTTCCCCCCAGCTCCTGACAACCACCATTCTACTTTCTGTCTCTATGAATTTGAGTACTCTAGGTGCCTCGTATAAGTGGAATCATACAATATTTGTCTTTTTAGTTTATTTCACTTAGTATAATGTCTTCAAGTTTCATCCATGTTGTAGCATGTGTCAGAATTTTGGATTAAATTTTTTTTTTCTAGCACTCGGATGAAGCAGGAAATCTTACAGTCTTTTAAGAAAACCATTAGCTGGGCTCCAGCAAGGGGCAAGTGCTATAGCAGAAGTCTCACTTTTGTGGGAGAGGGGAGTGGGATAACTGGTCCATTCTGGCTACCAGAACATTTCGAATTACACACGGGCTCACATTATATTTCTGTTGGCTAGCACTGGTCTAAAGGATGTATTTTATTTTATTTTTATCTATTTATTTTTAAGGAGGGCACAGCTCACAGTGGCCCACATAGGGATCGAATCAGCAACCTTGGTGTTATTAACACCATGCTCTAACCAACTGAGATAACTGGCCACCCCTAAAGGATGTATTTTAGACAAAAGTAAAATGATCTAAGATTTTTTTTTTAAAAGTCTGAGATACAATAAGAAATGCAGAACAAAGGAAGTAATAAATATGTGGTTAAACCCGGACAAAGATGAACAACAATATGAACAACAATAATAAAGATTTGGGGATCAAAAGATGAGACAGAATAAAAATATATGGCAACAATAGCCTATAAGTCTGGAGCAGGGGCATTAGGGTTACAGTGATCTGAATACCTGTGTTGTTCCTGAGGAGGGTAAAGATATAGGCCAAGTGAGCACTGGACAAGTTAATTATGTGTGTTAAAACATCTAGTGTTACTGCTAGAAAAATATAGAGTATATATTGGGTTGTTGGAAAAGTCATGACATATTTTTTCTATGTTTTTCATTGCAAAAATGCGTCATGACTTTTCTGACAACCCAATAATTGCCTAACTAGTAGAGGGAAAGAATGGAATGAGAAGATAGAAAAAACAGTTCCTTAAAAAAAGGCAAGAAAGGAGAGAAAAAGCATAAAGCAGATAGCATAGACTAAGATTTTTAGGAGCAAATATATATATAAAAGTACAGTAAGTACAACTGGAGTAAATGTTCCAATTGAAAGACCAAGATTCTCTGACTTGACTTAAAAATCATTTTAAAAACTAGCCATTTATAAGAGGCACTTCTAAAGCCTAAGTGTATAAAAAGGTTGAAAACAAAAAGATGATAAAAGATACAGAATGCAAATACCAAAGAAATACTAATAGCAGATAATGTGGACTTTTAAAAAGCCACTAGAAATAGGACAGATCATTACATAAATTATTTGGCATCTATCCTGTCACACATTCCTCCCTACCCCATCTTACATGTTTTTGAAGTTTATCTAATTGGTATGTGTTTTATATAGATACCAGCATTCCCTGCTGGATGCATGGCAGCTCCTCCCCCCAGGAATTTATGGATATTGGGATGCCTGCATTGACATGTAGGTTCCAATGGCTATGAAATACAGTTTATTATTCACAATGTCAACATCAAAAATACCCCCCAAAGGGAAAAAGCTCCTTGATATTGGTCTTGGCAGTGGTTTCCTGGATATGACACCAAAAGCACAAGGCACAAAAGCAAAAATCAACACGTGAGACTGAAGAAACCATCTACAAAATGAAAAGGCAACCCATGGAATAGGAGAGAATATTTGTAAATCATATATCTGATAAGGGGTTAATATACAAAATATATAGAGAACACATACAACTCAATAGCAAAAAAACAAACAATCCAATTTATTTATTTATTTTTAAAGATTTTATTGGTGAATTGGGGGAGGGGAACAGTACTGGGGAATCGGGGAAGGGGAACAGACAAGTTGCTGTCCTTTTGTTTTTCAGTCTAGTTGTGGAGGACGTCGCTTCACTGGCCCATGTTGGTATTGTGATCATTGCACTCTTCCCGGGTGAGGCAGATCGGTCACCAGCCTCTGGACGGCCGCTCACAGTGGCTCTTGGCAGTTCACATTGGCTGCCGGGCTGCCGGCTGCTCACAGTAACTTATGGCAGCCTACTGCAGCCTCACTGCAGCCTATGCCGTCGCTGGTGACTAACTGCAGCCCAGCTCCAGGTTGAGCTGTTGTTCACCATCTTAGCTGTAGAGGGTGCAGCATCACTGGCCCTAATGTGAGATCTGAGCTGAGGCCCTGCTGCTCAAAGCCAGCATCCCAAGCCAACTCTTAAGCAACATGCCACTCGGTTGGCCCCAAACAATCCAATTTAAAAAAAGGGCAGAGCAACTGAATAGTCATTTTTCCAAAGAAGATATAGAAATAACCAACAGGTACATGAAAAGGTGCTCACTTATCAGGGAAATGCAAATCAAAACCACAATGAGATCTCACCTCATGCCTGTCAATTGTTATTATCAAAAAGATAAGAGATAAGTGTTAGTGAGGATGTGGAGACAAGGGAAACTTGGTGCACTGTTGGTGGAAATGTAAATTGGTTCAGCCACTATGGAAAACAGTATGGATCTTCCTAGAAATAGAACTACCACACAATCCAGCAATCCCACTTCTGGGTCGTATGCAAGAGAAGTGAAAACAGGATCTCAAAGAGATATCTGCACCCCCGTGTTTATTGCAGCATTGTTCACAGTAGCCAAAATAAGTGCCTGTCAATGGATTGATGGATAAAGAAAATATCACGCGCACACACACACACACACACACACACACACACACACACGCACACACACACGCACACACGAATACTATTCAGCCCAAGAAAGCAGGAAATCCTGCCATTTGTGATAACTTGGATGAATTTTGAAGGCATTATGCTAAGTGAAATAAGTCAAAGAAAGAGAAATACTGTAAATCACTTTTATGTGGATGTAAAAAAGCCAAACTCAGAAAAACAGAGAATATAGTGGTGGTTACTAGGGCTGTGGGGGAAATGGGGAGATATTGGTCAAATGGTACAAACTTCTAATTATAAGGTTAAGAAGTTCTGGGGATCTAATGTACAGAATGGTAATTATAGCTAATAGTACTGTATTATGTATTTGAAAGTTGCTAAGAGAAGGGGTTTTAAATGTTCTTAACACACACACACACACACACACACACAAATGGTAAGTTTGTAATGTGATGGAAGTGTTAGCTAATGCTATGCTGGTAATCATTTGGCAATATATAGATGTATCAAAATACATTGTACACCTTAAACTTACACAATGTTATATACCAATTATATTTCCATAAAGCTGGAAAAAAATAAATAGAACATTAAAATGATAAAAATAATATTCCTGGAAGAAGAAAGGTTTGGGTTTGGTCTGGAGTCAAAGAGTGACGGTGGGGGGTGGTGGCTCTGGTTTTTCTTGTGGTTAGGAAGTGAGGTCCGGGGAGGATTCCCTGAGGGGTGTGCTGGTGTGAACACTCCTGCAGCACCAAGGGGGAGAGTGCCCAGGCTTCTGATAGGTTGACCTAAATGCGGGTCAAAAGGGAAGGAAGAGTGGTGGGGCTTAAATGCTTTCGGTGGTCAAACATTAAAAATAGTCAAACTCACAGCGTGAGCGGCCAGCAGCCGCCGTGAGCGACTGTCCAGAAGCCGGCGACTGATCTGCTTCGCCTGGGAAGAGCGCAATGATGGTGCCAACCTGGGCCAGTGAAGCAACGTCCTCCACAACTAGACTGAAGAACAACAGGACAGCAACTTGTCTGTTCCCCTTCCCCCAATTCCCTAGCACTGTTCCCATCCCCCCAGTTCCCCAATAAAAATCTTTAAAAGAAAATAGTCAAACTTTTTATTACTTACCCATAGATCTAATTTATTTTAACTAGTACATAGAGTTCTATCATGTGAAAAAAACACAACTTATTTTCAAATATCTCTACTGAGAGCCAATGCGGTGTTTCATACTTCTTCTATTAGAAACAGTTCTGCAACGAACATCTCTTGACAGAATCTTTGCAAGAGTGTTTGTTGGGGACATGCCAGGATGAGGAATCGCTGGGTCGGATGGTGTCCTGATCTTTGCCAGATTGTTCTCCAGTGTAATTGTACCAACTTGTTCATCCATGTCTTGAAGTGGTGGAGTTTGTACTTTGTTCCAAGGGTGCTGGGAGGCCATTGGAGGGCTTATGTGGGAGACTGATCTAATCTGATTAATACAAAAGTAACTCTGGCTGCTTTGGGGAAACCTGGGGGTGGTGAGTAGGAGTGGAAGCAGGGGGACAGTTACAATCTGGGTGAGAGACAATAGTATCTGGAATGGGGGTGGTACTGGTGGAGATGGTACTAAATGGTGGAATTCAGGGTATATTCTGAACATAGAGTTCACAGAACTTGTTGATGGATGACATATGGGCTGTGACAGAATAATTCCTAATTTTTAGTCTCATGAATGAAATGGGAAAGACTGTACAACAAGGGGATTCGGGAGATCAAGAGTTGTTTTGGCCATATTATGTTTGAAATACCTATTAGACCGGTGAGTAGAAATATGGAATGGGCAGCCTGATGCGTGCTGGGAACTCAGTGGAGAGGTAGGGGCTGGAGAACAAATTTGGGATCTTAATTAAAGCCACAGGCATGGAGGAGATTATCTAGGTGGATACAGGGAGGTGAGAAGACATTTTCGGACTGAGCCCTGTGGAACTCTAACAGCTAGAAGCCGGGAAGGCGAAAAGGATCTAGCAAGGAAAACACGTGGAGGCCAGTGAACATGCAGACAAAACCAGGAGAATATGATGAGCCAGGAGCTACACAAAAGTAGTACTTTAAGAAGAAGGAAAAAAAAAAATCACTGCATCAAGTGCTGCTGATAGCTTAAGATGAGTTCTAAGAATAGACCAAAATCATCTGAACCCTTTGGTTACTTTTTCTCTTAGATTGTCCTATATTTTGACGCCTTAATTGTAGTCCTCAGTATTTGTTAATATTTTTGGGGGGGTGTGGTGGGAGAGAGGAATCAAAACCCACCCCGCAACCTCCATCTCATTTTAAATATATCATTAGACCTAGAATGAAAAAGATTAAAGAATTAAAAAGTGCTCGAAGCCTT
This sequence comes from Hipposideros armiger, assembly GCF_001890085.2. Classification (NCBI taxonomy): domain Eukaryota; kingdom Metazoa; phylum Chordata; class Mammalia; order Chiroptera; family Hipposideridae; genus Hipposideros; species Hipposideros armiger. The sequence continues at coordinate 427,488 of NW_017731574.1, forward strand.
GTATCTGTTGGCAGCCATTTAACCCACCCCATAGTGGCATCCTGGTGTCAAGCAGCTGTGTATCTTTTTAAAAAGCCCATCCGAATGCTCTAGAGGGCTTTTCTATCATGAGTTAGAACTGCCTGCACGATCTGATTGGCCCCACTCCACAAAGAGTGTTCCAATAGGTTTTAGAGCCTTCTGTCTCATTTCTTTGTGCATTTGTTATTAGCTCAATAAATAATAAATCGAGGAATTACCCAGTCACTAATTTGCTTTTTTTTTTATCAAGCAAAGCTCATGTTTTAATAAATTGCCATTTTTCTGTATTATTGAACTTGTGCTATCAGATGCCTGTAATTCAAATATAAAACTATTTTTATTATGGTATTTATTTTTTTACCCATACGTATGTTCTTTAGCTATAGTTGTAGTTTTTGCTGGGATGTTT
>NW_017731574.1:428672-429866 GCF_001890085.2 Hipposideros armiger
TTCAGAAGATTATTTGGATACGAATGTTGAAGGTGCCTTAGTTTATAGCCTCGTGGATATTTGCATGCATTTTCCATTTATTAAATCTGCTGCCAGTCTTGGCCTGTCAGAGGGCACCTTGCCCAGCTAGCCTTCCTGCATCCTTTCATGCACCTTCTCCACCCTTCAGAGAGATACCCTGTCCACCCTGTCCCCTGCTTTCCTTCTCCCCTCTCGCCTCTGCTGGCCCCTTATTTCAAGTGCCTCCTTTTCTTCTGGGAGGGGGTTACAATAATAGTAATAAAAATGACTTCTGGGGCTGGCTGAGTGGCACGTTGGTTAAGAGTTCGCTTGGGATGCTAGCTCTGAGCAGCAGGGCCCCGGTTTGGATCCCACATTAGGGCCAATGATGCTGCGCCCTCTACAGCTAAGATGGTGAGCAACAGCTCTACCTGGAGCTGCCTGACTCTCTGGTGATGGTGTAGGCTGCAGTGGAGCTGCAGTGGGCTCCAGTAAACTACTGTGAGCAGCCGGCAACCGTTGTGAGCTGCCAAGAGCCGCCGTGAGTGGCCGTCCAGTGACCGGCAACCGATCTGCCTCACCCAGGAAGAGCACAATGATAATATCAACATGGGCCAGTGAAGCGACGTCCTCCACAACTAGACTGAAGAACAACAGGACAGCAACTTGTCTGTTCCCCTTCCCGGATTCCCCAACGCGGTTCCCCTCCCCCAATTCCCCAATTAAAAAAAAATGGCTTCTGTTTATTGATGATTTTGTGCCAGACACTGTGGCTTTCTACATCCATTTGCTCATTTAATCTTCCCAATAACCTGATTGTCATATTAGGTGCTATTATTACACCCACTTAGAGGTGAGTCAGAACCAGTTACATAATTTGTAGGGCCCAGTGCAAAATGAAAAGGCCTCTTGTTTAAAAGTTAAGAATTTCAAGATAGGAACGGTAGAGCATTAAACCTTCTAAGTGTGGGGCCTTTTCCACCTATGCAGGTTATAGGCCAACAAAGCTTGTCCTGAGGTGAAGAAGCTGAGGCGGAAGGAGGTCAAGTGAAAGTCTCACATTATGATAATGAACTTGGCATTAAACCAAGGTCTGCAGACTCCCAAGGCTGACTTATCTAACTGCGCTACTGCACTATTAGTAATCTCCTAATAGGTCTGTCTTTCCCTGGTCTGGCACTACTCTATTCAACC
>NW_017731574.1:432216-433488 GCF_001890085.2 Hipposideros armiger
TTAAATAGCTTATAACTCTTCTGTATTTCTTTTCTTCCCTCTAGCATCTGACTAAAAACAGGTGTTTTACTCCTAGTTAATATTGATAAGGCAAGAGGTGAGTTTATTCTATATATGCTCTCCTCCCTTCTCTCAGTTTTGATAGTTGTATTTTATCTACATTGTCAAACATGTCACCATTATTTACCATCCTGGCAGCCTTGCCCCAATCACTTAGTTCTAGTTCTATAGTTAAATGTACTTAGGATCCATCACTTGTCCTTGCCAACACTCTTCAATCATTTCTTAGTTGTCTGATGTTTGTTCTCTAGTAGATGCCTTCAGAAGGACTCTTGGGAACAATAGTTCTTGAATATTTTATAACCATATATTTATGGTACATGTAAATATTTATTTTCAAACAATCACAAATTTACAGAAAAGTTAGACTACCCCACAGAGAAATTTTTTTCCCTCCAAATCATTTGAGAGTAAATTGCTTACCTGATGCCTTGTCACCCCTGAATCCTTCGGTGTGTATTTCCTACAAAGACATTCACCTACATATTCTCAATATTATTAGGGAAGTCGCATTGATAGATTACTACCATCTAATACTCAAACACAACTCATTTCACCAATTGTTCTGATAGTGTCGTTTATACGTTATCCAGCCTAGGTCCATCCAGGATTGTGCACTGCATTTGGAGGTCATGTCATTTTACCTCCTTCTGTCTGGAACAGTTCCTCAGTCTTTCTTTGACTTTGACACTTTAGAAGATTACAGGGCTGGCCAAGTGGCACGTTGGTTAAGAGTTGGCTTGGGATGCCAGCTCTGAGCAGCAGGGTCCCGGTTTGAATCCTACATTAGGGCCAGTGATGCTGCACCCTCTATAGCTAAGATGGTGAACAACAGCTCGACCTGGAGCTGGGCTGCCATGAATCGCTGGTGATGGAGTAGGCTGCAGTGGAGCTGCAGTGGGCTCCCGTAAGCTACCGTGAGCAGCCAGCAGCTGACGTGAGCTGCCAAGAGCCACTGTGAGTGGCCGTCCAGTGGCCAGCGACCAATCTGCCTCACCTTGGAAGAGCGCAATGATAACATCAACGTGGGCCAGTGAAGCGATGTCCTCCACAACTAGACTGAAGAACAAAAAGCACAGGCAACTTGTCTGTTCCCCTTTCCCGATTCCCCAATGCTATTCCCCTCCCCCAATTCCCCAATAAAATCTTAAAAAAAAAAGATTACAGACCAGTTAATTTATAGACTGTACCTTAAGTTGGATTTGTCTGATG
>NW_017731574.1:434467-435646 GCF_001890085.2 Hipposideros armiger
TTATTCATGTTGATATATTGGAAGAGCAGAAAGTCAGATGAGGGAATAGTGAGTTCTCAGTTTTCTTATGAAGAATGGCAAAAAGCAAATCGAATCTTCAGAATACGATAAAAACTGCTCATTAATTTTTTTTGTGTTTTGTTTTATTTGGGGCTGATTCTGTTGCACTGATTTACTACTAAAAAGCCCAATTCGGTGCCACATGCCATATTTAAAGTAAAAGAAGCATCCTGCTTCTTTCTTTATGTTTTTTTGTCCTTTTCCTCCCCTACACATTAAGTCTTTATTTTATTTCAGTTTTGCTTTAGTTTTGTAATTTGGGTGGGACTGTTGATAGAGTCTATTTCAAAAGCCTTAGTTTACTTGTCAACTGCCACTTTCTTGGCTGTAGCAGTAAAGAGTGCTGTTCTCAGACATCTTTAAGAAATTGTTAGTATCTCGTAAAGTGTGATAACATATAATCCTTGTGTTATTTACTGTAAATTATGATTTCTTTTTGGAAAGTATGAGTTTGGTCTCCAAAATAATTGATCATGTTTATTGTGTTATATAACTCACTAAATTTTGAAGTATCGCAATTATATGGATGGAAAAAGTAAATGGGAAGAAATGAGGCTAAATGAAGTAGAAGAACCACTGGGAAAAAAGAGCATTAAGTCAAATGCATCAGCTCAAACAGAATTTATGCCAGGAGTGTAAGGTTGGTTTACTATTTGGAAACCAATCAATGTACTTCATCATATTGACAGACTAAAGGAGAAAAACTATTTAATCATCTCAATAGACATGAAAAGGCATTTGATAAATCGCTAAACCAATTCAAGATTAAAACTCTCAGCAATGTAGGATTAGCGAGTAAGTTTTTTAAAATCTTATAAAGGGCAGCTAACATTATACTTAATGGTAAAATATCGAAGTTTTCTCCTAAGATTGAAAAAATATTAAGTTGCCTGTTCTCATTACAAATTTGTCAATGAGCGGGAGGTCCTAGGTAGCGTTAAAGACGAAAAGGACAAGAAAAAGAAAGAAATAATATTTATTTATTAAGATCAAAAGAAGAATTAAAATTGTCTTTATTTACGGATGACATAATTGTTCATGTAGAAAATCCTAAGGAATCCAATGAAACATTACTAGAACCAATACATGAATTTAGGAAGGTTATAAGGTCAAGGTCAA
>NW_017731574.1:440521-444433 GCF_001890085.2 Hipposideros armiger
ACTTTCCTGGCTTATAACTGAGCCCGCTTAGAGAAAAAACTATGAACTGAAGCAGTCTTAATGAGGAAGAGTGTGGTACATTGTTTTTTATAATATTCATGCTCACTGAAAGGATTCCAGAAAAACTTGGTGTTTTTGACCCAACCACCGTGCCATTTTGTCATTCTAAAATATACTTCAAGCCTCAGAACACCCTCCAGTGGATATTGCCACTGAGGTGCACATGGAGATGCCCTATCGATTGTGTGGCAATGCGTTTGTCTGAGGTGGCGACACACATTTTTCAGTCTCCTAAAATACATATTTCTCAATCTTTTGACTAGTTTTGCTGCAGAAAGGCCCTGGTGCAGTGCCCCCTGCTGGTGAATGGCAGCTGAAAGTTTGCATCCTGTCAGTGATGGACAGAATGGGTCCTTTTGCTGACACCGAGCCGGGGGTGATGCTGAGCCTGCCAGGCCATTTTAGATCAGGTTATTAAAGAAACAGGTCAGATCGATATAAAATGAGCAGCTCACAGTGTTTTCTACATTTTTTGGACATGTGATGATTTGCTATCGTTCAGTTTGGCTGATAAAATATGAACGCTTTACAAAAATGTTTGTATTTCAGCCTCTGTCTTACTTAGTTCATTTAACAAGCCATTTTCCCCCTAATTCTCAGGAGCTGTATTCTTTTTTCAGTCAGGAAGCCTAACTTGAACCTTGGCAGAGAAGATTTTTAAACATAAAATATTGTAGGAGTGTTATTTTGTTAAACAATTAGAAAAACACTTTAAACAAAAAGCCCCTTTCTTTTTTACTTCAGTGATATGGAGTAGCACTCATTTATGCTGGTTTTCAAATGTTGATGATCATGTTAAAGAAAATTAATTGAAACTAAGAGCCAGATTAGTGTTTAGATTATTTTCACTTTGGCCTCTAGTGAAGGTTATTATTTTATAATGAATAACTATAAAATCATTAATTTTGCTCCCACAGTAGGTAGGTCTAATTTCTTTATTATATATCTGTGGTGGATATGTGACAACAGTGAGAATTTTGGTAGCCTTTAATTCAGGAATGTAGTACACACTTCAGGATTTTAGTGTCATAGGTTCATGAACCAATGGGTTCTCTCCATAGGTATTACCAGTGAGGTAAAAGGAAAAACAGGAGAATGTGTGTCCTCAAACCCAGATGAAGACGGTGTATCAAGAGGGAAGGGAGTGATCACTCTTTTGAATGAATACCGAGAATTGATCATTGTGAAGGTCACTTTTACCTTGACAGAGGATGTTTTGGTGGAGAGCTGGAACAAAACTCTGAGTAGAGTGGGTTTCTTATAAGAGAATGGGCTTTCCCCCTTCCTCATCCTTTCCTCTTCCCCCACCTTTTTCTTTTCTTTCTCTTTCTGAACAAATCAGTTTAAAAGCTCGTGGATAAGACCAAGCAAGGTGTGTGCATCCATATAGCATGGCAAGGAGCCCCAGTACCCCAAAGAGGTGTCCACTGGTATCCTACCAAGGAGGGTGTCCACATGGTGGGGAGATTGCCCAGCATGGGGCATTGGAGCCAGGGCGAGGTGTGGTGGTCTGGTACTGGGCACTGGAACCTGAGAGGGATAAAGTGAATGGATGATCAGCTTGGGGTACAGAACATTGGGGTGGGTGAGGAGCGCATTTATACAGGATGATAACCCAGTGTGGGGCATCTGACTGACTTGGGTGAGGAGTCTGTCTGCATAGGAGGGCAGCCTGGTGTGCACTGTTGCAGACTGACCAGATGGGAGGGATGTCCATACAGAGTACCAGAGTTTCATCAAAGTGAGGATGATATCCACATAGGAGAGCAGCCTGGCATGGGGTGTTGGAGCCCTAACTCGGTTAGGAGGGCATCCACACATGTGGACAGGTTGGTGTAGGGTGTCAGAGTCTAAGCAGAATAAAGAAGGCATGCATGCATATGGTGGGGGTGGAAAGGCCGCGTGAATGAGTGTCAGAACTTGAATGGGAGGGTGGCTGGGGTAGGAAAGTATAAGATAAACCTGGAACATATGTCAGAAAGTATGTATGTAGTTCAAAAATGATGGAGATGGGGCCGGCCAGGTGGCTCAGTTGGTTAAGAGCTAGCTCAAGAGTGCAAACTCTGAGCAACAGTGGTTCAATGCCCAGGCCGAGCTGAGCTGCCAACAGGTGGCAGGATGGCTCAGCTAAAAAAAAATAAAAAAATGATGGAGACATATTAAACAGTTACAGACACCATCTTGGTGGGGCTTCCATTGACCAAATCTGAGACAGTTGAAGCATCAGAATAATGAGAATAATGGATTAAAGAAAATAGTAGTTCATGAGCTCACACTGGGATAAATGAATGAATGAATAAGTTAAATGTTTGATGAGGAACAGGAAATTCAAAAGGTTTCAAAGTACCTCCCTACAAAATATGTATTAATTATAAAAAGGACAAGTTACTTTGCAGTACAGAAACCTGGCAGATACCTTTAATCAAGTGAACATTATCAGTAAGGGGACAAATCAAAATCATGTACTACTTGATAAGATGCAATGAGACGATTAAGGCATCACTTATGCTAGAGATACAGAGCCCAAATCTAAAGAGGCAAACCCAAATTGATGGACATTCTATAATTTAACTGGCTTGTAATCTTAAAAAATATCCAGATCATGGAAATCAAGAAAAGATTAAGGAACTGATCCAAATTGCAGGAGATTAAAGCAATATGACAACTAAATACAACATGTTACAAAGGATATTATTAGACAGAATTTCAGTAAAATCTAAGAACTAAATGGGAGTAGCATATCGGTGTTAGTTTTCATATATATATATTTTCATATATGTATTGTTATTTTTTATTTACTGTGGTTTTATATGAAAATGTCCTCATTTGTGGGAACTGTGCACTGAAGTATTCAAGTGTGATGAAACATCATATTGGCAACTTCATAACAATGGTTTAAGAAAAATAAATTCTTGGGCCGGCCGAGTGGCGCGATGGTTAAGAACTCGCTTGGGATGCCAGAGGGCCCCGGTTCGGATCCCACATATGAGGGCCAGTGACACTNGTGTCACACTATATTATTTTAAATGTCCAATTTTCAACAAAAAGCTATGAAACATTCAAAGAGAAAAGAACATATGGTCCATATATTGGGGGGAAAAAAGCCATCAGTAGAAACTATCTCTGACAGTTAGACATTGGACTTACTATACAAAGACTTTAAGTCAATTATTTTAAAGTGTTCAAACAATAAAAAGAAAACATGTCTCAGAACAAAACAAAGTATCAAAATTATTTTACAAAATAGAGAATAGCAATAAAAAGACAAATCGTAAAAAAAAGAAAGCAAAATAGAATTTCTAGAGTAGAAAAGCACAATATCCGAAATTAAAAATTCACTAGAGGGGTTCAACAACACATTTGAGAAGGGAGCAGAATTAGTGAACATGAAGACAGGTCAACTGAGATTATCCAGTCTAAGGAACATAAAGAAAAAGAGAATGACTAAATATGAACAGAGCCTCAGAGAATGCAGGACATCATAAAGCACATACGTAATGAAATTCTAGAAGGAGAGAAGAAAGAGAAGAGGACAGAAAGAATATCTGAAGAAAAATTGCAGACAACTTCTCAAATTTGATGAGCGCCAGGATGGGGGCTGGTCGCAGGAAAAACCAAGGAGTGATTATAGGGTTGGACATTTTGGCCACATTCCCAGACCTCTGAGGAGGGAAGAGAAGCTGGAGATTGAGTAAATTGCCAATGGCTGGTGACTTAATCAACCATGCCTGTATAGTGGAACTTCCATCAATACCCTAAACACTGGGGCTTGGAGAGTTTCTGGGTTGGTGAATGAATCCATGTGGTGGGAGGGCGGTGGTCCCCAAATGCGACAGGGACAGGTGCTCCTGT
>NW_017731574.1:450213-490213 GCF_001890085.2 Hipposideros armiger
AAAAAAAAAAAAAGAAAAATAAATTCTTTCTACAATACTTAAAGTTGAGATGGTGTACAAATAAAACAAAGAAAGAGTAGGAGAGAGTGGGAAGAGAAAACTGGGAGACAATGAGGACAGGTAACTAGGAATTTTATTGTAAAGAGGAACAAAGAAATGGGACAGTTGATAGTGGGGACAAAAGAAGTAGAAAGAACTTTCTAGGATGAAGGTACAAGACAAGCATGGAAGTTTAGATGAATCATCTAAGGAAGGTGGCAGTTTATGTTTCAGTGATTGCCAGGAAAACAATATCCCACAGCTTTCCATGGACCTGCACTTTCCCAAATCAGCTCTACTTTCAGGAAGAACCTCTTAGTACCTAAGATTGGTTGGAATGGCTGTATTTGAAGCTCATTTCCTGTTCCCTGTGAAGATAGAGGATAATTGTTACCATATTTGTTGTATATATTTAAAGCCAATTATTATCACTCTTAAAATTTTCCTTTTTAGACCATTAGGACGTGTAAACTATTTATCCAACAAATGTTTACTGAAAGTTTTACTCCACAAAGCAAAGGGCTAGTTAGTTTGGGTATAAAACAGACATGTTTCCAGACCTTCCAGATCTTAGAATCTAGGGGCAGCAGCTCATATGAAGCAAACAATCATGAAGTTGTGGTGAATCCTGTCAAAAGAAAACACTGGGATTTAGATAAAATATAAAAGGAAGCTTGAATCAAGGAGTGGCTTACGTGTAGATCTATCTATCTATCTATCTATCTATCTATCTATCTATCTATCTATCTATATGTGTGTATATATATATATACACACACATATATATATATACACACACATACATATATATCTGCCCCTGGTTCTTGGCACAGAGCTCCCGAAACCTTTGTAATTTCCTAAGTGATAAGAGCACTATGAGCATCTTTTGTTCTAATATTTGACTTTGACCTCATTTCTGACACAGGGCTCCTGAAACCCTGTACACTGCTGGATGGTAGTAGTTTCTTTTGTTCTAATGAGGAGACTGGGTGGGCTCTTGGATGGGGGCTGGTCACCAGAAAGACCCTGCCATGATTAGAAGCTTGAAATTTTCAGGTCCCTCCACCCATTCCCCAGAGAGGGGAGTGGGGCTGGACATGGAGTTAATAATTGATCACGCCTCCATGGCGAAGCCTCTATAAAATCCTAATAGTATGGGGTCTGGGGAGCATTCAGGTGAGTGAACACATCCACAAACTAGGAGGGTGACACACCCCAACTCCACAGGGACAGAAGCTCCTGCCCTTAGGACCCTCTCAGACTTCACCCTATGTATTTCTTTTTTCTGGATGTTCATCTATATCCTTTAAGAAACTGGTAAATGTTAGTGTTTCCCTGAGTTCTATGAGCTGTTCTAGCAAATAATATTTAGAATCCAAGGGAAGGGGGTCAACGGAGCCTCCAATTTGTAGCCAAATTGGATAGAAGTTGTGAATGACCTGGGACCTACTATACTTGTGATTGGAATCTGAAGTGGGTGGGGGGCAGTCTTGCGGGACTGAGCCCTTAACCTGTGGGCTCTGATGTTATCTCCAGGTAGCTAGAGTCAGAACTGAATTCCATTATAGGGCACCCAGCTGGTGTTGCAGAATTGCTTGTTGTAGGAACCCACCCCCCACCCCTACATTTGGTGACCAGAAATGTCAGAAGTGAAGCGTTCTATGTGAAAGTAAAGGAGAAAGATACAGGAAGATTACGGGTTTTCTAACAGATGAACCCACCGGTGGCTCCTGACTCACAGTCTGAAAAATTCTGCTGCAGGCCATCCCTTCTTTTTCTTGCGTATTCCACTTAACGCTGTCAGCTGGATCCTTTCTTTATTGCGTCACAAGCTCAGCTCTATCTGGATGTTTAAAGAACCCTCCACACCCCCCTGCACAGCCACATTCTGGAAAGCGTTGTCCTCACATTGTTCCATGTCCTCTGCTCCCTCTCCTCTCCATCCAATCCCGCCGGCCTTTCAGCGCCACCCATGCACTGCAACAGCCCTTGCCCTGGTGTCAGATGGCTCCCTGGTCATCAGTCCTGGGGGTTGATATCCAGGCCTCTCCTTACAGATTCTCCAGCAGCACTCAGCTCCGTGGTGTGCGCCTTCCCTTTGCTTCCCAGCACTCCCCTGCCCTGGGGTTGGCGCCCCCTCTGGGTGATCACACACCCATGTAGCTGCAGATCACGTACTTGAATGCACCTCCTTCCCAAACCTCTGACCATCCCGGAATCTGAGTCCTGGCCCTGCTTTGTAAGCACTTCTACACTCACTCCCAAGGCTTTCTGTCTCTGAACACCCGTGGGTCCATTACCTTCCTCACACTACACCTGGTCCCTAGTTTTTTAGTTTGTGTTACTCTTTGGAATCTGTGCATCTAAATGTTTTCCTCTGTTGGGAGACAGAGCCTTGGAAGAAGCAGTCTCCTCCCCTCCCCACCCCCCATCCCCTTTTATTATCTTTGCTCCTTTGGTAACACTGAGCTCTTCTCGAACATGTTTCCTATTCTTTTATTATGTGCTCGGTGCCATTTCCCAAATCTCATTCTAATTTTCCCTGGAGGGCGGCCTTCATTACCGCTGTTGATGAGCGCTGAGAAGGGAATGTAGGCACGCAGTTTCCTTGTTTCTGTGCCATCCTCCGAAAGTGAGCACTGTTAGTGGATGAGCATGCAGCTGCTTAAGGCCACAGGCTGTTTCTTAACTGCATTACTCTTCTCAGGGGACTTCTGTGTTTATTCCTCGCTCTTTCTCTACAGCTTTCTTTCTGATCTGGGAGAGTCCAATACATATAAGGTCCTTGGAAGTCTAGATACTATTAGGTCATCCATGAAGTCCTTTTATTACTTTAAATATAGAAAGTCTATTTAAATAAAAAACAACAACAACAACAAAAAACACCTAGAAGGTTGTAAAAGGATTTCCTTTGTTTTTGTTCATTAAAGTAATCAGTTTTTCCTTGTTCTCAAATATATTCTAATATTCCGTTAATTTTCATGAATCTCCAAATGGAAAAGCCCTCAGAGATCCTCTAGCAGGAGTCCTTCACCAGAGAAGCTGAGCCTCAGGGTGGTTACGTGCCCTGCGCTCGGACACATGAGTTGTTCCTGGCAGAGTTTTGACTAAGGCCTGTGTCTTCTAAGGCAGGGCTGTTTCTACCATGCCTTTCATCTCTGTGTCTGGCATGCCTTTCCCTCTAGTCCTATAAATACCTAAGCATGCATAGACACCCACATTCTCCTTTAATCATCATTTTGTGAGATAGGGACTTGTCTTGCTTAGCGACGTTTTTGGTAAAATGACCTTGGCTTTAGTGCATTTTAATTCTGTTATTTTTATCCCTATAAAACATATTTTTTAACCAAATTTTTATTTAAAGTTATTTCACATCGATGGATTATGCATGTTTCCCTTTATTTAAAATATGCTTGACAAATAGCATTCAGATGACCTTTAAATATTTTTATATTAGTTGCTATTTTATATTTATTGAGTGAGAGAATTTGGTGATTGAAATCCCAAACCTTTGGGGAGTGTCAGTCCCATAACTATAAAATTTGTGCAGAAGAGAATGTGCTCTTGGATCTTTTGAAACTTGAGGGAAGTGGTTACATTTGAATCTGTAATATCAGGTTTTTTCAGATTATCTTCTTTGATACCTTTTTCGAGGATATGATTCACTTGGGTATTTTGAATTTCTTTTAAGGTTTAGATAAATGCTTTTTAGTATAGTATACCCATAGTCCCAATCAGTTGGCTTTATTAGCTTTTCTTTTGGAGAGTTGATATTTTAGACCAGGGGTCGGCAAACTTTTCTTTAAAGGGCCAGGCAGTAAATATTGTAGGCTCTGTGGGCCATCTGGTCTCTCACACCACTCAGCTATGCTGTGGTCGTGGGAAAGCAGCCATGAGGACGGTAAATGATGGCTGCTAAGAAAACTACATTCACAAAACAGCCAGAGTTTGTCAAGGTCTCATCTAAACTATGGCTGAGTATTTTTCCAAGTGCCAGTGGCAGCCTCTGCCAGCAATTTTTTCCCCTCAAAAGGAATCCAGCAAGCCTAGAATCGGAACAACAGCAACAGTTGTGTTCCCACTCCTGCGTCTTTTCCAAAGTTGGTCTCCCAGCCTGAGATGCTGTCTCCTCTCTTTTCCATCTGTTTAAATGTGATCTAGAAAGCCTTCCCACTCAACTCAGAGTTCCTTCTCTGAACTCTGCTGGTGTGCTGTTTACATGTCTCATTTGCGGGTCTTGTGGTATTCGTGCATTCATGGGTTTAGGGCTTTTTTCAAGCCCCCAGAGCACGGAGTGTCTTGCACCATGCTCTGTATACAGTAAGTGCTAGGAGCAGCCATTAGCACCCAGGAAAAGCTCAGCATGTCCACCCACCTGGGGGGAACCATCCCGGGAGGGGCAATAGGACAGACACATGATCAAGTTAGCAAGAAACATAGTTATTGTTTTATGGCTCTAATTTCTCAGAAAGGACACAGGGTATATTGTGGAAGGGGGAGTGTGAGAAACCATAGAAAGTTTAGGAAGGAACCAAGACAGCATCAAAGAGAATCACAGAGTGCTTTGGCAGATATGTCATTCAGCCCTCAGAGCAGAAATGGCCAAAAAAACACTTTATATGCTTGAGGTAAAGTCACACTTTCTAGCTGTGGGATCTTGAGTACATTGTTGCACTTGCTCAGTTTTCTCACCTATACAAGGGAGATAATAATACAATAGGACCTACCTTACAGGGTTGATAGGGACAGGAAATGAGTTAAAACATATAAAGGACACAGAGTGGTGTCTGGCACCCAGTAAACATCTGATAGATGCTGGCTCTTGGCATTTGACATGCAGAGCCTGACTTGAAGCTGCCTGAACCCCAACTCTGTGATGATTTTGTGCAAGGATGAAGCCAGCTGAGGACCCCCGACTGTGAAAGGAAGCCTGTCCTTGAGGGTGAAATTAACACCTGAAATATGCAGCGACCAAAAGATAGCCACACTTCAGATGTTTCTAAAACTAAGAAGAATAAAACGCAAACACATTTCAGTTTAACTAGAATTTATCGAGTGATTCTGTGTGCTATGTCCTGGGGGTACCAAAATCACTAAGGCATGGCCGCTGACCTTAATGACTTAGAGATAGAGAGACACATACTTTCATCATATTCCAGGAAGTGTCAAGACAGGTCAACAGTAGTGTAAGAACGTTCTTCCAGGTTGAAGCGGATATTAAAGGGGGAAAGGGTATTAAAAACTAACATTAAGCTACAGAGATTCATATATGACGTGGTTGATTCAAGGATACCGAAAAAAGTGGCTCCTGGACTCATCTTGGGGGAGGCTGGCTGTTTGTCAGAGGAGGACAGTCTGCTGGCGTTTTATGTACTTGAATGATATGGGAAGCTTGGCAGCTGCTCCTGGGCCTCCCTGGTTCATAAGGTTGACACCATCTAACAGGAAGAATCCTTCTTCATCTGCTTGGCAAGGTCAAGGAGCCCCTGAACCTGGTCTGTGTTCATCTGTAGCAGAGCTCCCTAAGTGCTCTGAAGGTCGGGGAAACTCCAGTGGGGGTGTGCAGATCTCACATGATCTGGGAGAAGCCGGGGCAGTTTCGCTCTCTGTAGAGATGAATCATAAGGTATTCTTTTCCGTCTACATTAGCGGTGTACATGTCCTCTACCGCATGGGAAATGAATACAAATCTGATGTCAGACCCTGTAGACACCTCCTCTTCTTACAGAAAGTGACTAATCACCTTGTAATGCAAGGTAGAACACCTGATTAATTTTGTACTTTAGCCATGGCGAGCGCTTCCTTGGGTCCTGTATTGGGCACTGACTGCACTCACCTCTTGTAGATGCCATTGCAGCGGCCTCTAGTTCTGCACAGGGGAGACCTGTTAGCCCCTCCCTGCAGCTCTGGGTGCTTGCCCTGCAGCCTCTGGTGCCGGGAGTGGGATGCCCATGGGTACATGCCTGCACGTGTAGGAAGATAATATCCCCAGGGAAATCCGTAACTCATGGGGGATGGCAGCTGCTGGGGAAACAGTGCTACTTTCTTCCGGGAGGAACACACCTTTGGTCAAGCTTCTGGGATGGTGCCATGGAATTGGGTCACCCATAGCAAAGGTGGTAGCCAACTTAAGAATGCACCCGAATTGGCTGTCCCTGTTTCCCTCCTCCTTCCTGTGTACCTGCATTATCTGCCACCTGTGATCACCAGTGAACCCATGCGGCAGGCTCTGCTCTTTTGGGAACCCAGATCCAGTGGGGTCCCTTCTGACCTCTCACATCCTCGGTGCCTCTTCATCATAGAAGGCCTGTCCTTTTTTATTCATTGGGAATTTCCCTTGAAGAAGAATCATAGCCTGAGTCTTCTCTGCCATAGAAAATGGTCATCCCTAGGTCGTCTTCCCAGCTTGGAATATGGATGTTAACAGAGGAACTTTGGAGCTGGAGCTCAAGAAAGCTCAGCCTTCAGGGTGTTGGTCTTTCTGTGGCCTCCAAAAAGTCCATTTTGAGATGGAAAGCTGAATAGGGACCCATCTGTATTCCGGCTAGGCCACCGATTTCTTGCCCAGTACACCGAATCTTGACTTTGTTTGTTTGGTGGATATGATTACAAGGGAATAAAAATTATATATTTTTAATATTGAAAAGAATTACCCTTTTTATACAGGCAGTGGAGTTAAGGCATATAAGAAAAATAAATGTGAGCCTCTAATAGAAGTACTAAAACAAATATACATGAAAAAGCACACACTGGGTTTTTGATAAAAATTGGCAGGGCAATTTTGGGGTACCTATTTTAATAATACTTGGGGATTTTAGGTTCACCTCAACTTGTATTGATACTCTAAGTATATCAAGTGGACCCATGTTGGTATCTGGTGTTCATATTAGCTATTTGAATGATCATATTAAATTAAACATAATAAGGGATTCTGAGAAGATGGTGGCAGTGGTGGTGGCAGAAGTTTTGGATCTCTCCAAATTTACACATAAAAAATAAACCACTAGTGGGCCGGCCGAGTGGCTCAGCTGGTTAAGAGCTTGCTTGGGAGAGCCAGCTCTGAGCAGCAGGGCTGCGGTTCGAATCCCACATTGAGGGCCAGTGACGCTCGCCCTCTACAGCTAAGATGATGAACAACAGCTCAACCTGGAGCTGGGCTGCTATGAGTCGCCGTCGACAGTGTAGGCTGCAGCAGGGCTGCCATGGGCTGCCGTGGGCTGCCATGAGCTACCGTGAGCTACCGTGAGTGGCTGGCAGCCAGCGTGAGCAGCCGAGAGCTGCTGTGAGCGGCAGACCAATGACCGGTGACTGATTATCTCACCCAGGAAGAGAACAGTGATCATACCAACATGAGCCAGTGAAGCGACGTCTGCCACAACTAGACTGAAGAACAAAAACAGCAATTTGTCTACCTGTCTGTTCCCCTTCCCCGATTCCCCAATGCTGTTCCCCTCCCCCCAACTCCCTAATAAAATCTTAAGAAAAAATAAATAAATAAAGCACTAGCTGGTGACACCAAAAGCCATGGATGAAAGCTATCCTGAACCATCGCCCCTTCTAAAATTTCAAGAAAACGAATTTCACATAAAAATAAGTAAGCAATTAAGGTCAAATACCATACCAAGTTATTATTTTTAAAGGGAGATTAAATAGCAGAATAACATATCTTCAGACAATAAAAGCACACGTAGACACCACCATGAAATAAATCCAAAGCATAACCTAACATTATCAAAATAAGATAAAAACATTAAGAAAATTTCACAAGGCATGAAAGCATAAACATAAATCAAAATTGGAAAAACATGGAATTCCGTTTGGAGGCTTCCTTGAGCTCGCTAAGTAGGCACCATGAGCAAAGCTCACCCTCCCGAGTTGAAAAAATCTATGGACAAGAAGTTGTCATTGAAATTAAATGGTGGCAGACATGTCCAAGGAATATTGTGGGGGTTTGATCCCTTTATGAATCTTTTGATAGATGAATGTGTGGAGATGGCAACAAGTGGGCAACAGAACAATATTGGAATGGTGGTAATTCGAGGAAATAGTATCATCATGGTAGAAGCCTTGGAACGAGTATAAAGAATGGCTTTGTTCACCAGAGAAATTGCTTCCACATGTCCCCACGCCACAGCTGCTATTCTACTACAATATAAAAATTAGGACTTGTACATTTTCGTGTTGAACTTTTTTGTTAAATAAACTTTTGTAATAGTTAAAAAAAATTGGAAAAACATAAAAGGTGACAGAATTCTTTTAAAAATAAAAGAAAAATATCACTTTAGAAATGAAGACTAAACTAGAAGGAATACAAGCACAAATAAAATGACAGAAAATATCTTAAAATAGTTAAAAGGAGGAAAATGTTAAAAATAAAATATAAATGAGGGAAGAGATAAATATATTCTAGAGAAACTGGCAAATTTTGAAGGTAGGCAAAGATGATCCAACATATAAATAATAAAGAGTCCCTGAATAAGAGGACTCAGGCAAGGGAAGAGAACAAACACGAAAGCTATAATTTCAGAAGAGTTTCCTGAAATTAAAAAGTATTTGAAACTGCGTATTGAAAGAGATCACCATGAACCTGGGAATACTGATCCAGGATGGATATTATTCCAGAATGACCAACACCGAGACGTATTCTGGTAAAATAACTGAGCTTAAAAGAAAATTTCTTTGGCTATCTAAGAAAGAAAAGCAAGTGACTTATAAGGAAAAGTCAGTTAAATGGATTAATATGTTTGAGATACTCAAGGAAAGAAAATGGGAGCCAAAGCTTTTATATCCAGGAAAACTGACTCTCAAGTATTAATATAAAGATTACTATTATTAATATTAATATCAATTTGCAAGAACTCAGAAAATCATATTTTCCTGAGCCTTTCGTAGGAGTCTACTAAAGAGCTCTAGACAACCAAAATGACTAGAAAGACACCAATATAAAGACTTCTGGTGACCACTAAACATATGATTATTTATAGATCTTAGACTAGATGAGGGCATTAGGAAGAGAGTATAGTATGCAATGACTGTGTGCCGTGACACTGTCAATACAGTACAACTATTAAAAATGGGAAAAGGAGAGAGCATATGCAAGGTTTTTAAAGAAACTATTCCCAGTAATTAGATTAGTGATAGTAATATTGGTGTTAATCTGAAACCATTGTGTGTATTAATGTGGGATAAGATAAATGAATAATTATGTGATATTCTAATTATCTCATGTTTTAGAGAATCAAGTAGGGTGCCCAGTATAGGAATAAGGAGACATAAATGTAATACAGAAGAGATTATGTTAAAACATAGTAGTCTTGAGGTTAAATGATGAGTTATCATTATGAACTCATGGGCTATTTTATCTTTAAAAAATATTATATATGTGTATGTATGTGTGTGTATGTATATTTCTAGTTCTGACTAATGAGAAGACCCAGCATGTGTATCTCCAGTGCCCAGATTGTAGCCTTACAATATCATTTCCCACCAAAAGAAACCAGAGCTCTTGGAGAAATGGCTGATGTCAAGTATGGGGCAGAAAATGTACAAGATGAACTAAAACATCTTGTCATAACCAAATAGTGAGGGACCTAGCAGAGACTATAAGTTCATATCAAAAGGACTCAGGAGCTAATCTGAAAAGGCTTCTATTGGCTAAATTTGGGCCCATTTGGGCTACAATAAATGAAATATTTGTAATGGATCAAAACTTATCAAAATATGTTTAAATCCATGAGTGTATAATGATTTTTAAAATAAAAACCCAATTGGTCATCTTCAGAAGAAGATAGGGATCCTATTTATTATCTTGAAATTGGTAAATAAAGGGAAAGATTCAAGCATTTATCCTGCTTTTTCTAGGTGACCTGGGCCAATGGTAACCAAACTGTAGAAGAGGGAATGCATTTCTTTATAAAAATATTCCAACTAATAAATGAAAAAGAAATAACACTTAGAATATCACCATTTTAATGGGTTTAGGCAACGTGCATTGACAGCTGCTCACAGCACAGAAAGAGAGCTCATCAGACTTTGTCTCCTAATGAAAGGCCTCGACACCGACATGATGTTACAAAAGGGATTGAACCCAAGTCTCATTCAGCCTCTAGATCTAGCTAACAATTTGCAAGAAATACAGAAGAACATGTTGAATTACACCAAGAGTATCAATCAGCAAAACCAGGCTGTGAGAACTCTACAGGTCAAATGCCCCAGGTTTTCGACAGATAAATTGTAATGAAAAGAAAGGGATGGAGAGCGACTTGTAACATTGAGACCTAAAAGACATATTAAATTTTTTAAAAGGGCAAAGCAGGGCTGGCCGAGTGGCTCAGTTGGTTAAGAGCTCGCTCAAGAGTGCAGCTCTGAGCAACAGGGTCGCCAGTTTGATTTCCGGCCCCAACTGAGCTGCCAACAGGTGGCAGAATGGCTCAGCTGAAAAAAAAAAGGGCAAGGCAAGGTCCACACTAGGGGTGCGCACTTGGTGATAAAATCACACACAAACTCACAAAGCAAAGAAATAATTACTGGAAAAAGCCAGGATATTGCTTGCTTTGGGGGATGCAGGAGGGGATGGACACTGAGATAAGACACATGGAGGGATTTCTGGGTTTGCTGACAGTGGTGGTGGTTATAAGGTTTTTTCCTTTCATTTTAAAATAATAATATTTATAATAAAAAGGTTAAAAAAAGAGAAAAGAAAGTAGTGATAAAGTGACTAAAATATACCCATACTTAAAAAATTTACATAGTGATTCTATTTTATTAACTCTCCCCCCCAATCTTGGGGGTTTTCTTTGGTCTAGCCAGACTTTTAGACTCCAAGACCCACACCAACCACACGGCACTATTGACTGACTCCAGGGAGCTAGACTTTTTGCCTCCATCCCCCCCACCAAAGACAGCCTGGGAACAAGCCTACATCCCACACTGATCAGGTTTCCAGGGGGAACAGAGCTAGAAGGTTAAGCCAAGGTCAAAGTTGTCCATAATGAAGGTGAAAGATTTTTTTGTTTCTTTGTTTTTTCAGCCCATTACTTCCACCTTCTAAGAACGAGCAACTGCCATTGTCGCATTTATTGTCACAACATGCCTTTCAAGTTACCTCATATATAATCCAAGGCAGGCAAATAAAGCATAAGTCTCCTTCAACTCTGATTTGGCATTTGAGGTCCAAGTATATTAACTTCCTTATTCTTCAGATGGAGATAATATGAAACGGAGGGGTCTAATGGAATTTTCCAGGTCACACAGGGAGCTGGAGGCTCTGCTAGGCCACTTAACAAAATTTATTGCCTGTGTAATTTCTCTCTTTGTTTTGTTTTCGATGCCATCTTAGAAATAGGTTTTATTTCTAATTTTTCCTCCCTTGCTTTTTTGGCAAGGACCAGAGAAATACATCATTTCTGAATCATGGTAACTAAAGGTAAAGTACATTCGGAATGGTTTGTTCTCTGAAGTCCCTAAAAAGCCGAAGAGGTTTTGACAGAACTAGGACATGGGAAGCAAAAAGTCAATTAAAGCTGATTTTTTTAAGAACCACATAAATGTTATAAAAGTACCACATACTTGAGCCATTTTAGCAGTTTTCCATCTGCTTTTGTTGTCTCAAAAAGAAGGAAGTCTTTCTGGCGTTTCTCTGAATTGTCTTAAGTGACTTTTAGATCATCACAGTGAGTGGGGCGGTTCTAATGCTCAGTGTTCCAATTTGATTTTGACGTTTAGAGCAGGATGCACTAATTCATTTGGTTACTTTGGCCCCCTTTTGGCTTGAAGAGTAAAAGAATGTGAATTCTTTTCCTTAGCAGAGCAAGTAGCATTGTGGGTTGTCCTTCAGACACATTTTCCACAGGCACCAATCTCTTCTTGGGCATAAACAGGCTGTTGTTGAACAGACAGACATTCAGGAGATTCTATAAATTGAATCTTCCATCTTCTGCTAATATGGCTGTTGGCAATAAAGTCATTATCATGAAGTGCCATAAAAGGCATCTTTTTTCTTTCTTTCTTCTGTTGCCTCCTCAGCATGGGGTTTATTGCTATTTAGAAGTCTGATTGCTAAATACTACACCAGGCAGGTCACCCTGCAGTAAATGGATAGATAGGTCTCTGAGATGCCACCTGCCATCCTTCAGGACAACTGGCAAATTTTTTGGTGCCAAGACCTAAAATGGCAACAGAGGCATGCTCCTTTAATTTTGATTGCCAATTGGACATTGCCTAATTGGCACTAATGAAGATCAGTAAGTGTGTAGTCTATGAACTGAGCCAATTTAGGTACTTATTGATTACCTACCTGGAGTCTGGTGCTGCAAAAAATTTTAGAGCTGGATAAAAGAAATATTCTCCTCTTAAGAAATTTACACCCAAATTGGAGAAATAAGATTGAATAATAGGAAACAATTTGATAACCACCAAATGCTAAAGTCTATTCATTCTATAAAGACCCAGAATTATCCTCGGGCATTTCATAAGTGATTCATAGGTGGTTGTTTATTATTATTAGTATTACTGTTTTTATTATTTGGATCACAGAGGTAGGATTTTAGAGTGAATGGAGGATGGGCTAGAATTGATAATGTCTGAACAGAGGAGGCCCTTGGGGGATGGAGGATTTGCACAGATAGAAGGAGTTTGAAGGCAGCAACAGTGTACATTAGTTCAGTTCTCAGTTTAGGATTTGGCATTCTGTGTCTGTTAAGTTATTCTTCCACCTGTTTTTCACCTCCCCAAAGTTTGTTATTGTCTGTTCTATCATTCTTTCTCTTCTTGTGGGTTTATGTCTCTCTTTCTCTCTCTCTCTCTTTTTTTTTTTGAGAAAATTACTTTATTGTAATTTTATTGAGGTTTTCAGAGTAAAAGTTGACACATGTGTTCAAATGATTATTTTAATAGGAGACTTTTTAAAAAGAGAAATAACTTAATTTGTTTTCGTTGAGTTGTGAGAGTTTTTTATATATTCTAGATATGAGTGCCTTATTAGATATATGATTTGCAGATATTTTCTCCTATTCTTGGATTATCGTTTTACTTTCTTTTTTTTAAAGATTTTTATTGGGGAATTGGGGGGATGGGAACAGCGCTGGGGAATTGGGGGAAGGGGAATAGACAAGTTGCTGTCCTTTTGTTCTTCAGTCTAGTTGTGGAGGACGTTGCTTCACTGGCCCATGTTGGCACCATCATTGCGCTTTTCCCGGGCGAGGCAGATCAGTCGCCGGCGTCTGGACGGCTGCTCACTGCAGCTGCTGGCCGCTCACGCTGGCTGCTGGCTACACATGATAGCCCATGGCAACCCACTGCCACAGGGTCTGCAGCCTATGCCGTCGCTGGTGACTCACGGCAGCCCAGTTCCAGGTTGAGCTGTTGTTCACCATCTTAGCTGTAGAGGGCGCAGTGTCACTGGCCTTAATGTGGGATTCGAATCGGGGTCCTGCTGCTCAGATCTGGCGTCCCAAGCCAGCTGTTAACCAACATGCCACTCGGCCGGCCCCGTTTTACTTTCTTAATGGTGTTCTTTGCTATACATAAGTTTTTAATTTTGACGAACCTCTTAATTCATTTTTTGTTGTTGTTTGTGCTTTTGATGTCATACCCAATAAACCATTGTAAAGGTCATGAAGATTTACACCTATGTTTTCTTCTAAGAGTTGTATTGTTTTAGCTCTTAAATTTAGGTATTTGTTCCATTTTTGAATCATTTTTTTGGCATGAGTTGAGGTAGGGATCTAACATCATTCTTTTGCATATGGCTCTCCAGTTGACCCAGCACAGTTTGTTGAACAGTTTATTTTTTCCCCATTGGATTGTCTTGGCACCCTTGTTGAAAATAAATTGACTGTAAATGTGAGGGTTTATTTCGGGACCCTCAGTTCTATTCCATTGATCTATATATCTGTCCTTATGCCAGTAACACACTGTCTTGATTACCATTCCTTTGTAGTTCAGTTTTGAGGTCAGAAAGTGGGACTCCTCCAACGTTGTTTTTTCTTTTTCAAGATTGTTTTGTCTATTCTGGATCCCTTGAATTTCCATATGAATTTAAGAATTAGCTGATCAATTTTTGCAAAGAATCCAGCTGGAATTTTGATGAGGATTGTGTTGAATCTATAGACCAATTTGGGAAGCTTTGCCATCTTAGCATATTAAATATTAAACTTATTATTAGTGTATAAGACAAATATTGTCTTCTAATCCATGGACATGGGATGTCTTTCCATTTATTTAGGTCTTTTTAAATTTCTTTCAACAATATTTTGTAGTTTTCAGAGCCTAAGTTTTACACTTGTTAAATTTCTTCCTAAATATTTTATTATTTTTTGATGGTATTATAAATAGAATAATTTTTTGTATTCTATTATTGCATTGTTCATTGCTAGAGAGTAAAAATACAATTGAGTTGTATATTGGTCTTCTATCTTGTAACTTTGCTGAACTCTTTTGTTAGTTCTGAGAGTTTTCTGGTTGATTACTTTCTGGTGGAGTTTCTATATAAAACACAACATCATGTCATCTATGAATAGAGATAGTTTTATTTCTTCCTTTCTGATATAAATGCCTTTTATTTAATTTTCTTGTCTAATGGCCCTGACTAGAACCTCCTGTGTAATGTTGAATAGAAATAATGAGAGTGGACATCCTTGCTTTCTTCCTAATGTTAGGGGGAAAACATTTAGTCATTCACAATTAAATATGATGGTTGCTTAAAAAAATTTTTTTTAGATGCCTTTTCTCAGGCTTGGAAAGTTTCCTTCTGTTTCCAATTTGCTGAGCATTTTTTCAGTAAATGGAAGTTGGGTTTTGTAAATGCTTTTTCTCAATTGACAATTGAAAGTTTATTTTATATAGTGATTATGGAGATTTTCTTTTTTATGTTAAATGGTGGATTATATTGATTTTCAAATATTGAACTAGGTCTTGCATGCTCAGAATAAACCCATTTGATTTTGGTGTTATTTTTATATATTTTGTATATTTATATGTTACAGCTTGTATTTCATTTGCTTATTTTTTATTAAGGAATTTTGTGTGTAGGTTCATGAGGGATATTGGTCTGTAGCTTTTCTTTTTTATATTGTCTTTGTCAGATTTTGGTATTAGGGTAATGCTGGTCTCATAAAATGAGTTGAAACGTATTTCTTCTATATACTGGAAAAGATTATGTAGAAGTGGTATCATTTCTTCTTTGAATGCTTGATAGAATTCACCAGTGAAACCATGTGAGCCTAGAGATTTCTTTTCCTTGAAGATTTTTAAACTAGGCATTCATTTTCTTTAATAATTATGACTAGTCAGAATATATGTTTCATCTTGAACAAGTTTTGATAATTTGTGCTTTTCATAAATTGGGCTATTTTATCTATGTTGAATTTCTGCGTGTAGAGTTGTTCATGGTATTCCTATTTTACCATTTTAATGTCTGTGGGGTCTGTAGTGATATCTGTTGTTTCATTTCTGGTATTGATAATTTTTACCAGGGCTGGCCAAGTGGCTCAGTTGGTTAAGAGCTTGCTCAAGAGTTTGAGCTCTGAGCAACAGCGGGTTCAATTTCCGGCCCTAGGCTAGCTGCCAACAGGTGGCAGGATGGCTCAGCTAAAAAAAAAAAGATAATTTTTACTTTTTCTCTTGTTTCTTCGTATGCCTTGTTAGAGGTTTATCAGTTTTATTGATATTTTTCAAAGGACCAGCTTCAATTTCATTGATTTTATCTATTGTTTTTCTCTTTTCAATTTCATTGATTTCTGTTCTAATTTTGTTGTTTCCTTCCTGCTATTTGAGTTGCATTTATTTTGCTCTTCTTTTTCGAATTTCTTAAAGATTAGATTATTGGCTTAAGAACTTCCTTTTTAATATTAGCATTTAATGCTTTAAAATCTCCTCTAACCCCTGCTTACCTGTACCCAATAAAGTTTGAAATGTTTATTTTCATTTTCTTCCAGCTCAAAATATTGTCTATGTTTTCTTTGACCCATGAATTATTTAGAAGCGTGTTGTTTAATTTCTAAGTTTTGAGGAGGGAATTTTCCTGTTACCTTTCCATTACAGGCATCTTTTGTTTTATTGTGCTTTGCTTTATTGTGCTTCATAGATGTTGTGTTTTTTTACAAATTAAAGGTATGTGGCAATTCTGTATCGAGCAGACTATTAGTGCCATTATTTATTTATTTATGTATTTTGTTTTATTTTTAATATATTTTTTAAGATTTTATTGGGGAATTGGGGAAGGGGAACAGTGTTGGGGAATTGGAGAAGGGGAACAGCCAAGTTGTTGTCCTTCAATCTTAGTTGTGGAGGGCACAGATAGCTCAGCTCCAAGTCCAGTTACCATCCGGCTGCCCATTGGCAGCTTGCAGCTGCTCAGCTCAAGATGCCATGTTCAATCTTAGTTGTGTGTGAGTGCAGCCCACCATTCCATGCGGGAGTCAAACCGGAAACCTTGTTGCTAAGAGCACACGCTCTAACCACTGAGCCACCCAGCCGCCCATTGGCAGCTCAGGGCAGCTCAGCTCAAGGTGCTGTGTTCAATCTTAGTTGCGGGGGTGGGAAGGTGAGGGGGAGTTGTCATAGCCCACCATCCCATGCGGGAGTTGAACTGGCAACCTTGTTGTTAGGAGCACATACTCTCACCAGCTGTGTCATCCTGCCACCTGTTGGCAGCTCAGCGGCAGCTCAGCTTGGGCACAGCTCACTGGCCCATGAGGGAATTGAACTGGCGATCCTGTTGCTCAGAGCTTGTGTTCTTAACCAACTGAGCCACTCAGCCGGCCCTATCAGTGCCATTTTCTAGAGAGCATTTGCTCACTTCATGTCTCTGTCACATTCTGGTAATTCTCTAAATTATTTCAAACTTTTTTTATTAGTAGTATATTTGTTATGGTGGTCTGTAATCAGTGACCTTTGATGTTATTATTGTAACAGTGCAAATGATTATTAGCATGTTTTAGCAATAACGTATTTTTAAATTAAGGTATGTACATTGTTTTTTTTAGAGATAATGCTATTGTACACTTAATAGATATCATATAAACATAACTTTTATATGCACTGGGAAACCAAAAAACATTGTGTGACTTGTTTTATTGTGATATTTGCTTTGTTGTGATTATAACCAAACCCACAATATCTCTGAGGTATACCTGTATTGATTTCTAGTTTAATTCAATTCTAGATGGAGACTATAACCTGTATAATTTTAATTCTTTTAAATTTGTTAAGATGTATTTTATGACCCAGGATATGGCCTAACTTGATGAATGGTTTCTGCACACTTGAAAAGAATGTATATTCTGCTATCCTTAGGAGAAACATTCTATAATTGTAGATTTAGATCTAATCAGTTGATGGTTTAGTGTTCCTATATCCGTGCTGATTTTCTGTTTATAAGTTCTATTAATTACTGAGAGAGAAGTGCTGAAATCTCTAGCAGTAATTGTAGATTTATCTATTTTTTCTTTCAGTTTCATCAGTTTTTGCTTCATGCGTTTTGAAACTCTGTTGTTAGGTACATACGCATTGGGGTTGTTATGTTTTCTTGGTAAGTTGATTCTTTAATCATTATGCAAGATCTCTTTTTATCTCAGGTAATTTTTTGGTTTAAAATCTACTTATCTCATATTAATATTGTCTTCTTCAATTAGTGTTATGGTATGTCTTTTTCCATCCTTTTACTTCTTAACCTACCAATATTATTATATTTGAAGTGCATTTCTTATAAATAGCATACAGTTTGATAGTTTTTATTCATTCTATAATATCTATTTTAATTGGTATATTTAGACTGTTTACATTTAATGTAATTATTAATATATTTAGATAGCCTATCATTTTGTTTGTTCCCTCAAATCATATTTGTTTCACTTTGGGATTTTTGCTGCCTATTTTTACTAATTATCTAAGTATTATTTTGCAAAGTGTCTTCAGAATTGTGAAACCTTTGCCGAATAGAAATATCTATTCTAGTTTCTAGACTAGTAATCAGCCAAAACAGTTGTTTTGAAAATATTTTCAACTTGCCTTATTTCTTTTATTTTAAGACTGTGATAAGTATAGACCTTTAACTCAACACCTCCCTGAGATAAAGGAGAAACTGGAGTTTGGAACCAGATTTTATCCACAGAAACACTGCTTTTAACTTTCACTTTTTATTAACAAAGATAATGTGAAAGCAAAGTGTTTTCTGTTGCCAACTTAACTTCTTTAATTAAAAATGAAAGTTATAAGGTAATAGTGCCGTGGGTGAAATCCTATCCTCAGAATGGGGAAAATGGGTTTAAAATTGAAACTGTTGGCATGGTGGTGATTCTCTCGTACAGCATCAGGAGTTTTGACACTTCATTTAATGGAAAATGGATACCAATGCCTTAAACTCTTCTAGTATTACGTTTTTAAAAAATCATAAAACTATAAGAGGCATGACTATGAGAAAAGCACTGATGAAAGCTGAGGTGCCTTGGGAAGGTGGGAGTTTGAAAGATTAAAGCATGAGTACTCGGGGTTTCAAACTCTAAAAGAATGTGTATTCCTGTTCTTAAATGAGGTCAGGCAAATCAGCATTCGTCCTCACTTTTACAAACCTCATAAGGTTGGCAAGTGCAAAATAAACAATCACTCTGGAATGTGCTGAACCTGATTATAACAAAATCCCAGGGAGAAACCCTGGTATACAGTCTGTGTTAGCTGCAGTTAGTTGGCTTTAGGAGTTAACTTTTTCTGAGTAGAAAGCAATGTCCTCAGAAAAGTGTTTTTATTTTTTATGGGTTTCTTTCTGTTTTTTTCTGTTTACTTTTTTTCCTTCTTCTTCTTTTTTTTTAGAGAGAGAATCTAAGACACCCACCCCCCTCCAATTTCCAATCATATCGGAAATTATCCTTTCAAACAATAGTTTCCCATCCCTTAAGACCTCAACTGATTGGAATTCATGTATCTGTCATGCCTTTGCAGCCCACTCAGTAGAATTTCTAATATTTTGTAGAATTATGTCCTTTTCCCCCTAGAAAAAGCCAAATGCCATCCATACCAGGCATGTCATTTTACAAAATATTAATAGGTTTTCCCAATATCAGTATTATTCACAGAAGTATTTCAGGCATACAAATTGTTACATCTACAAAGACTTTAACACAAGAATGTCCTTGGCTCAGGACTCACAGTAAAAGTGTAATGGTAAAACTAAATTAATTTCACGGTAATTTATCATCCTTAAATTTAAAATAGGAGGAAGCTAAGGGTCTTTCAGTCCAGTGCCTTCTCCATGTTTTCCAACTAGAATTTAACACTGAGATTTAATGAAAACAAACTAAAGTGTGGTATACCTGTGTAGATTGATCAGGCATTTTTTTCCCCCTAAGCTCAAAGGTCAGTCCTTCTGCACATGCTCGTACTTGACCAAGTCTATAGATGTTGAGTTCCAACAACACAGATGCTTTAGGAAGATTTGGTTTTTAGATGAAACAACTGTGGCTGACAGAGAGGGCCTTTTTTTTTTTTAACCATGGTTTTTTGTTTTTGTTTTTTTAAACTGGGGAACAGTGTATTTTTCCAGGACCCATCAGCTCCAATTCAAGTAGTTGTTTCAGTCTAGTTGTGGAGGGCGCAGCTCAGTGGCCCATGAGGGGATCGAACTGGCAACCTTGGTGTTATGAGCACTGCGCTTCAACCAACTGAGCTAACCGGCTGCCCCTTTTAAGGGCACCAGATACCAGATGGAATGGCTGCCCAGAGCAAGCAGGACTCCCACATTCTGCTGGCCTTCAGGGCCCAGAAAGCTGGGGGCATCCCAGCCCCTTCCAAATCAGACCTCTATGCTCAGCCTGCCATGTGACCAGGAAGGGGCCCTCTGTTCTAGCCTTCATGGAGTAGAGTGGGGCTGCACACAATAGGAAACAGGCTGCAGCCTTTGCATGGGTTTCTGACTAAGCATCGCCCGCTTGCCCGAGGCTTCCTTCATCTTTCCCTGTATTATTTCATAGACTGATCTGGTAAGGGATTCTTCCTCTTGACTCCACCTTTCAGCGATGGCTGCAAAATGATCTCCAACCATTTCAGCGAGAAATCTACAGAGAGGACACCCAGGTCCTGTTAACACCCTGTTAATGTTTTCAGTAATTTTGTGCGGATTTCTCTTTGGTGTGTTTTTCCAGTACTGTGCTTTTCTTCATTGTCCCCAAGTGATTCGTTAGTACTTTTCCTGTGGTAGAGGGTTATCATTAATATCCAAATTAATAGTCAACGAAGCATCCAAATTTGGGGCAGCAGTTTTTCTACAGGAATTTGGGTTAGTTGTTTTCTTTCCTAACAAAACCTCATTTTGCTGGATTTTTAATTTTTTATTTGTTTTTGAAATAGCTTTATTGTTTTTATCTGTTTATAAAATGAAATGGATACCCTTTGCAAAAATCTTAAGAAAATCCTGAAAAATATTAAGAGATTAGCAAAGACTACCCATAATTCCATTTCCTGTGGACAATCTCCTTTCTCATTTGATTTAAACCCCTTTTTAGGTAACTAGAAATACAGCTGTCTATTAAGTGTGGCTTATAACTACACTCTCTCCTAAGAACCCTCCCCACTGGTGCCCAGTACCACATTAACTTGGCCCTGCTTTAATTTTGTGACCACAAACCTCAAGGGGGCTCTTAGCACAGCTCAGCAATAGGAATCTATTTCCCCAGTTGGCTCACTGTGCCACTCTCCAAGATCCCTGTTTTATGCCTTTTTTTCTCTCCCTCCATCTCTAACACTCTTTCCCTTCCTCGTATTCAGATGATGACCTTGTTTCTTATTTCTCCTCCTTACTCCTCGTTTTTCATTTTATTCCTCTGCCCACCAGTTTCATTAAGCAAAGCGAGGAGGCTTTGGTTATGGCAAGGAGGAGGGAGTGATAGGCAAACAGATGCTCTTGACTGGCAGATCTTGTAACTGGGAGAATCTGGGGCAGGTTATCTAAAGAAGGAAAAGCTAGTGCGTGCAGGCAGTTTCTGCATTGGAAGCTGCATTGGACAGCTGTGGGTTTGATGGGGGAGGGTCCAGCTACTGCAGTCAGGGCTGGAACAGGTACTGAAAGCAGTCAGGGGGGCCTCAGGCTCCTCTCTGGGGAGAGGGGAAGCTCCCCCATTAGTCCAGCACCAGGAGGCTCTTTCTTCTGTAAACAGTGAAGCTGTCTCCTCTCCAATCACAACTCTGCAGTGGTGTCAGTGTCCAAATTTAGGCCCCTCTGATGTGATCTCTGCCGTTGTTCTCTGTTTAAGTGGGTGCATTTTGGCTTTAGCATGGTCATTCTGCCTTCTGTTTAAAATGCATTGCTAATAAACCAGGCAATTTTTTTTTCTTCTGGAATTTCAAGTCAAATATTTCGTTTTTTGATTTTTTAAAATTAAAGTATAATTAACATACATTATATTAGTTTCAGGTATACAACATAGTGATTTAATATTTGTATATACTGCAAAACAATTACCACAATAAGTCTAGTTAATACCTATCACAGCTACAGAATTTTTTTTCTTGTGATGAGAACTTGTAGGATCTAGTCTCTTAGCAACTTTCAAATATGTAATACAGTATTGTTAACTATAGTTGCTGTGTTGTTCATTACATACCCATGACTTATTTATTTTAAAACTGGAAGTTTGCAAAGTTTGTACCTTTTGACTCCCTTCATTCATTTCACCCCCATCCCTCACACCCTCCGCCCGCTCCCACCTCTGGCAACCACCAATCTGTTCTCTGCATCTGTGAGCCTGGTTTCTTTCTTTCTTTTTAGATTCCACATATAAGTGAAATCATATGGTATTTGTCTTTCTCTGTCTGACTTATTTCACTTAGCATAATGTCCTCAAGTTCTATCCATGTTGTTACAAATGGCAAGATTTTATTCTTTTTTTGTGGCTGAATAATATATCTCACATCTTTATCCCTTCATTGGTTGATGGACACTTAGGTTGTTTCCATGCCTTGGCTATTGCAAGTAATGCTGCAGTGAACGCAGGGGTGCATGTTCAGGTTAGTGTTTTGTTTCCTTCAGATAAATACCCAGAAGTTGGATTTGCTGGATCATGTGATTGTTCGTTTTTTAATTTGTTGAGGACCCTCCATACTGTTTTCATAGTGGCTGCACCAATCCCACCAACAGTCGTCAAGGGTTCCCTTTTCTCCACATTCTCGCCAGCATTTGTTGTCTCTTGTCTTTTCAAGCCAAATATTTTGAATTTGTGTTTTCTTCTTCACATAGCTCTTTAGACCCTAAGTATGTCAGCACATTCTGAGCAGCATGGAGGGAGGGAATCCTGCCGCATGTAGCCCGTATAGTCCTGTGATAGACGTGCAAAGGTCTGTTAGCAATTAAGGGCTGATTTCATTGTCCGAGAGATTTAGGGACTGACCGTTTGGCACCATTTTGAGATCCAGAAAATGGGAAATGTGCATTATGCATATTTCTTTCTCTACTTTATAGTGGCTGCTTCTCTATCAGATGAGTTGGGCTTCCTGGAAAGAAAAGATTTGGGGGCATAGACTTATATAGAGGGCCTAATGAGTGTGGAAGGACTCAGTGTACAGCATCTTGAATACAAAAAAAAGAACAGAGGGCAGCCGGGTGGCTCAGTTGGTTAGAGTGTGTGCTGTTTCTTAACAGCAGTGTTGCCGGTTTGACTCCTGCATGGAATGGTGGGCTGCGTCCCCCGCAACTAATTTGAAAACAACGACTGGACATGGAGCTGAGCTGCGCCCTCCACAACTAAGATTGAAGGACAATGACTTGACTTGGAGCTGTTGGGTCCTGGAAAAACACAATGTTACCCAATAAAAAAAAATAAAAAAAAGAACAAAAACATTTTTCAACTTAAGAGTTAGCAATATTATAAGTAAGGTGAGTTGATTTTTAAAAAGTTACAGTAGATTCTATTTAAAACTGAATATTTAACAGTTTATTGGGTAAGCCTAAAGGCTTGAAATCACACGTCTATGAATTTAGGCCTTGTGTGTTTAACACCTTGAATCCTGTTCTCCTCCCTCTGCTATTTTTAACTTACTGCAACAGATGAAGGGCCCGTAAACCATCTGTTAACCTTCCTTTCTCCTTTTTTTAACCATGTAGAGTCGCTCAAGGCAAGAAGACCCAGAGCCAATAAGGCTGAAACAAAAAGTGAAGGAGGTGAACATGGCTAGAGATCATTGGGTTTGACATTTCAAGGCTCGAGTCTATTAATTTTTTATGCCCTGCTACTTGTATATCGTTAATAAAAATCTGATGAAAAACTTTTTAGGATATATTTGTTGCTTTGGCTTTGATCTTAATGTTTGCAAACTAATACATTAATACATGTGAAGCCTTAAGGAGTTTTTCTAAGAGAATATTTCCATACATTATATTTTCATTTCCATTTTAGGTAGCTGAGTCTCTGTGGGGTTGTTGATGGCAGTGGCATTCGATTTTGGTGGGAAATATATCTCTTCATCTTCTGTTAAATGTCATATCCTAAGCATATGAAACCTTGTCATCAATATTTTACCTAAATTCACTTCTGCAACAGCCACACTGCTAAGATGTGTTGCCGTTTCAAATTCTTCATTTTGAAAAGATATATGAAACTCCAGTCAGTTATTTGCAATAGTAAAACTTGTCCCAAATCATGGAATCACAGAGCTTGCTGTCTGGTTATTAACATTTTACTTGAATCAGACTACAAAGATCAGTTCAACTGAATGTCATTATCTGTGCTCTCTTTGAGGTGCCTGTTTCTTAGTAGTGGCATCTGTGACTGAGTTGTAGTAAACTCAGTAGTCTAGAAATGGGAGTCATGCTAACTAGAACGTGACATTTTGTTACTTATATGTTATATACAGCTGACCCTTGAACAACAAGGGTTTGAACTGCATGATTTTTTTCAATAAAATATGCAGATTTTTTCAATAAATATGTATTGTACTATTAATGTATTTTCTCTCACTTATAATTTTCTTAACATTTTTTTCTCTTGCTTACTTTGTTGTAAGAATTATATTATATAATTACATGTGATAGAATTATGTATTATAATACAACATACAAAATATTTGTTAATTGACTGTTTGTTATCAGTAAGGCTTCCGGTCAACAGTAGGTTATTAGTAGTTGGTTAAGTTTTTGGGGAGTCAAAAGTTACATGCAGATTTTTGACTGTGCGATGGGGGAATCAGTGTCCCTAAGCCATGTGTTGTTCAGGGGTCAACTGTATATGTCCCCCAATGCAAAATGTAGTCATGACATGACTAAATGTTCACAAAAAACTTTTAAACGGCATTTGAGATTTGAGGAGGTAAGAATAATTAGATTACATTTGAAATTTTACTTTATAAAAATAAGTAGAGATGAAACTTGAATTATTACTTATTAAAAAATGATTGCTAACCTAATTTTGAACACTTTGCAGTGGCACATGGGCAAATGGGCTGTTGAAATGGCTTTTTAAGTTGTGCTTTGCTAGAAAGTGAATGTGAAATTCTTTAAATATTTATGATTTATGTTGAGTATAATACAGCCTTCAATAATTTTCAAATTTTTATCCTCATAGCTAATGTTTGAAATGTCTATCATTTTCTGATTTATGAGTGGTTAATTATTCAGATAAATGTTAAATACTTTTTTCTTAGAGGAGAGGGAATGGAAAAAAAGCATACTATACTATGCAGGAAAGCAAAATTAAGTCACTGTAGTTACCATTAAAATAACCATTGATCAGTGTGATTGTTATGGAAATTTCTTTTACTATTGTTCCAAACATGATGAAATTGTTATAAATATGGGTATATTTTAGATCCACTAGAGGGAGTAATGCTGTACAGATGTGTATTTTTTAATGAAAAAGATTTGTTTGTCGTTGAGTTAGTAAATAAATTGGTGGTAATAGTATCATCCAAATTCAACAGCCATGGTATTTGAAGTCTTGCACTTTATTTATGAATGTTGCTGGGGTGGTTGATTTAAACTTGAAGCCAGCTTTTCTGTGACAGGGGAGTGCTCTATACTTTCACACGTTTGTCCTACTTCTTTCTCTCCCTTCTAATGTAATTCCTTAATTTTCTAATTCTGCTTACTGTCCTGAGGCAATTTTGATATGCAAATAAGCTTTCACATTAAAAAAATGGAAGCTTTTGAGATCCTGACTTTCTTTTTTTTTTTTTTTTTTAGATTATGTGTTTGGTAGCTTCACAACAGGGAATAAATGATTACAACTTCATTTCTATTGTGGCTTTCAAGAATCTTCTGACTTGAGACCCTGCCTCGGGACCTCCTGGTGGTCTCCCCAACCAGTGCTCTGATGGGTGGTGAATAAATGATAGCCTCCCAAACAGGAGACTGCTTTTCATTTTCTGTCTTCCATGAAGCCATGATAAGAAGCTTCAAATTCAAATGGGTTTTATTTTTTAAAACTTAAAACATTGAAAGTAATTCATACATATGCTTTCACAAATTTTAAGGTGGACCGAAGGGCTTATAATGAAAAGCCCATCACTGGGCTCATCTTCCCCTCCGCTCTTGTCACCCTTCACAGCGATCACTTTATAAAATAACATTTTTATTGAGGTATAATTTACATATGGTGAAAAGCACAATTAAAAGTCCTCAAATAAATTGGTGTTGATTACTTGGTACAGTTATGTAACTGCCACCACGCTCAAATTACAGGTCATTTCTGTCACCCCAGAAAAAACCTTCATGCCCCTTCCTGTCAAACTTAAGTCATCATAGTGACTTTTACTATAAAATGGTCACTAATTAGAGTGATTGCAATAGATATTTCCTTTATTAATGTTTCAAATGAGACGAAATGGCTATAAATGCTGTTATATTTTAGATCCACTAGAGGGAGTAATGAAGTCCAATATATTCGTTTTTTTCTTTTATCTCTTATGCTTTTAATATCATATCTAAGAGGTCATTGCCTAACCAAGGTCACCAAGATTTACTCCTATGACTTCTAAGAGTTTTATAGTTTTAGTTCTCACATTTTGGTCTTGATCCATTCTGAGTTAAGTTTTGTGTTTGGTGTGAGGTTCGCGTCCAAATACCTCCTTCCGAATGTGGCTGTCCAGTTGTCCCAGCACCATTTGTTGAAAGCCTGTTCTCTCTCCCATTGAATTGTCTTGGTACCTTTTTCTAAAATCAGTTGACCATCGGGTGGCCGATTAGCTCAGTTGGTTAGAGCGCAGTGCTTATAACACCAAGGTTGCTGGTTTGATCCCCACATGGGACACTGAGCACCCTCCACAACTAGATTGAAACAACTACTTGAATTGGAGCTGATGGGTCCTGCAAAAACATACAGTTCCCCAATTAAAAAAAAATTTAAAAAATCAGTTGACCATGAATGTGAAGGCTTATTTCTGGATTCCCGATTCTCCTCTGTTGACCTATGTGTTTATCCTTGTGCCAGTACTATACTGTGTTGATCACAGCAGCTTTGTAGTAGGTTTTGAAATTAGGATGTTAAAGTCCTCTAACTTTGTTCTTTTTCTCCCCAGATTGTTTTAGCTCTTCTGTGTCTTTTGCATTTCCACATGAATTTTAGATCAGCCTATCAATTTCTGTTGGAAAAAAAAAATAGCCCACTGGGATTTTC
Source organism: Hipposideros armiger (assembly GCF_001890085.2). NCBI lineage: Eukaryota > Metazoa > Chordata > Mammalia > Chiroptera > Hipposideridae > Hipposideros > Hipposideros armiger. The sequence continues at coordinate 476,847 of NW_017731574.1, forward strand.
ACCAATTGGTGGAAAATTCCCATCTTAACAATATTGAGTCTTCCAATTCATGAAGCTATAATGTCTCTCTATTTGTTGAGAACTTCTTTCATTTTTTTCAACAATGTTTTGTAGTCTCAGAGTGTACGTTTTGAACTTCTTTTGTTCAGTGTTCCTAAGTATTTTATTTTTTGATACTATTGTGAATGGAACTACTTTCTTTATTTTAGATGTTCATTGCTAGCATATAGGAGTTCAACTGCTTTTTGTATGTTGATCTTTTATTCTGACAACTTGCTGTACTCACTTGTTAGTCCTTTTTTTTTTTAGAGTAGATTCCGTGGGATTCCCTATATATAAGAGCATGTTGTCTGAGAATAAAGATAGTTTTATTTCTGCCTTTCAGTCTGGATGTCTTTTATTTCTTTCCTTGTCTAATTTCCCTGGTCATAATGTCCAGCACAGTGTTGAGTAGAAGTGATAAGGGCAGACATCCTTGTCTTGTTCTCAATTTTGGGAGGAAAGTTAACAGAGATTTTGAATTTTGATGAAGTGCATGTTATTGATTGTTTTATTTTACAGTTAGTGCTTTTTGTGTTGTCTTTTTTTTTAAAAGATTTTATTGGGGAATTGGGGGAGGGGTACAGTGTTGGGGAGTTGGGGAATGGGAACAGCCAAGTTGTTGTCCTTCAATCTTAGTTGTGGAGGGTGCAGCAAGCTCAGCTCCAAGTTCAGTCGCGCTGCTCAGCTCAAGGTGCTGTGTTCAATTAGTTGCAGGTGGGCGTAGCCACCATCCCATGTGGGAGTGGAACCAGCAGCCTCATTGTTAAAAGCTCTCACTCTATCTTCTGAGCCATCCGGATGGCAGCTCAGCTCAAGGTGCCGAGTTCAGTCTTAGTTGCGGGTGAGCATAGCCACCATCCCATGCGGGAGTTGAACCAGCAGCCTCATTGTTAAGAGTGCACCATCTATCCCCTGAGACTTCCAGGCAGCAGCTCAGCTCAAGGTACCTAATTCAGTCTTTAGTTGCGGGCGGGCATACCCCACCATCTCAAACAAGCAACCTTGTTCTGAGCACACGCTCTCACCAGCTGAGCCATCCTGCCACCTGTTGGCAGCTCAGCTCAGGCGCAGCTCACTGGCCCATGTGGAAATTGAACCAGTGACCCTGTTGCTCAGAGCTCGCACTCTTGAGCAAGCTCTTAACCAGCTGAGCCACTCGGCTGGCCCTGTGTTCTGTCTTTGTATTTGTTCTGCACCCTAATACCAATGTGTGTGTGTGTGTGTGGGGGGTTTCCCACACCAACAAGCACTGCTCCAACACCAGCTGTCCTACAGTCTAACTCAATTCTGACATTATCTACCTGGAAATAGCATCATATTCCACAGGTTAAGGGCTCAGTCCCACAAGACTGCCCTTTACTTCAGATGGCAATTGCAAGCCCAGGTTGTTACCTGTGGTTTGATTAATTTGCTAGAGTGGAATTCAGATGCTAGTTGAAAGTCAAGGTTGTTACCTATACTTCTGACTGGCTATAAATCGGATATTATCATGACCTCCTCTTTGGGTTCAATTAATTTGCAGAACTCAGGAAACTAATTTACCCACAGGATTACCAGTTTATGACAAAGGCTATGAAAGGATACAAATCAATAGCCAGATGAAGAGATTCATAAGGCAAGGCCCTGAACAAAGGAGCTTCCGTCCTCATGGAGTTTGAGCCTGGCACGGTAACACATGGAAGAGTTCTGGTTCCCCAACCTGGAAGTTCTCTGAACCCTATCCTTTTGGGGTTTGTGGAGGCTTCCGTACATAGGTGTGATTAATTAAATCATTGGCCGTTGGTGACTGATTCAACCTCTAGTCCCTCTCCTCTCCCCCGAGGTTCCAACTCCTGTAATCACCTGGTTGGTTCTGCAGGCAACCAGTCCCCATCCTTAGGTGCTTTCCAAAAAGCACTTCATTTACGTAACAGGAGACTCTTTATAGCTTTCATCATAGGAAATTCCAAGGGCTTTCGGAGCTCTGTGTCAGATATGGGGACAAAGACCAAATATATATTTCTTATTGTAAGTCGTGATATCACAGTCTACTTCAAGGTTACAGGGATTTTCTCTTAATGTTTTCTATAGAAGCTTTGTAGTTTATCTTGTAAGTTGAGGTCTGTGATCCATTTCAAATTAATTTTTGTGTAGTTGTTGATTTCTGTCTTTACTTCTGTCATTTTTTGCTTCATGAAGTTTGAAACTCTGTTGTTAAGTGCATACATATTTAGGATAATTATGTTTCTAATGAGTGTTACTTTATCATTATGAAATATTCTTCTTTATCTCTACTAATACTTGAGGTCCACGTTTCTAATATTAAAATAGCCATGGCAGCCCTTTTATGGTTATTGTTTGCATAGTATATATATTTTCCCACACTTTTACTTTCAACCACACTTTATTTTATACTTAAAGTGCATTTTTTTATTGGTAGCATGTAGTTGAGTATTGCTTGTATATGTAGTCTGATATTCTTTGCCATTTAATTGAAACATGTACTTTATTTAAATTAAAAAAATTTGTTCTCAATTATAGTTGACATACACTATTATATATATAGTTAGTTTCAGGTGTACATCATAATAATTAGATATTTGTATACCTATATGTTTTCCTTTGCAGTGCAAAAGGTTTTTAATTTGGTGTAGTCACATTTGTTTATCTTTGCTTTTGTCATCTTTGCCCTAGAAGACATATCAAAAAAATATTGCCAAGACCAATGTCAAAGAGTTTATTGCCTATGTTTTTTCTTTTAGGAGTTTTATGGTTTCAGGTCTTACATTTAAGTTTTTAATCTATTTTGAGTTTATTCTTGTTTATGGTGTAAGAAGGTAGCCTATTTTTTTTTTACATATACCCAATTTTCCCAGCACCATTTATTGAAGAGACTATCTTTACCCCATTGTATATTCTTGCTTCCTTTATAGTAGATCAATTGACCCAGGACATGGGTTTATTTCTGGGCTCTCAATTCTATTCCAGGACCATGTTGTTTTTATTACCATAGCCTTGTAGTATAGTTTGATATCAGGGAATGTGATATCTCCAAATTTGTTCTTTTTTTTCCCTCAATATTGTTTTTGCTATTCAGGGTCTTTTTTGGTTCCATATAAACTTTAGGATTATTTGTTCTAGTTCTGTGGAAAATGCCATTGGTATTTTGATAGGGATTGCATTGAATCTATAGATTGCTTTGGGTAATATGGATATTTTAATGATGTTAATTCTTCCACTCCAGGAGCACAGTATATCCTTTCATTTATTTGTGTCTTCTTCAATTTCTTTCAGCAATGTCTTACAGTTTTCAGAGTACACATATTTTAAATCTTTGGTTAACTTTATTTCTAGGTATTTTTTTCTTTTTGATGCAATTATCAATGGGATTATTTTCTTAATTTCTCTTTTTGATAGTTCATCATTGTTGTATATAAATGCAACCAACATCTGAATATTAATTTTGCATCCTGCTACTTTACTGAATTTATTTATTAATTCTAATAGTTTTTTGGTGGAATCTTTAGGGTTCTCTCTATACAGTATCATGTCATCTAGAAATAATGACAATTTTACTTTTCATTTCCAGTTTGAATGCCTGTTATTTCTCTTTCTTGTCTTATTGCTGTAGCTAGGGCTTCCAGTACTTGAATAAAAATGGTCAAAGTGGGCATTCTTGTCTTGTTCTTGATCTTAACAAAAAAAGCTTTCCACTTTTCACATGGAGTATGTTATAGCTGTGGGTTTGTTATATATGGCCTTTATTATGAGTATGTTGAGGTATGTTCCCTCTATTCCCACTTTACTGAGAGTTTTTTTTTATCATAAATGGATGTTAGATTTTGTCAGATGTTTCTTCTGGATTTATTTATATGATCATATGATTTTTATCTTTCATTTTGTTCATGTGGTGTATCATGTTGATTTGCACATATTGAAGCAATCTTGCATCCTGGGATTAAATCCCACTTGATCATGGTATATGATCTTATTAATGTGTTGCTGAATTTAGTTTGCTAATGTTTTTGAGGACTTTTGTACCTATGTTCATTAGGGATATTGACCCATAATTTTCTTTTTTTGGTAGTGAGTGTCTTTGCCTGATTTTGGTATCAGAGTAATGCTGGCCTCATAAAATGAGTTTAGGAACTTTCTTTTCCTCCTCTTCATTTTTCTTTTTTGGAAAAGATTGAGAAGGAGAGGTACTAATCCTTCTTTCAACGTTTGGTAGAATTCATCTGTGAAGCCATCTGGCCCAGAGGTTTTGTTTGTTGGGAGTCTGTTGATTACTGATCTGATTTCATTACTAGTAATTGGTCTGTTCACATTTTCTGTTTTTTTCCTGATTCAGTCTTGGAAGAGTGTGTGTTTCTAGGAATTTATCTATTTCTTCCAGCTTGTCCATTTGTTGGCATATAATTGTAGCATTTTCTTATAACCCTTTGTATTTCTGTGGTATCAGTTGTTACTTTGCTTTTATTTCTGATTTTATTTATTTCAGCCCTCTTTTTTTCTTGATGTGTCTGGCTAAAGGTTTATCAACCTGCTTATCTTTTCAAAGAACCAGCTCTTCGTTTCATTAATCTTTTCTATTGTTTTTTGTTTGTTTGTTTGTTTTTTAGTTTAATTTTATTTATTTCTGCTCTGATCTTTACTATTTTCCCCCTTTTACTTTGAGTTTTGTTTGTTCTTCTTTTTCTAGTTCTTTTAGATATAAAGTTAAGTTGTGTACTTGAAATTTTTTCTTTTTTTTTTGAGGTAAGCTTGTATTGTTATGAATTTCCCTCTTATAACTACTTTGGCTGTGTCCCATAGATTTTGAGTTGTTATATCTTATTTTCCTTTGTCCCAAGGTATCTTTTGATTTTCTCTTTGATTCATTATTAACCCATTCCTCTTTTAGTAGCATGTTCTTTAGTCTCCACACATTTGTGTGTTTTTCAGTTTTTTGTAATTGATTTCTAGTTTACTAAGTTGTGATTGAAAATATTTATTATTATTATTATTACTACTACAATTATTATTTAAAACCTTTATTAACAGGTTCTTGCAGTTTGTTGACTTTTTTGAAAAAATAAAAGCTATAAACTTTTATTACAAATTAAAACTGAGATTCTTAAAAATCACGGCTTTACCAGATATGAAATAATTTTAAAATACTTAGAGGTATGTTGAGAAAAAATAGGCTTATAAAAACCCAAAAACCTCATGTTTGTCATTACCAAAAAGAGATGTCTCTAAGAAAAAATAATAAAGACCCATGCTGCATAGATAATGCAGATAGTTCTGGTTATCTGGTCAACAGGCAAAAGCAAGCATGTAAGGTCTTCAGCTCCAATCTTTGGTTCATTTCTTATTGCTGAAATTTTATATTCATTTCTTTTTGTTGGATGACTAAACTGGATGATGGTAAAGATAGTGAGCATTTACTCACCCCCACCCTGCTTAGCCTTGGGAGTGGATGAATTCTCAGCTGGTGAGTTGGCTGCTTTGGTTTCTGCCATCTTGTTTAGGGTTTTCTAGGCATCTGCATTGGTAATTGAAGTTGCAGTTGTGCTGAGGTTGAGGTGGCTGCTGACCTTGGGTTTCATCTCCTGGATTTTCCTTACCTCCTTCATTGCCGTCCTCACTAGGTTGTCTTTGGCAAGGAGAGTCCCTGTGGTAGTCCTGGTCTATAGCCCCGATACATATTTTGTCTCACTGGTCTACCTTGTTCTCCTGCACCCTGGTTCTCAGCTCCCTCCATCACTTCTCCCTGCACAGGAAGCTTGGCATACTGTGGTCGTTGACCACTGGGTCTCTGCATGTAGTAAGGTGGGAACTGTGCCTGCGGTAGGGCCAGTGCTATTGGGCCTATCCTTCAGGAGTGCTCTCCCATCCCTCATTCTTTTCCCCACTCTCACTATTCTGGTATTTCTGCTTATAATCGCCTGGAGGACCCCTCTGACACATATCGTGTGTATAATGGTTACTGCCTGCTGCATATTTACTGCCTTACTGGGAACTCCCTGAAACCTCTGCTCAATTTTTCTAGTCTTCCAGATGCTGCTTTTCAGCAGGCTTCTTAGAATTGCCCTGCGCATTCACAGTTCAGGGTCAGCTAAGGATTTGAGGGGAGTTTATATGCAAATTTGGTGACTCCCTAGTCTGTGACTCCTTTTTTCTTTTTTTTAAACTGGCTTTTCTCCCTCCAATTTTCATCTTGTCTTTAACACTTCAAGCCAACTCAGGCTTTCTGTTTCAGTTCTAGCTGATCCAGTCCATGCAGTCTACCGCTCCAGCTCCACCCATCAGGAGGAGTGCCTTTGGGGAAAATTAGTAAAAACATAGATCTTACCCAGTGCAATTCCCTGCTTTCAGTGGTTAAATCCCCTCATCTGCATGCCTGTTTCAGGTCACTTCCTAGTACTTTTAAATAGTTTCAAACCTATTTTGTCGAGTTTATAATTATTATCTACAGACGTGGTCATCTGATACTGTGTAGTCTCTCATTATTAAAACCACAGTTTCACAGCAATCATGTTTAACCTTTTCTAGGATAAGGTCTTCTGAGGTTATCTCCATACTCTAAATATCATGCTTATAATTACATTTCTGAATGTCTCAACTTTAGAATTATCTAGTGGATTTTTTTCTCTGTTAGATGAAATTTAATTTCTATGTCTTTCACCTCCTGTGGTTCACTCATACCAATATAGTTATATCAGTGTTCTTAGTCATTTTAATTGTTATCTATATAACTTTAAATAACCTTCTTAAACCTATTTCATTAGCTATGGACAGTATTTTGATTATCCATGTGGTAAAATGAGAATATTAACAATTTTAACCTTCCTTCTTCTTCTTTTATTTTTTTGCCTTTCCACCCCCAGCTTCCGTGAGCTGTACCTTTACTTCTGCATTGTCAAGCATAAGGACATTTAATTTCTGTCACATAAACACAGTTATGGCTCTGTGACTTGCCTGTGGCTTTATTCAACATTTATTAATGCAACAAATATTTATTACCCACCTACCATGAGCTAGTCCCTGTCCTTGGTGCTGGGGAAACAGCAGTAAATACAATAGTAAAAAAAAAAAAAAAATCCCTGCCCTGTGGAACACACTTTTCAGTATGGGGAAAACAGAAAATAAAAAAGGAAGTAAGATATTTAGTATGCTAGTTGTGCTTAGGAGAAAAATTACTCTCGGAAGAATATAGGGAGTGTGTGTGTATATACATATGTGCATACACACCTGTGTGTTTTGCAATTTAGATTGAATGGTCAGGAAAGGTCCTTCTAAAAAGATGATATTTGAATAAAGTCATGAAGGAAGTAAGGAAATAAGCCATGTCGCTATCTGGGGAAAGAAAGTTCTAGGCTGTAAGTACATGTACATTATAAAGAGTAAATATGGGCCGGCCGAGTGGCTCAGTTAGTTAAGAGCTTGCTCAAAGGTTTGAGCTCTGAGCACAGCGGTTCGAGTCTGGCCCGAACTGAGCTGCCAACAGGTGGCAGGATGGCTCAGCTAAAAAAATAAAAAAATTAAAAAATAAAGAGTAAATACTGTTGCTTCAGAGCTGAGACGAGACTATGATTACATTCCTTCCCAGTGATTCCCGTGACCCTACTCTTGTGTAACTCGCAGAAGAATGTTCAAAAGAATTTGTTCTTGTACTTGACTAATTGCTCACAGTCACATCATGTTGCCTTCTACATTATTTTTAGATCAGACCCTTCTTGTATATTTTCCCCCATCCCTTTTGCTGGTTACCTTTCTTTATTCTTTATGAAAGAAGAAACATTTATTATATGACTAATACCTCCCAGGTTATTTTCTCCATTACTTAGAATTTATTCCATTTTTTTTTCAAGTCTCCTGACTTCTGCTCACCTCTGTCCTGATTTCACAATATTTTGTTATGACCTTATGGTGCAGTTTTCCTAGAGTTTCTAGTTACCGTTCCTTTTTTTTTTCCCTGCTGTGCATTCTATGCATTTTTCATATTCTCGGTTACTACAAAGCCCAGTCATAATCTTTTGTGGCCTCCTTCCACATCGTTTCCTGGGGACCTCCCTTCCAAAGCCCGCGTCTTCCTGCTCCAGGCAGGGCTAGGTGGTTTCTCTGGCTGCTGGGCAGCTGACATTCTGGTTCCTCTCTGTTCTCCCAAGTTCCAGATCTTCTTCTGTATCAATGAAACCTCTATAATAGAGGACTAACTCCTTCAGTTACTTCTTCAGAAGAGGTACATGGGACGGAAACTTCCTGAGTGTTTGCATATCTGAAAAGTGCTTTTATTCTGTCCACAAACTTGATCAATGATTTGCCTGGGTATAGGATTCTAGATATAAATTTCCCTCAGCAGTCTGAGGATTCATTGTCCTCAAGCATCTAGTATTGCTTGAAGAGAAATCTAATGTGAGTCTGATTTTTTTTTTTTAAGCAAACTCTTTTTTCTTTCAGGAGTTTTTCCCAAATCTTTTTGTCCTCTTGGTATTCTGAAATTTCACAATGATGTATTGAGGCTGGGTCTTTTACATTCAGTTTGTTGAAGCTTTGAGAGAACCTTTTACCTTAAAGACTGATGTGATACCCATAAGCCCAGGGAAGAAGGAATACCTGGCTGCTGACTTTTTTACATTTGGATTTGAGAAGACAGAGGGCAGCCTCTTCAGAATACAGAACCTTGAATCAATTCCCCTGTTTCCGGCCCCATTGCTCACTTGGTGGTTGTCCAGCTTGATAATTCTTAGTCTAGAACCGCTCATGGCTAGTTTCCTACTCATAGCTAAAGGCCTTCCACCTAGATTCAAGCTGCAGCTTCCTTGGTGCTACCTTCTCAGCTGACTCACGCCTGTCCATTCCCTTCAACCAAACCTCTGTGGAAATCTCTGGTCCACCAGCGATTCTTCTCCTATTCTCTTCATAGCACGGGAGTGAACCTTTTCTGTTCTTCTACCATCATTTCCCTGGGGTCTCAGGAGGAAGAGTTTGTCACATGCCTTCCATTTTCCACCCCCTCCCATCCACTTTTCACCCTTTTCTACCCTGACCTTTGTTCTAATAGGCTGCACTGTGGAGATGGGAATCTCAGCCTGCTACTCAGCTCCTGTGGTACCACCCTGAGGCAGGTTTGGGGCACCTCATTACACCCCGTGAGGGTGGAAATCTAGGCTCCCCACTTCCCCTGTGCTGGCAGGTGAGTCCACAGTTTTTTCTGTTACGTTTGGCTGGAGTAGAACAGTTATTGTCTAAGAGTTTTCTGTCTTGCTAATCTTGTTCCTGGACCTTTGGCTAGAAAGAGCAGGGGTTTTGTTGGGGCCTTTTTTTGGGGGGGGGTGTCTATGCAGTTTGGTGTTTCTGGGTTGCAGTTTCTTTAGCTACAAGGCTTGGGTATTTAAGGCAAAAAGAAAATCTAGAGAACTCTCTACCCTGTTGTTCCCTGGGGATGATATGGTAGTCATCCCCAATATTCTTAGCCAGTCTATCGTTTTCCTTTCCACATTTCAGAGTCTCCTTATGTTCATTTTTATGTATAATATCAATGGGTTTTAGTTGTTATTTAGTGGGAGGAAGAGGCAAAAGTACATCTATTCCATCTTTCCAAAACTTACAGCATTTTATTTCATATCTTTTTCTTGCTTAGTGTACTGGTTAGTATTTCTGGGACAGAATTAATAATAACAGGAAAAACATTTAGCATTGTCTCATTCCTTACTCAATGGGAATGCCTTTAATGTTACCCCATGAATTATGATGCTTAGTGTTGGACATTAGTCTGAGACATTAAATTCCATCAGTATACTTAAATTCAATTGAACAAATCTTTGGTAGTCCCTCCCATGTGTAAGTCACTGCTCTAAAGCTGAGAATATAGCTAGCAGGGGATGAAGAGGTCATAATTGTTTTCTTATATTAAAAGTTATCTTTTCGCTCTACTATAAGACCCACCTTTGTATTAACACTATGTCTCCCATTCCTTAACCCCTCTGGCTTGCTTTAGACTGGGTAAGGGGGGCAGGGAACAATGCAGTTCACAGTCAGACAAGAGGAATATGAGGTATATTAAGTTGCATTAAATCTATGGGCCTATTTTGGTTAAGACTCTTAGTGTCAAGTAATATAAACAAGTTCAAGCTAGCATAAGTAAGCAGAGGGAACTACATCCATTGTAAAAAGAAGGCCATTTAACAGAGTTCAGAGGTAGGCCGTGTATCTGAGTCTTAGGCCTTAGGAAAGACTGAAACCAGGATCCATGAGGACCCTTTGAACCTGTGTTCCCTCCCTCTCTCCAGGTCCTTTGCCTCCACGTCTCTTGGGGAGTCGGCTTCATACCTCACTGTGGTAGACACACCCCAGTTTCCAGGTTTATGTCCTGTCATTCAAGAAAATAGCCCAGACTGAACTAGCTCCTCATTTTCAGCATCAGATTGGCTTATCTGGACACTTGTTAACTCCTGGTCCAGGCAGTTATGTCTAGAAAGTCTGGTCATGGGATACAAAAATGGCTGCTAGGAGTTCATCTATATCTTAGGGGTGGGTGACACCCCCAAAAGAGGAGTGGGTACTCTCCTTATGCTTTATGATCGTGCAATAATAACATGAAACTACAGGAACTACGTAAGGAATCATTTTATACATGTAATAATACAACTGCACAGAATAACTATCTTTACATTGGACCCTCCAAATTAGGGCTTCTGTCAATTGCTGTGAGAATGTTTGGCATGAGGTTATGCCCTTTCCTGGTCTAGGTAGTGCGGTTTATCACTAGTGGATTTTCTGCCTTGCTGTGGGTCATTATATGGCTTATAGCAGACTCTTTGTCTCTAATTTATATTCACCTTCATCTCTGCTGGGGCTTATAGATAAATCCAATACAGAAATTCTTTTCAATACAAATACTTCCAAATGAGGGGAGCACATTTCCTAGATAACAAGGTTAAGCCCATGAATTCTATTCTTACAGGGTGAGTTTAATCTTCTCCCCAAATCTCTTTCTTTACTAACACTTTTTTTGGGGGGGTATTGGTATAGTAAAGAAATGTTCTGTGTAGTTGAGAATCTTAGCTACTTGATTTCACATCATCTCCATTTTTCATGTACAAACATACATTTAATTCCTAAGGACTGCAACTTGTCAAATTTTCAATTTTTTCCCCCCACAGGTAGTATCACTGCTGTTTTCCCTTTTTCCTAGGCCATATTACAGCATATTCCACCATTCTAGCCAAGTACCCTTTCTCCAGGCTGTGCTTCTAGCATTCAGATGTTCTAAGCAACTTCCTTTCTCTGCTATCTCTCTGGAGGCTCCTGGTCCTACCTCACCTAGGAAGAATTACATCAAGGTCAATTCCCAGGGCTCAGAGGCATTATCAGAAGGGCTCACTCTTTAGATAGCTCCAGCAGGAATTCAGGACAGCCTAGGAACAATAGATACCATGTGACCTCTGGTAAAGTCCCCACTCATGTCAGAGAGAGTAGCCTATCCAGCTTGCCATGTGGTTGGTTTATTATAGTATTCCCCAAGTCTCCCAAGAAATCAAGCCAATCAAGGTTGCCGAAGAGACACATGCAAATTATATATCAAAAACCATCAGGAAAAGCACACACCAAGTGATATTGTTGAACAACTTTCGCCCAGACAGTTTAAGTTGGAAGATTTCCAGAAGCCTGATGCCATAAATTTACATTTCTTTGATTCCAAAACACCACTAATTTTAGAATGCCTTGTACCTATAATAACAAAAGAAAGCACTGGCAAGTTTCTTTTGACATCTTTATCCCAGAAACATTAAAATGTGGGGAAACGTATCTTAAAATTGAAGAATTACATTAATATTTAACAGGAACTACAAAATTAGTTCACAAAAGTAGGCCCAGCCTGAAGTCCAGTGATATGTGAAAACATAAGTGACTGAACCTTATAAAATTGCAGTCCTTTAGCATTTCATGGCTATTCCATTGCAATTCAAGTGCAAATAACTAAAATGCTGAATGCATTACAATTCCATGGCTAAATTTCTGATTTCGCATTCTGTAGGGAGTAAACACCCCTACAGAATATTTGGATTTAAACTTCTGGGAGAAAAAAAGCAACCTAATTAATATATTCAAATTTCCCTCCATCTCAGTGAGGAAAATCAATGAATAAAATTCCTAAACTGATGATTGATCCTATTCAATTGTAATTATATAAGATACCCCAGTGCCATTAGATGAAATTTGCTCATTCTGGTATGGCATTCCTTTTTGCTGGGGTCTGAGATACAGATAAATTATGCCTTCATTCCCTGCCTGAGTTCAAAACCAACCAAGAAAAGAAGTGATGGATAGAGATTGAATATACCTCCATTACAGTGATGATATATTGAAAAGAGTGGCCAGAGATTCTGGCCAGGTGGCTTCTTTGACTCCTTGTAGCCCGTTTAAACTTTGGAACCATCCATCTGAAGGCAAGTTTGGCCTGCAAAGTAGACTCAGTTAATCAAGATTTCTGCCATGAACTAGTGCAGAGAGAAGAGGGCTTTTAAATGCATAAATTTAAATAGATTAACTCCATCAAGTCAAGAAATATGGCCCAGTGCCTATCCTCTATCATTGTACTCCATTCCCAACTGAGGCCAAGTAGTAAAGAGTGACATAAGAGGCCAGGAATATTTAGGGGGAACACTACTCATAGAAACTAGATAAACAAAGCACACACATTTTCTTAAGGACAGTCTTATTCATTTATTTAATGTGTGGGCCAGCCTCCAACATGGCCTCCAATATCCCCACCTCCCAGTACTCATACCCTAGTGTAGTCTTCTTCCATATGTACAGTGATTGGTCTGTATGATCAATAACATATGGCGGAAGTAAAGGTATGTTACTTCTAAGATTATGTCATAAAACGCACTGTGGGGTCCATTTTGGAGGTTGTCTCTTGCTTTCTCTCTTGCTTACTCTGAGCCAGTTGCCATATCATGAGCAGTCCAACAGAGGGCACTATGTAGAGACCAACTGAAGCCTCCAGCCAATAGCCAGTGAGAAACTGAGGCCCAACAACAAGCATGTAAGTGAGCTTGGAAGTGGATTCTCCTGCCTCCATGGAGCCTTGTGAAGACCAAAACCCTGACTAACAGGTTGATTACAACTTCATGAGAAACCCTGAGCTAGAACCATCCAGCTAAGCTGCCAGATTCCTGATCCTCAGAATCCATATGAGATAATAAGCGTTTGTTGTTTGGAAGCTCCTAAGTTTTGAGGTAATTGTTTTTTAGGCAGCAAAAGATAACTAGAACATTTAACTAACATTTATTTCATATATTTATCAAGATGTGCCAAGCACTACCAGAGTCCTTGTCCCCAAGATCTGCTAT
>NW_017731574.1:491781-497418 GCF_001890085.2 Hipposideros armiger
AAGCCCAGTCTCTCTGTGCATGTTAGGATATCCTCTTGGGAATAGTTGTCTTATTCTTGCCTGCATGGGACATATGTCCCCCCAAAAATCTACGGTGGCATGAGGTGTTGGCTGGGATGTGGGCAGCTACTTATAATGCAGAAATCCATTTTAAAGCAGCTCCCATGTAAAGACAGCCTTAGCAATGGACTGGGGTCAAAATGCCAGATGTCTCAAGGAGATTGGCGTATAGAGTAGATAGCTGTGGTTCAGCATCATTTAGCTTTTTAAAAAAATCTTTATTAAACTTATTGGGGTGACATTAGTTAGTAAAATTATATAGGTTTCAAGTGTACAATTCTATAATACACCATTTATATATTGCATTGTGTGTTCGCCACCAGAGCCAGTTCTCCTTCCATCACCATAATTTGAACCCCTTTACCCTTTTCTACCACCCCTCTCCCCCATTACCCCTTTGGTAACCACTAAACTGTTGTCTGTGTCTGATTTTTTGTTGGTTTTTTTTTGTCTTGTTCATTTGTTGTTTTCAGTTTTATATGCCACATATAAGTGAAGTCTTATGGTTCTCAACTTTTTCTGTCTGACCTATTTCGCTTAGCATGATAATCTCAAGATCCATCCATGTTGTCGCAAATGGCAGTATTTCATCTATTCTTATGGCTGAGTAATATTCCATTGTATATGTGTACCACTTTTTCTTCATCTAATCATATATCAAAGGACGTTTCAGTTGTTTCCATATCTTGGCTACTGTGAATAATGCTGTAGTGAACATAAGGGTACATATATCTTTATGGATAAATATTTTCAGATTTTTTTGGTAGATAACCAGAAGAGGGATTGGTGGGTCATATGGTAATTCTATTCTTAATTTTTTGAGGAACCTGGAGGTTTTCCACAGTGTCTGTACCAATTTATATTCCCACCAGCAGTGTATGAGCGTTCCTGTTTCTCCACAAACTCTCCAACATTTGTTATTACTTGTCTTGTTGATGATAGCCTTCTAAGAGGTGTGAGGTGGTATCTCATTATGATTTTGATGTGCATTTCCCTAATAGCTAGAGAAGTTGAGCATTTTTTCATATATCTGATGGCCATTTGTATGTCTTCTTGGGAGAAGTGTCTGTTTAGGTCCTCTGCCCATTTTTTAATTGGGTTGTTTGTTTTTTATTGTTGAGTTGTACAAGTTTTTTGTATATTTTGAATATCAGCCCCTTATTAGAGGTGTTGTTTGCAAATATCTTCTCCCATTGGGTTGGTTGACTCTTTGTTTTGTTGATGGCTTCTTTTACTCTGCAGAAGCTTTTTAGTTTGATATAGTCCCATTCATTTATTTTTCCTTTACTTCCCTTGCCTTTGAGGTCACGTTCATAAAATCCTCTCTGAAACCAAGGTCCGTAAGGTTAGTACTTACATTTTCTTCTATGCAATTTATTGTTTCAGGTTTTATATTTAGGTCTTTGGTCCATTTTGAGTTAATTTTGGTATATGGTGACAGAAAGCAGTCAGTCTAGTTTTATTCTTTTTATGTGGCTTTCCAACTTTCCCTGCACCATTTATTGAAAAGGCTTTCTTTTCTTCATTGTATGTGTTTTTGCTCCCTTGTAGAAAATTATCTGCCCATATATATGTGGATTTATTTCTGGGTTCTCAATTTTATTCCATTGGTCTATGTGTCTGTTTTTCTGTCAATACCATGGTGTTTTGAGTATTATATACTGCTTTGTAGTATAAATTGAAGTCGGGGAGTGTGATACCTTCAGTCTTGTGTTTTTTTCTTAGGATTGCTTTTAGGATATTTGAGGTCTTTTGTGATTCCATACAGATCTGATGTTTTTTTGTTGTTGTTCTATTTCCTTTAAAAATGCCATTGGGATTTTTATGGAGATTGCTTTGGGTAATATGGCCATTTTAACTATGTTGATTCTTCCAATCCATGAACATGGAATATCTTTTCATTTCTTAGTGTCTTCTTCAATTTCTTTTAGTAATGCCTTATAGTTTTCAGTGGATAGGTCCTTCAAATCTTTGTTAAGTTTATTCCTAGGTATTTTATTATTTTAGTTGCAATTGCAAAAGGAATTGTTGTTGTTTTCATTTGTTTTTCTGAAATTTCATTGCAGTGAATTTTTATACAATGATTTTGTATCCTGTAACTTTGCTGTATTTGTTTATTGTTTCTAATAGTTTGTTGGTGAAGCCTTTAGGGTTTTCTATATAAAGAATTATGTCATCTGCAAAAAGTGACAATTTAACATTTTCATTCCCAATTTGGATGCCTTTTATTTCTTTCCCTTGCCTGCTTGCTCTAGTTAGGGCCTCCAATTCTGTGTTGAATAACAGTGGTGACAAGGGCATCGTTGTCTTGTTCCTTTTCTTGAAGGAAAAGCTTTCAGTTTTTCACCATTAAGTATGTGTGATATTAGCTGAGGGTTTGTAGTACGTGGCGTTTATTATATTGAGGTACTTTTCTTCTATACCCATTTTTAAGTGTTTTCATCATAAATGGATGTTGTATTTTGTCAAATGCTTTTTTTGCATTTATTGATATGATCATATGATTTTTATCCTTTATTTTGTTACTGTGGTATATCACATTGATCAATTTGCATATGTTGAACCATCCTTGTGCCCCTGAAATGAACCCCACTTGATCATAATCTTTTTAATGTATTATTGTATTTGATTTACTAGTATTTTGTTTAGGATTCTTGCATCTGTAGTCATCATAGATATTGGTCTGTAGTTTTCTTTTCTTGTGTTGTCCTTGCCAGATTTTGATATCAGGGTAATGTTGGCCTCATAAAATAAGTTAGGAAGTATTGCCTCTTCTTTAGTTTTTTGGAAGAGTTTGAGAAGGACAGGTATTAAATCATCTTTAAATGTTTGGTAGAATTCACTAGTGAAGCCATCTGGTCCTGAACTTTTGCTTTTGGGAAGGTTTTGGATGACTGATTCAATTTCATCACTGTTAACCAGTCTATTTAGATTTTCTAGTTCTTCATGTTTCAGTCTATGAACACTTTATGTTTCTAAGGACTTGTCCATTTATTCTAGGTTATTGAATTTGGTGGCATATAGTCCTTCATAGTATTCTTGTATGATCCTTTCAATTTCTGTGGTATCCATCACAACTTCTCCCTTTCATTTCTGATTTTGTTTGTGTCTTTTCTCTTTTTTCCTTAGTGAGTCAGGGGTTTGTTAATTTTATTAATCTCTTCAAAGATCCAGCTCTTTGTTGCATTAATTTTTCCTAATGTCTTTTTGTTCTCTATTTCATTTAATTCTGCTCTAATTTTTATTATTTCCTTTCTTCTTCTGACTTTGGGTTTCATTTGTTCTTCTTTTTCTAGTTCTTTAAGATGTAATGTTAAGTTGTTTATTTGGACTTTTTCTTGTTTTTTGAGATGGGCCTGTAATGATATAAATTTTCCTCTTAATATTGCTTTCTTAGTATCCCAATAATTTTGATGCAATGTATTTTCATTCTCATTTGTTTCTATGTATATTCTGATCTCTCCTTTTATTTCTTCTTTGACCCAGTCATTGTTTAGTAGCATGTTTAATCTCCACATATTTGTAGTTTTTCCTGCTTTCTTTTTAATGTTGATATCCAATTTCAAAGCATTGTGATCAGAGAATATGCTTGGTATGATCTCAATCTTCTTAAATTTGCTTAGGCTATTTTTGTGTCACCACATATGATCTATCCTTGAGAATGTTCCAAGTGCAGTAGAAAAGAATGTATAGTCTGGTGTTCTAGGATGAAAAGCTCTGTAAATGTCAATTATGTCCATTTGGTCTCATGTGTCATTTGAGGCTGATATTTCCTTATTGATTTTCTGTTTGGATGATCTATCCATAGCTGTAAATGGCATATTTAAGTCCCCTACTATAATTGTGTTTTTGTCAGTTTCTCCCTTTAGTACTGTTAGTAGTTGCTTTATATATTTTGTTGCTCCCTGATTGGGAGCTTGTATATTGGTGTTATGTCTTCTTGTATTGTCCTCTTTATCATTATGAAATGTCCATCTTTCTCTTGTTACTTTTTTATCCTGAAGTCTGTTTTGTCAGGTATAAGTATGGCTACACCCACTTTTCTCTGAATGCCATTTGCTTGAAGTATTGTTTTTTACTCTTTAACTTTAAGTCTATATTTGTCCTTGCAGCTGAGCTGTGTCTCTTGTAGCATATGGTTGGATTTTTGTTGTTGTTGTTTTATCTGCTACTCTGTGCCTTTTTATTGGTGAGTTTAGTCCACTTACATTTAGGGTGATTATTGATACATGAGGGTTTCCTACAGCCATTCTATCTTGTTTTTCCGGTAGCTCGATGTCTCCATTGTTTCTTTGCCTTTGTGTTTCTGTCTGTTATTTTAATTTGGTGATATTCTATGATTTTTTTCTTTGTTTTCTCTTTTTTTATGTCATGTGTCTCAGTTCTGGTTTCTTTTTTGTTTTTTTTTGAGTGGTTACCACTAAGTTTATGTAAAAGAAAATTTCATATATACAGTAGTTCTTTTTCATCAGCATGCTTCTTTTCTCCATTCACCTTTGCAGATTTCGACCTTTACTCTCTCCCTTTTTATGTTTTTGTTGTCACAAGTTATCCCTACTTATGCTGTGAGTTGAATTCTGAGTTGCAATAGCAAGTTGTCTTTTTCTTTTTCTTTTTTTTTAACGTTTTTATCTTTTTTATTTTTATTTTTTTAAAGATTTTATTGGGGGAGTTGGGGGGGGGAACAGCATTGGGGAATCAGGGAAGGGGAACAGACAAGTTGCTTTCCTTTTTTTCTTCACTCTAGTTGTGGAGGATGTTGCTTCACTGGCCCATGTTGGTATTGTGATCATTGCACTCTTCCCGGCTGAGGCAGATTGGTCGCCGGCCATTGGATGCCCACTCACAGCGGCTCATGGCAGCGCACGGCAACTCACGCCAGCTGCCGGCCACTCATGCTGCCTGCTGGCTACTCACAGTAGCTCACGGCAGCCCACTGCAGCCCCGCTGCAGCCTACACCGTTGCCAGCGACTTACAACAGCCCAGCTCCTGGTCAAGCTGTTGTTCACCATCTTAGCTGTAGAGTGCAGTGTCACTGGCCCATGTGGGATCTGAACTGGTGGCCCTGCTGCTCAGAGCTCGTGGTCCCAAGCCAACTCTTAACCAACAAGCCACTTGGCTGGTCCTGTTTTTATCTTTTTTACCCTTTATGTTATATTTAAGTGTATAGTGCCCTGTTTTGTGTAGAGGTTGCCATTTTCTGCTTCTGTCTGTCTGTTAGCCATCTTACTCATAGTTTTGTATGCTTTTGTCTTTTTGTTTCAGGTAGAATGACCTCCTTCAGTATTCCCTGTAACGCAGGCTTTGTAGTGGAAAATTTGCTCACCTTCTCTATATCTGGAAAGGTCTATATTTCTCCTTCATCTCTAAAGGATAACTTTGCTGGATATATTATTCTTGGCTAGTAATTTCTCTCTTTCAGTAGTTTGAATATTTGATTCCAACCCTCTAGGTTTATAGAGTTTATGTTGAAAAAAAATCTGATGATAATCTAATGGGCTTTACTTTGTAGGTCACCATCTTCTTTTCCCTGGTTGCCATGAGAATTCTTTTTTTTTTTTTTTTTTTTTTTTTTT
>NW_017731574.1:498399-500409 GCF_001890085.2 Hipposideros armiger
CTGAGCCACCCAGCCTCCTGCTGGCAGCTCAGGGCAGCTCAGCTCAAGGTGCCGTGTTCAATCTTTGTTGCAGGTGGGTGTAACCCACCATCCCATGCAGGGGTTGAACTGGCAAACTTGTTAGGAGCATGTGCTCTCACCATCTGAGCCATCCTGCCACCTGTTGGCAGCTCAGTGGCAGCTCAGCTTGGGCGCAGCTCACTGGCCCATGTGGGAATCGAACCGATGACCCTGTTGCTCAGAGCTCGCGCTCTTAACCAACTGAGCCACTTGGCTGGCCCTCTTTATCACTAATTTTTGACAGCTTCAATATAATGTGCCTTGGAGAGGCCTGTTTGTATTGCAATAATTAGGTGTTCTGTTTGTTTCTTGGATTCGAGGATCCAGTTCTTTCCATAGGTTTGGGAGGTTCTCATTGATTATTTGTTTGAATATTCTCTCTGTGCCTTCTCCCTGTCTTCTCCTTCTGGTAAACCCATTATTCAGAAATTGCTCTTTCTGATGGAGCCAATAGTTCTTGCAGAGTTCTTTCATTTCTTTTAACTCTCAAGTCTGTCTTTTTTCAACTGCATCATTTCCAGATTTCTATATTCAGTATCACTAACTCTTTCCTCCATCTGGTCAACACTATTTCCTAAGCCCACTATTTCATCCTTCATCTCTTTTACTGAGTTCTTCAGCACCAGTCTTTCTATTTGGCTCTTTTTAAAAATTTCAGCCTCTTTGGTAAAATATTCATTTTGTTCATTGATTATATTTCTGCATTCATTAAACTGCTTATCTGAGTTTTCTTGCATCTTGTTGAGTTTTTTCAGAACTGCAATCTTGAAATGTCTATCATTTACATCACTTATTTCCATGTCTTTATTTTGTGGAGATTTTTTGTTTTCTTTCTGAGGTGCCTTGTTATCTTGGTTATTTATGGGAATTGATGCATTATTTCTCTTCCTGGGCATTTGTTGGAATGGACTCTGCAGCAGGTTGATATGAAAAGGTCTTTCTTTAGTTTTTTAGTGGGTAGCACTGGAGCACTGTATTTTCTCGTCCTGTTCTTCTCATGGTGAAAGATTTCCGGGGGAGGTGGGTGTCTCCTCTGTGACCAGGTCTCCTCGGTCTCCAGGCACCACCCCCATGGGAGGATGTGGTGGGCGATGGGTTCTAAGCCTCTGAAATCCCAGTGCTGCCACGGCAGCCAGATGCAGAGCTGTGCACCTCAGCGGCCCAGGGTACCCCCACTGCAATCAGCCATGAAAGGTGGAGGCAGAGTGGGCTGGGAAATACAGCTGGTGTATTTATGTCTTTGTTCTCCTCCGAGTAATGGCAACGGCCAGATCACAGCTGCCTTGCCCCTGTATCTCTTCCCTTGTCACTGGAATTAGCTGCAGTGTGCATCTGCCACTCAGGAACTGTCTGTCCAGTTCTCAGAGTTGTAGATATTTTGCTCTTTAATCTGACATTGCTACAGTTCTTTTTTTTTTCTGGGGCCCCGCAACTAACACAGGGAGTGTGTTGGGGAGGCAAACTCTGGGAGGGAGGGGGGAGGTGGCCAGGCTTTGTTTTTCGCCTGGTAGTGGGGGCTGTTAGACCAAAGTTGTAGCACTTCTGTATTCGGCCTTTGCCCTAAGGTCCCTGCCCTGATCACTGGGTTCAGCTGTATTATATGCTGATCCTTCAGGCAGGATTGCTGGGGCCACAGAAAGTGCACCTACAGTCTCAATCCTCCCCTCTCCCAGGGGACTGCAGTGAGCTCCGGGCTTTGTCCCAAGGCTCCGTCTCTGCACTTTTCAACTTTCCTCCCCATTGTTTGCCCCAATTCACCCAACTTCAGATGTTTCAATGCGTGTATCTCTGACGTGTTTGTGTGTTGCGTAGGGAATCCTTTGTTGAATTATAGTTGTTCAACTTGTTTTACCTTCAAGGGGAGAGGTCAAGGGGGACCCCTCACACCTCCATGTTTCTGACGTCACTGTATCATTTAGCTTTGAACACACCATTTTATCATGTTCATTG
>NW_017731574.1:501626-502643 GCF_001890085.2 Hipposideros armiger
AAAAAAAAGTAAGGACAATTCTCTATAACCAATATTAGTAAAGATGAATGCTACTGCCTAGATTATATTCAGGTTAACCCTAGCACAAATCAATCATCATGTTTAGAAAAAAGGGCCAAATCTCCTCCTACATCCCTAATTTCACCCCATTTCCTAATAGCAATTCTTCCTTCATTTTGCTCTGCTCAGTGAGACCTGACCTGCCATGTGTTGTTTTTCTAAACAAGTCAGAAACGGGCACCCTGTGCTGCTCAGAATTTTGTTAAGAAGATGCAAGCCTGTGAAGACAGTCCTTTTCAATTAAACTGCCTGAGGTTTTTCTGCAGAAAAGATTCAAAACATATGATTTGTGAGAAATGTTAAGACTGAACTTTTTTGAAAGTTAAGATCATAGTAAAGTTATCTAAATATTTTCTAAGTTCAAATCTTATGAAGTATTCTGCTTAAATCCCCTATCCTTCATGAAATCTTCTTAGTCCATAATGGTTTGTTCACTCATTTATGTAAGAACTACTTGTTGAATACCTATTATGGGCTATAGCCTCTGCTAGAAAAATATATTCTGTGGTTTCTGTAGTGACAAATCTAGCAAACAGGTAATGTATAGTAACAGTGAGGGTAAGCATCGTAGTGTCTGTGAACAGACCAAGAGAGCACATGCCCAGATGAGTTGTGGGTGGCTTCCTAGCAAAGTGGTGCCTAAGCTGAGAGAAGAGATTGCATACCAAAGACAGGGAGATGTGAGAATGCTGTGTGGGCAGTAAGGCTAGAGAGATAAGCAGAGGCCAGATCAAAAAGTCTTTGGGTCTCAAGTGAAGGAGTTTCCACGTGACTGTGAACGCGATGGGAAGCCACTGAAAATATTTAAGGAGTAAAGTAAAATGATGTCGTTGGTATTTCAGAAACATCACGCTAGAGGATGCCCATTACTGGCTTTGCAATGGATGAGGTACCCTGGCCATACTAAATTATGGAACAGTCAATCTGGAGGACCATCTGAAGTCTAGCAGAACAGAA
>NW_017731574.1:508328-510589 GCF_001890085.2 Hipposideros armiger
TGGCAGACAGTCAGAGACGAAAGTGTGTGTGGCAGGCCCAGACAGGCAAAGCAAGGCTGAAAGAACATCTGGTTAAGATTCCTAAAGTTGTGGTGCAAACCCTAGCATGTAGAAAATTAGTATTTAAGAGAGGAAAATCTAGGATAAAGGAAAAGAAACTCTACTTTGTACAGCTATTTCAAGTTTCTGTCCCTCGGTTGGTGGTGCCCACTGAAAGGTAAAAATTGATCAAAAATATTTTGTTTACCTTGAGAAGACTTTTGGATTCAGCTTTGACCTCTGAGCTTATTTGGACAAGCCATGTCTGGATAAAACCAAGCATAACTGGGGACCTCATTTTGGGCTTTCCTTTGGGGTTGAGGCTGAGTTGGGTTGCTCCCTTCCTTTCGGGTAGGGCACACAGCAAGCTCACATCTGTTTTCCATCCGTGTAGCCAATTGCCCAAAAAGATGGAAAACCTCCCATTTTCCCAAAGTATTGAAAAATCAAATGCTAAGCAAGACACAGTCATATTCCCCAAACTCAGCTTATGTGTAAATTAAGCAGTGTATCACTAATTGGTAGCGAGATGACTAAAGAAGCCTTGCTTGAATATCCATTTTTAATTTCTTATTTGCGTGGGAAATACCCTATCTTTCAGCCTGTTAAAGAGCATTCTGATTTATAAGGATATCATCATAATTGAATAATGAGATGCTGCTTAGCATGTTGTTGTTCAAAAATGTTTCTCCCCTCCAGTTACATTTTTTTTTAAAAGAGTTTATTGGGGAATTGGGGGAGGGGAACAGCATTGGGGAATCGGGGAAGGGGAACAGACAAGTTGCTGTCCTTTTGTTCTTCAGTCCTCTGTGGAGGACGTCGCTTCACTGGCCCATGTTGGTATTATCATTGCGCTCTTCCTGGGTGTGAGGCAGCCCAGCTCCAGGTCGAGCTGTTGCTCACCATCTTAGCTGTAGAGGACACAGTGTCACTGGCCCTCATGTGGGATCTGAACCGGGCCCTGCTGCTCAGAGCTGGCGTCCCAAGCCAACTCTTAACCAATGCGCCACTCAGCCAGCCCCAGTTACATTTTTTAAAAGTAGGTAGGGTTGGGGCAGCTGGTTAGCTCAGTTGGTTAGAGTGCAATGCTCATAACACCAAGGTTGCCGGTTGAATCCTCACATGGGCCACTGAGGTGCACCCTCCACAACTAGAATAAAACAACTACTTGATTTGGAGCTGATGGGTCCTGGAAAAAACACACTGTTCCCCAATTTAAAAAAAAAAGTAGGTTAGTGCCATTATTTCCATCATTAATATCGATAGTGTGGTCAGTTTTCTCTTAAATCTGCCTCTCTTATAGTGGGTGAGCTGTAAGTTAAGAGTTGGAAGGGAATTTTTTATGTATTTAGGAAGGTCTACTAAAATAAATTAAGGTTTCTCCATGATACTTGTGGCAAAAATATGATAAATCTTTCAATTGACCAGATAGTGGAGATGTCCAAATGAACTGATACATTTTAATATCTTCATTGAATATTCTTCAAAAAGTCATTGATAGTTATAGATTATTCATCTTGACTTTGGCTAAAAGAAGATAATTTTTGATGAACAAATATTCATTAATTATATTTTCCTGATTCTGCATAAATGTAAAGCATAATAAATTGGTAGTCAGTGTAATACAGATTAGTTCTAGCAAACAAAAATAGGTTAGCATCAAAAGGGGAGATAAAACTTCCCATTCCTGCTCTACCCATTCCTGCTCTACCCCTCATCTCTAAAACCTTTCTAGCTCAATAGAAGCAAAGAGTTCACAGGATCTTTGCATCTTAGCAGCAGACAAAAAATGTTCTCCCTGTAAGCAAGAAGCACATAAAAATCTCAAATGAATATTCATCAGATCTCTGGAGAAGGGAAGACTTTGTAAGCTAAGAGGTGGTAGAAATTATTCTAATGAAAAAGTTTTGCAGATCCGGCTACATACTTTTTTCCCCATTCCCTGTTACATCTCTCTTTTCTATACGTCCTTCTCCATCTCCCACTACTTTTTACTGCAGGCCACTGTTACCTCTCACAAAAACGAGAAACAACAACAACACATATGACAAACAAATAAATCTAAGATTCTAAAATACGAGTAATTTTATTCTAGGTGATGTAAGGATCCACTGGAGAGTTTTGATCAATGGAAGGGTTATGATCTAACTTAATTGCTCACAGGTCCAGTCAGTCTAGGTTGAGAATAACTGTAGGAGTCTGGGTGGAAGCAGGGGCCACTG
>NW_017731574.1:512904-513870 GCF_001890085.2 Hipposideros armiger
GGAGTTTTTTCCCCTGGGTTTTCTTCTGAGAATTTTATGGTTTCAGGTCTTCCATTTAAGTCTTTGATCCATTTGGTTAATTGGGGTTAATTTTTGTGAATGGTGTAAGATATGGGTCTAGTTTTATTATTTGCATGTGAATATCTAGTTTTTATAACACCATTTACCAAAGAGATTATTTTTTCCCATAATACTCATTGAGTATTATGAGTATAATATCCCTTGTCCAATATTAGTTGACTGTGTATGCAAGGGTTTATTTCTGGGCTCTCAGTTCTGTTCCATTGGTCTATGGGGTCTGTCTTTATGCCAGTTGCATACTGTGTTGATTACTATAGTTTTGTAATCAACAAAGTTTAAAATCAGAAAATGTGATACCTCTGGTGGTGTTCTTTCTCAGGGTTGCTTTGACTATTTGGGGTCTTTTGTGGTTCCAAATGAATTTTAGGATTTTTTTTTCTATTTCTGTAAAAAATGGCATTGAAATCTTGATAGTGATTGCATTGAATCTGTAGATTACTTTGGGTAGTATGTACATTTTAACAATATTAATTCTTTCAATCCATGAACACAGACTATCTTTCCATTTGTTTGTGTCTTTTTGAATTTCTTTCATTAATGTGTTATAGCTTTCAGTGTAGAGATCTTTTACCTCCTTGATTAAATTTATTTCCTCGTATTTTGTTTTTTGATGCTATTGTAAATAAGATTATTTCCTTTTTTTAAAATTTTATTTTATTATTATTTTTTTATCAGTTTCAGGTGTACAAAACAATGTAATAGTTAGGTATTTACACCCCTTACAAAGTGATAACCTCTTTCCCCATGGTTGTTTTCTATGTTTGTTTCTCAGATAATTCATTATTGGGTTGGTTCATTATTGTGTATCAAAATGCTACTGATTTTTATGTTGATTTTGTATTCTGCAACTTACTGAATTTGTTGATTAGTTCTAACATTTTTTTG
>NW_017731574.1:515615-525351 GCF_001890085.2 Hipposideros armiger
CTGCCGGCCGCCTCCTGGGAGGCCTGGCAAGAACAAGCCAGCCACACATTTCCACTTCCTGCCCAGCTGCAGCCTGGGAGAGCTGACTTCTACGCCAGTGACTCTTGACAGTTTTCCCTGTGTGTTATGGATCCAATTGTGTCCCCAGAAGATGTTGAAGTCCTAATCCCCAGTACCTGTGAATGTGACCCTCTTTGGAAAAAGTATTTGCAGATGATCAAGTTAAGATGAGGTCATTAGGGTGGGCCCTAATCCAATTTGACTGGTGTCTTTATAAAAGGGAAATTTGGATGACAGAGGGAAGAGGAGGTGAAGATGCAGAGAGAACACCATCTACAAGCCAAGAAATGCCCGAGGCAACCGGAATCTAGGACAGAGGCCTGCACCAAGCCCGCAGCCCTCCCAAGGAACCAGTCCTGCTGGCACCTTGATTTCAAACATCTAACCTCTGAACCAGGAGACAATCAATTTCTGTTGTTTAAACCACCCATTTTGTGGGACTTTTTATGGGAACCCTGGGAAACTAAACTGCCCTGTGCCAGACTTTTCACCAGGGAACTTTGAATTAAAGCTGTTAATTATGATTCCCCATTTAGTCCTGGTCCCCAACATTACCTGTTGCTGGAAAAGCAATGCCCTAATATATTGGGTTGTAAGCTTCTCAGGAGCTTCCCAGGTGTAATCTGTCACAGGATTCAGTCACAAACCCAGGGAGTTAGTCACATACCAGTTCAGAGAGTCTCAAAACCATATTTTCTATCTGAAGGTTGTCTCCTTGGAGCTGTTTCTGCGAGCAGGGAAAGCAGGTGGAACCCACACTCCAAAGCACAGGGGAGGGTGTGGGGAACCTCCAACTGCCATGGTCCAGCTTGTGCATTAAACCAGTGGTCACGTCTTCTTGTTGACCTTCCCCAGCACCTAAGAATATGAACTACCTTTGGGCAAAGTTGGTGTGGCCCCAGGAGAAGCTCTGACTGTGGCGAATTTCTACCAGCAGGGACTCGATGAGTGTCCCTGAATAAGTATTGTCTAGTTTTTTTGTTTGTTTGGTTTTTAGTTCTTTTTAGATAAAATAATTGTTTCAGGCTATGTATATACAAGACATTAGCACCAAAAGATATTCCTAAAGACAGATTATAATTTATTTAAATGGGTGTTTATCATTCTGCTCCAAACGTAAGTAAATCTAATCTACTTATTTCAATGCTTTGCAAATCCCTAATAATAGATTATTTTGGAATTTTTAACCACATACTAACTTTCCAGTAAGAAAGCTCAGACATTTTAAGCTATTTGCACAAAAAGTATGTTGTCATTTTTAAAGTGAAATTTTAAGATTTCCACGTGTAATGTAAAAACAGCTGTCATGAGTTACCTCGGATGGCTTGCCTCCACAGGTGAAAGGCAGACATGTTTAATATTGAGCAAGAAAGTGACCATCCAATTTTGACCAGCCATCCAGTTGAAATAATTAACTAAATTTCTGAAATCGTCCTTGTTTCATAATTTGATGCACTTTTTTCCTAAACTTACATTTTCTAAGTATTAATTCTGGAAGCAATCCAATGAGGTGACATGTTCTCCCATTTTGTAGATTGAAAACACTAAGACCCCAGGAGGGCAAGTGGCTTGTCCAAGGCCATAAAGAATAAAAATTGCAAAAGGGACATGCATCTATCACACCTTTTCTCTTCTCATTCCTTCCACAAATATCCATTTATGGAGAGCAACTCTCTTGTTCAAATTCTTTGTCAGATCCAGGCACACACAAATGAAGGGGACAAAGTCCTTGCGTCTGACTACCTTTTTGGTGACCCCTGTGGGCTCTGGCACCCACTCCTTCATGTGAATCAGATATGGTTAACCCCATATTATAGATGAGAAAACTGAGGCTCTGAGAGGTTTAGTGTACTGCACAAAGTCACATAGCTAATTCATGACTGACCTGCTTGTGGATGGTTGATACCCAACATACGCGAAGTTCAAATGTTGGGTTGTTGGAAAAGTCATGATGCATTTTTGCAATGAAAAACATAGAAAAAATACGTCATGACTTTTCTGACAACCTAATACATCATCTTTTCATTATACCAGGCTGTCCCCAAAATGAAAAAAGTTTTTGTTCAATTATTCCTTAGCACCCACTGTATGACAGACACCACATGAGACCCATTCCCAGCTTTTTAATTTCATCCTCTGAACAACTCTTCAAAGCCAGAGAGTTATTTCTACTTTTCCCAGATAAGGAAACAGAAACTCAAGGATGTAAATAAGATGTCATATCCCAAAATTGTCAGGGTCTGAGTTTGAGCCCGGGTTTGACTGGCTGAAAGCACGGTTTCATTTTGCTGCATGGATGACAGTGTAATATAAACCAGATGTGATAAGTGTCTCAAGAAACTTCCATCAGAACTCCTCGAGATTTGGAGGAGGGAGACATTACTCTAATGGGGGACTGGGGATGAGGGTGATCAAAGTAAGCTTCATGGAAGAGTGGGCACAGAGGTGGGTGATGGAGGCTGCCACAGGCAGAGCTGGTGGGGAAGGTACAAAAGGACAGGGGAGCAGGCAAGGGTGACATACTTGCTGTCACTCTCCCCTCGGACACCACTGTCTTTGTGGGTCAGTGTGTGCTGGAAACTCTTAAAAGTTGAGTTTGTGCTTAACATGAAAGACTATATTGAGAAACCCGATTGTGAATGAAGAGTTGAAGAGAGAAGACAGGGCGTGTGGAGAGGTGTTTGCTTGGATGCAGAGAACAACTCACAGAACATTTAAACTGGGAGCTACCATGGCACATGGCAGGAGGGGAGCCCCAGGTTGCAGTGGAGAGGGACACATATGGTCTCCCAGTTGGCCTCAGCTTCCCTTTGGCTGCTGCTTCTTCTGTTTCTCCTCCTCCTCCTCCTCCTTCTTCTTCTTCTTCGTCTTTTTAAAATTATTATTATTTTTTTATTGGGGAACAGTGTTTTATTCAGGACCCATCAGCTCCAAGTCAAGTAGTTGTTTCAATCTAGTTGTGGAGGGTGCAACTCAGTGGCCCATGTGGGGATCGAACCAGCAACCTTGGTGTTATGAGCACTGCGCTCTAACCAACTGAGCCAACTGGCCACCCCCTGGCTGCTTCTTTTGACTGGTCTCTCCTTTGTGACAGCTTTGCAGATCTTTTTCACTTATATTTGCCTTGAAATAATCTTTTACTAAGTTCAGTCTTGCAGAGAGATTAATGGCACAGGGAGACGGGAAGGAAGGGGGCAAAGGGGGGCGGATTGCCCTTATAAGGTCCCCACATTTCCAAACTTATCATTCTTATTTCTCTCCAGAAAGAGGCAGGGTGACTGTCCATTGCAAAGAACTGTTGAGTTCCTTACCGGTCTTAGAGTTGTGACTGGCCTTTGCTAAAAAGGCAGAGAGTTTTATGAAGTGACATCTTTTGGCCTGCCCGTCATGAACTGGGGAAGAGTCTTAGGAAGGACAGGAGACTAGAAGAGCAGACTTCACCAGTCTGCTTCCAGTGGCATTTTCTAGCTGGGGGACCCAGGGCACACTTTTTACCCTCCTGATGGCCCATTTCTCTGACTATAAAATGATAGTTTTATACAAATGACATCAGTGCCTGCTCAGGAGGACATGCCTATGGCGTTTGGCAAAGAGCTGGTGTCCAATAGATGTGATGAATCTGAATCTGAGTTAGTACGTTCTGCATTCAGGAAGCTGTTTTGAGCATCTAACAACCAGTTCCTGATGCTAAAAAGAAACTAACTTTTGATCTACACAGAAAGCTGCTGGAATGCAAAGGATGCAGAGGTTGTTCACAGTCCTCACCAGGCTGCAAGTGTGGCCATGTCTTGTGGTGCGGCCGTGTCCTCTGGAGCCATTGAGTGGTGGTGTCCCCATCGACACACTGTTGTCTGATAGGTGGCTGCAGGCTGCACCCATGAAGCTTGGCTGATGCAGTGGGGAGAATCATCAGGCAGTGCCCTCAAAACACTTCCCCACCTGCTGGGCATGTTCAGAAAGACTAGCTAACGATCATTGCAGATCAGCCAAGACATGTGAACCCAGGGCAAATGGCCAGTGGACCAGGCCTGTATCCCAGCCTAGGTTCACCTTGAAGCCAGGCTGGTAACCAGGTGGAGCCCTGCCTGGGCTCTGCCCCTTTTTGGAGAGTGGGAGGTTCCAGTTGTCTTTGCCCTTTGGGGGCTCCTTGCAGTGTGTCCTAAGAGATTGAGCCCCTCCCAGGAAGTCCCCGAAGAGGGTTTCCCAGGCAACATCTCCAGTTTTAGGAAGAATTAGGAATAAGGAAAAATGGCATATAGTCCTTACTGGACTAATACACACAAATTGACCATAAGTCCCAAGCAAAGAAGTGGATTTTTATTGCAATACAAAAAACGCCCTTTTTCAGCAATGCTTTGCCTGGTATGGTGGTAAAAAGAGCTGACACAAACCCTTTCTTACCAAGGAGATAGTTATCCCTGAGAATGAATGAAGAATACACATGAAATGTGAGAATTAAAATTAGGTGATCTTCCCGCCCTCCCCCCTCCCCCACAACCAATCACCTTACTTTTAATAGTTGTTTAGAGGAAATCTGTATTTTTTTTTCACTTGAAATGCACTGTGCCTTTGTTGGCCAGCTATGTGTACCAGTCTGCCTGCCTGTTTCTGCTGGCTTGTCATGCTCACTAATTAGAGAGCTGCCGCCTGATTCACCTTGTTAATTAGAGGGACTTGCACACGGAGCCCTTCGGGCAGTGTGCGAGAGAGCCTCGCACCCGTGCCCCGAGAACGATGCGTCTGTGAAGTCATTCTTCTCATCTACCTTCTATTTTTCATTTGAAATGAATAAATCATTGAGATTTTCCTTGTGGAGGGAGAATGCAAGAATTCACCTCTTTGTCGGATGTAAATTACATGTGATCAATAGGAAGGGGTGACTCGTGTATTGTACTTCCATGATCTCCTAATTTACTTCTTGTCAGTGTATGAAAAATGGCCTGAAATCTGTGTCTCCTCCCCATGCATCAGTGTCCTTCATCGGGTGAGAGAGGGTGTTGAGTGGGAAACATGGCTGCTTCATCTGAGCCGTTGGAGCCTGGCCTGGTGGTCTTTTGTGCATTTGCCCAGGTGGAGGGAAGCCCCTGAAACCAAGGCCTCAGAGGAAATCCTTCTTCACGGCCTCCCCCAGGTCTCCTCTGCTTGGGGAGAAACAGAGTGCAGCAGGGAACTTGGGCTGAGACATTCTTTTGTAATTGAGACACCCCCCCCCCTTTCCTGGAATCGAGGTTTTTAAATGTATTGTGTGTCTTTCACCAAATAAAAAAGTTGAGATAATATTTTGACTTGATCAGACTGTAGACCCAATCGCAGAAGCACTAGTGCCTTTAAAACAGCACATCGCCTCCTTTTCCCACCTACATAGGACACCTCGGAAATTAGTCTCAGTGGCTTTCTCTCCAAGGACTTGGTCAAAAGTACGTATTATAGTTAAACGAGAATAAGAAAAGGCAGCGAACTCGCACTGGTTGACAGGAGGGCAGTAAAGGTGTAGTTTTCCCATAAAAAAGGAGAGAGCTGGGGCTCAACCTCATGAAGTCTGGGTGTCCCTGCCAAGGAGCCTGATTCAGTAGCCCCATTATCAGTCTTCATGGTTAATTAGTATCTTAAACATGGTTAACCTTTTTGCTCACCCAGAGCATTTGCAGTAATTGTTCATGCTCACTTGCAGAGATTTAGGCAAAAGATTTTCAAATATTTCTTTAGAAAAGAGGAAGGAATTTGGTACCTGCTCTTCCTGGGAAGGGCATAGCCCAGGGTAGCTGTTTTCTAGAATGCTCTTCACTGAGCACTGTGCTGCACGCAAAACACTGCCCAGCCCAGCCCTGTCCTCAAGACCCCACGGGCGGATGGAGGACAGAACAGGAGAAGCAGCAAGTCATTGCCACACAGAGCAGCTGTGCCCCTGGGAGCCTGCACAGAGGAGGGGGTTAGGGACAGAGGTCACAGAGAGAGGGATGTCTGTGAGGGCTGCTGGGGAAAGAGCAGAGCTTGCCAGGCAGAGATGGCCTTCTAGGCAGGGAGCACAGTGCACACAGCACACAGAGGTGTGGAAATGCATGGAAGGCTGGAGCCTGGGAGAGTGAGAGGACAGCCAGCTGCAAGGGCAAGGAGACACCAGCCATTTCCCCCTCGGACGTTACCTGGGTGCTTCTCACTACACCCCTGTTCACACTGTTACGAGCCTCTGTGTGGAAGGTGGCTGCCCAAGCTTGGCGTTCTGGCTCAGCCGGAGCTCAGGCACATCTGCAGGGCTCCTTAGGAGGGTGCAAAAGTGGGCTCGGTTCCTTTGGCACATTTGCCCTCCACACTGCTCCAGCCCTGGGTGCAGGGACCATGGGACATGGGGAGGTGATGGTGGATACGGGCCTGCCAGGAATCTCACAGGCAAAAAAAAGCCACGCCTCTTTGACTGGAGACTTTTACTGAGGAGCCAGGTGGCAGCATGGGCCAAACACCTAGACCAGTTCCTCCACTGAGATGTGAATGCCTGCCTTTTGCTGGGGTCACTGCAAAACACCAGGAACACAAAGATGAAAAAGACACTGTCTCCTGCCTTTAAGAAGCTCACGAGAGACAGGCACGTAGGATGCGTGTTTGCAAAGAAGCAGGAAACTGCACTGGCAAGTATCAAAGCAGCAGCAGCAGCAGCAGCAGCAGCCGGGAGAGAGCCGCGTCACAGGGGAGGTGACACTGGCACTGAGTTTTACATGATGAATAGGACTTATTAGGCTGAAGCGATGGGGAAGGGTTTTTCTAGTCAAGGAGCGGCGAGTGCAGAGCGAGGGGACGTGGATGTGTGCAGTGTGTTCAGGAGCTGCGAGGGTTCATCCTTGTTCTGACGCGGGAAAGGAGCCTGTGCAGTAGGGCCCAGGGCAAAGAGAATGGAAGGATTTAGGACAGAGTGCAGACAGGGTCGGGTTTGCGTTTCTGAAGGAGGCTTTTGCCAGACCCCCTCCCCCACCCAGTTGTGCAGCACCAGGGACACTTTTCACAATGTTTTCTAAGGTGTCGAGCAAGGCAGAGGCTATTTTCCATCCAGGCAAGGGCTAGCCAGGGTCTAAACCAGCACAGACCTAGAAGAGATTCTGACGTGGAGCAATGAGGACTTGGTGGATGGGAGGGCGAGGGAAACCCAGCAGGAAGGTCTAGAGGACTGAGCATCGTAGTGAATTAACAGCCTTTTATTCCTGAGACTTTCTGCCTCACAGCTTCGGGGTTCACAGCCATGGCAATGGAAAGTCCAACCACATTCGCACCGGCCGTCCAAGTGGTGTTGGAGACGATGATGAATTCATCACCACCGGAACCCACCGCTGCTTCTAAATTGGTTGCAAAGTGTCAGCTGCAAGCTGTACCATCCCCATTGACTTTATATGATGTGCCCCTCTTTTTTTTCCTCTAAACAAAGCCCCTCTTTCCTGTGGTCAGGCATGCACCAGGCGGGAGGGAGAGCCAGGTGACGCAGAGCCAGACCTCTCCTAACTGAGGAATCCCTTCTCACCTCCATGGGGCTAAACCACCTTCTTCTTCTTCTTAGACAAGTCCTGTCTGTGGAGTAAGTTTTCCAGATCACCGGGGAGGCGCACAATAATGTGTAAACATTGACTTAGAGTCCAGAAGCCCCCAAATCTGCTTAGTCCCCTCTCCCTGGGGAAGGTCAAGAGGTACAACTCTAGGCTGTTTCCAGGATGCTCCCAACTGCCATTAGGCTTTGCCGTTTCCAGGGTTAGAGAAGATGCTTGGAGTTAATCTTGTAATCCTTCAGGATTCAGCCAGCGTCACTTATGTTTGCCAGGCACGGAGCTGGGCACTGAGGTGGTCCCTCGCAGAACCGGTGCACCTGAGAGAAACTTCTCAGGAAGGGTTGTGTGGCCGGGCCTCTCACAAGTGCATCAGTGCTCAGGCGAAAACCTGTGTCTCCCTGCATTTAGAGACTTGGTTCCTGTAGCAAGTCATTTGCTTCAATAACATGAGTTACAAGAAAATGAAGAGGTAGAAACACACACACACACACACACACACACACACACACACACACAGTGAAATGAAAGCAGTATTAAAAATAGCAATGGGAAGCCCTGTAAGGTTTTCTCCTGGGACATGAGACCCTCTCGGGCCACCCTCCCCACCCCTGCTCTAGCTTCCTGAGTCCGGGACATGTTCCTGGAGGGCAAAGTCTTGCCCACCTGCTGTTGCCCCCAGAGGCTAACAGCACGGTGGCCTCTTGGGAGGCCTCTGCTAATTGATTAAGTTCCTTCACACACTTAAATTTTTCATTCTTTGCTTGATCCTACAGGTAATGTGTGTTGATGGCAGACAATTTGGAAAGTGCACAGCTGCTGAACTCTGTTTCAGGAGCTACTGTTAAAGCTTATTTAGGCCAAATATAAGCCGCCCCCCCCCCGCACAACACACCTATATAATGTTCTAATTGATTTGACACTTTCATTTCTAAACCTTCGCTTCTTTACATTGGCTATTGTCAAATTAACTCTTTTAATGGACTTTTTTTGGGCATGAGGGAAGCATGCTAAATTGGTGGTATTCCTTGGAAGTAATAGTTAATACGAGAGTATAAACTCCCAGCAGCTTGATTTACCTAAAGTGACGCCCATCTCCTTCCTAGGAGGGGGCTGGGGTGCTACGCCACCCCGTAAGGCCAAGCTGGTATCCACAAGGCACAGGGGTGAGTGTCGCTCACACTCATAAGGATTCATGCTGCCCACAATAGTATTGATAAACGTGGATAAAGGGACATGCAGGGGTGTGCAGGTGGACACAGGGGTCCCAGCTACTGAAGCAGGGCGACCCCTCAGTGCACGCAGCAAACCGTGGACAAATCAGTGGATAGTCAATCTGCCCATAAAATGCAGGCAGCTTCTATTTTATTTCGTTGGTCCTTTGCTGGAGGAAACCAAACAATCTTTCAGTCTAAAATTAAGGACTCATATTGGAACAACTTCGACCCATATTTTTATTCCCAAATTTGATTATTTTGTGGCTATGCTCTGAAAATGTTCGATGTTTTCTTAAAAGTGAGGACACAGTCATAATGCTACAAATACCTGTCGAGCACTCCTTCTGTGCCACGTTTTCTAATAGACACTGTGGGAGTCACCCTCGTCTTTGAGGTGCTCATGCTTTGGAGGGAGACAGAGACCCAGGGAGACAGAGACCCGAGACCTGTGGGCATGGGCGCTGTCCCTGCAGGGGATATGAGCTAGGACAGGAGTCAGTCCATAGGAAGCAGGAACTGAGAACAAAGGCGCGCTGGGGAAAGTCAGACCAGGGGCACGTGTGGGTGGAGCTGGTGGTCAGGGGTGTGTTTCCAATGCAGGGGCCAGAGCAGCCTAGAGCCTGGGGGGCAGAAAGGAGCAGTGCTGCAGCTGCTGAGCAGAGGTTGCAAAGGGGTAGCTCGCAGACCGCTTTGTGTGGCCTGTGCTATGTTCTATTTTCTTTTTTAATTAGCTGCCAACATTTAAATACTGAGAGGTTTCACATTCAAACCAAAGCAAACCTGTACTATTGGGTTCTCTTAAAAATCTGCTATCTGCGGGCCGGCCGAGTGGCGCGGTGGTTAAGAGCTGGCTTGGGATGCCAGAGGGCCCCGGTTCGGATCCCACATATGAGGGCCAGTGACACTGCCCTCTACAGCTAAGATGCTGAACAACAG